>NC_050609.1:8484848-8787878 GCF_014743375.2 Drosophila subpulchrella | reverse complement strand
TGCTGGTAACAGCGCAGTTCCACACTTATTGGTACCGGAACCTGGTAGTTGGGAATGCTCTTTGGGTTGAAAAGGTAGTCCAGGAATTCACGGTCGCGGGTCTTGCGCGCCTGCAGCGGTTCGCTCTTCAGTTGCTCCGCCTTTCCATCCAGCGGCATCAACTGGACGAGATTTGCAAAGCAGTGGGTGGAGAGAAGTCGCACTGATTCATCGGGATCGCTCATTGCTCCCAGCAGAGGCACCACCAGCAGCACGATGTAGGGCACTACTTTTATTTGCAGTCGGCTGACCACCCGTTCAATAGCCTCTACTGCTCCCTGTCGCTCTATAAGCTGCTCAATTTTTCCAAGCAGCGGCAGCAGATCGTGCACCACAAACTGCATAGTCTGACAAGCATCAATCTCGGCCAACACAGCAATGCAGCGAGCGGCCATGTGACGCACTGCCTTTAGAGGATGACAAACGATGAACCCAAGTGGTTGCAGCAGGGCGAACATCTGAGGATGCAGTGCAGTATGAAGATGAGGGGCCGCTGTCTCGATAAGCTGCAGCGAGGTGATGAGCTCATTGCACACTCCCAAATCTGGCAGGATGCTGGGCAGTCGCCAATCAAAGGCTTGCTTTACAAACTGCTCCACCTTGCCAAACATCAGCTGTTGGAAAACAGCCACCTTCTCCACAATGTGCTCTCCGAAAGTCTTGCACAGCTTCTCTATGGCACATGCCGCTCCCAGGCGCTGTATGCGGCATTGCTTTGCTTCCGCCTCTTTCGCTTGCTGAGCTTTCACTTCCACGTAAGTAGCGACTGCTGTTGGGGCCAATATCTCGCCAGCGGGCGGTCGTCCAGGGCCACGGCTAGCGGTAGTAGTCGTGGGAGTTGTGGCTCCACCTCCAACTCCTCCACCGGATCGACTGTTAGTGTTAGTCACTGCCTGTTGAAGTGCCAGTGTCAGAATACCATAGTAAACACAACTGTTTGTTACCCCAGGTGAGGGAGGCGTTTGCTTGAGGGTCTGGGATGGCATTACCTGCAAGAGATTTGAATAAATAATTAGAAAGTGCTAGCAGGATAAATTTATGTCTAACTCACCAGTTTAGGTGTGTACTCGGCATCGCTTCGCAGCAGCGTACAGAGATTGTTCAGGATCTTGCTATTTGGACTAGGGTTTCTATCACAGACCTGATCCATAAGGTGGACCAGGAACTCGGCAGATAGCTGCTGCAGCTGGAGGCACTGCTCCCGCTTGATGGACTCCATCAATGGCTTGACCACCGGATTTAGCTTCTCGGGCAGGCAGTGCAGAGCGCAGATGGCGCCGGCGAGAGCTGCCTGAGCACTGACATGGTAGGCGCTTTGCTCACTGGTTGTCTGCTGGTAGGAGGCCTGAAGACTGCGCCGCCTCTCCTCCAGCATGTCCAACAGCTTTGGCTTGAGGGGATAAAGACGCAGATTTTCGCTTAACGTCGTGGCCACCGCCTCGATTTGATCCAGGGTGAGAATCTTGGCGTTGTTAAAGTCGTTGATTGGGATCTTGTTCTGCTTTAGCGTAGCAATGAAGTCTTGTGCCTCTTGCAGCAGTCGGGTCAGCGAGATGGCCACCTCATCGTAGTAGACGTACTCGCTGACACACTGGTGTAACTTTTCTTGCAGATTGGGCGGTCCCGGACGGACTGGCTCATCTTCCAGTGCCCAAAAAGCAATGATCAATCCACACACGATTCGCTGGACAGCGGAGTGGGCGTTGAGGTGACCCAACAGCACTTTTGTATAGCAGTCCGTGGGGCTCTCTGTTTGTGGGGTGTAAACAACTCCTGGGGCTGGCTGCACCAGGTAGTGAGAGAGGGCTCCCAGTGCCCGCGATGAGGAGATCCGAGCCCGCATAAAGTTAGCTTCCCGTAGCTCCAATGGCGTAGCCTCGCTACCACCCAGATATAACTTCAGTGAGTGCGAGTGCGCTAGGATGGCTCCGCCCAGATCGTCTCCTATGCGAGGCGTTCGTTTCCGTGAGGTGCTTCCTGCCGTGCTCGAATCTCCATTAGCTCTGATCAGCACTCCCGCGTCGAAAGCGAGTCTGGGTGGCTGCATTGAAAGACAGATCCAGGAGGACACGTAGGGACAGGCAGCGTGTAAGAGGGCACCCAAATCCGCATGCTCGATAAGATTTGACCACACCTGACGGGCCAGTGCCTGGATATCCGCCTGCGGTTCGACCAGAATGCGCTGATATATGTGACGCAGTGCCTGCTGCAGCAATTGCCACTTCCAGTCGCTGACTCCAAAGTTAAGTTTCATTTTTTTCTGATCCGGTTCCTCCTTGACTTGATTCTCGTCTTTCGGCTCCAATTTGACCTTTTCCGCACTAGTTAGGGTGATAAGTGTCTTTAGCGTGGATCTCCGCACCGAACTGGTGCTGTGGGATAGAAAAGGCCACAGGCGCGGCACCAGAATGGCCATGGGCTCCATCTCCACCCAGCTGGCGGCTTTTGGCAGGCATAGAATGGCCGCCAGCAGTCCCATAAAACTGTTGCACGCAGATGTGAGCTCGTCCTGATCCAAGAGTAGGTCCCACAACATCTTTACGATGGAGGAGACTTGTATCGGATTTAAGAGCTTTGGAAGCCACGAAGAAACTGGAATCAGGGTAGCTGCAGCCACTGCTCCAACATCATCTACAGCGTCCAGCAAACCACTAAGGATATTTGAGATTGATTGTGGCAGATAGATGGGCAGCAGCTCCTCACGCACCACGAACACATACTTCAGGCCGAGTAGCCCACCATGCCGCACTTCCCACTCGTTCTTGTGCTGGATGAGCTGAAGCAGGATGTCCACGATTCGTTGCACCTTGGACGCCTGGATCTCCTTCACCAGGGTGCCCAGCACTTGGGCGCAGGTTTCGCGCACTGGTGCCACAACCTGATCCGAAACGAAGTCTCCGAATCTATCCAGACACAGCACACAGAGTAGACGCAGGGCGGCATCCTCTAGCCACCTGCTATGTGCTTCGTCCATCTGTTCTCGACTCTGTTGTACTGCTTTTCCCGCACCTTGGGCATGTTGGTTGATCAGTTCCCTCAGTGCTGTGGCCGCTCCATGGCGCACTTCCCATTTGGCGTGAAAGAGATCAATGAAAAGGCGGGAGCAGAAGTTCTCCAATGGCCAGGAGACAGCGTCCACCCAAGTGCCTGTGGCATCTGGCACAGCAGCTGTAAAATAAAAGCAGAAATTTGAGTTCTATAAGTTCATATAAAATTATTTTAATCACAAGGCCAAGTCGTGCTCTTATTTCACAATTAATCATACAAAATAAATAGGCACTTCATTTCATAACAATTTGTTATCTACTTTCTGGAAATTTTTAATTGTAAGCATTGCCCCGTGATAATAAGAATCTAAGTATAGCTACTTTATAAATGCAATTATATACTTATAGTATTTACAATTTTAACTAAATTTATTAAGGAATAATATATGATAAGAAATGTTACAAAATTATATCGAATTCAATTTCGTTTTCCCTTTGCTTACTCACCATTTAAACTATAGAATATTTCCTGTCGCTCCGTTGCCTTTAGCTTCTTTTTTTCCGGCTCGTCCAGTGCAGATAGCGACGTAGTGCCATTGTTGCTATGGTTGCTCCCAGTACTATGGTTGCTGTTGGAGTTCCGCCGACTGCAAGTGGGTGTAACCACGGTGGCAGAGGCTGATGTGTTTTGGCGGGCTTTGCGTTTAGCCCGGTTCATTTCACGGCAGCTTAGCGGAGCCTGGCCAGAACCGTTCGCCGCTGGCTTAATGTTGAGTATATGCTCCACGGGTAACTTCTCGGCGTTCACGTTGTAGCTGCTCCCGCTCCTGGCGATAGCCACGTCCTCGTCTGTGATCATGTCGGTAAGATTTACGCCCAGCTTGGCAGCAGTCGTCAGACCCAGTTTGTCGTTAAGCGCCGCTCGCTGGCGACTTAGGCGACTGGCGAGACTTCTTTCCTCGTCTCCGCCGCCACTGGCGGGTTGCTCCTCCTGGACATCGAACTCGTTGCCCTCGGAGCCGATGAGCCGGGCGCCCTTGTGCAGGATCTGCTGCAGATCGAACTCATCGAAGCTAAGTAGGCGCTCGCTGGCGGTTGTGGAGTTGGAACCACTTGACTGGCAACTGTCCTCCTCCGCGGCAGCTGCCGCTGTGGGAGCATCACTGCTGGAGCGCTCCTTCTTGGGCACCACCTGCAGTTCCGGCTGCCACGGTGGTACTTGCTTTAGTATGGCCTCGACCGTTTGGGCCGCTGCTATCCGCGTCTCCCAGGATGAACTGTGCAGGTAGCCCACCAGACGGTTCAGCAGTGCATGCAGCTCGTGTGGATAGAGCTTCTGGACTTCGCCGATCTGCTTGGCGGCGGCCTGGCGAGTGGCCGCTGTGGAGCCGGTCTCGAGTAGGATGAACAGTCGGTCAAGTCTGCAAGGGATGTTATTTAACATTAGCCAGTTATCTCGTTAAGGGTTTAAAATGAGTTACGTACCTCGATGTCATTATACAATGTAAATTTGTGATACTCTTTGTGATCCGTCGATCTAAAAATCGATTACTCTAAGTTACTAATCTGGAAATAAAAGGAATATTATTAATTTAGTTGTTAAAAAATGTTTCCCATAAATATGAATAATAAGAATATAAACTAGTTTTATTAGATTTACCAAATTAGTCATATATAACATCTGCATATTATTCAACTCGAGTGCGTTAGAAAAAATTCCATTCCGAAGCCAATCGGGAATTTTTCTCCATAACTTGAACTAAACGAATATATTGATAAGCGTATCAAAAAAATTTATTACTATTTATGGCAAAAACTTAACTACAAAACCGATTTATGTTCTCCTGAAAACGAAGTAACCTTCATGTTTTTATGTTCTTCATTTTAGATAAAAAAGTTTCCATTACGATAACAACAGCTTTGACTTAAACATACTCAACATTTGTTTTCTATTGTAAAGAAACTTCACTATAGTGCAAATACCATGACAACCGTATTACCTTCATAGAGCTCATGTTACTTAATTATCTTAGTTAATTAAGACTATTCAATTCAGTAGGGTTGACTGTACAAGCAAGTACAGCTTCCAGAGCTGATCTAAATTTCTGGGAAGCCTATTGTTAAGATTCTTCCGACTATTATTAAAAACATTTATATGTACAATTGTTAGGCTGTGTGACGCACTGTACTGTAAAATGAGCACATGGCTCGACTCGGCTCAACCCAAAGTCTGTCGCAATCTCAAAATTTAGCCCTTCTCAGCGCAACCCAATCAACACAGCCCAATAAAAACTGGACACGTGGTCGAGGAGGGCCGAAGACATGGATCCGATGGATCCGATGGCCTGGGCGGGTCTCCTGGGGAGCATTATTAGGTGGGGTGTTGGGCTGTGTAAATTGAGTCACTCAACGCGAATGGCGAATAATGGCTTCGTTCTTAACAGCTTGGAGCAGAACGTGACAATTGAGCAAATTGCGGCATTTCCATATTCCCATTCCGGACTAGTGCAACTTTGTTACGTAGGTGTCCACCTACGATTCGCTTTACAGCCCGTTTACCTCTATTATAATGAGATTAGAGATATTTCAAAGTGAAACACACACTTTTACTCTCAAAGCTTTTTCAATTTTCGGTTCCTTATCAATGCAGCGTGTTTCTGGGTGATAAGAAATTGCAAAAATCACGGTTCACTGAACCAAGGTGAGGAATTACGATTCAGAAATATATTCACGCTTAGAATAAACAATAAAGTAAGGCGAAGGCGCTGACTCTTCGAGGCACGTGCAAATTTATTGACAATGTTTATCCATAAGTAATCAAGCCAATAAAAACGCACACAGAAACTTACATAAAAACAAAGAAATATTATTAGCAACGACGACGTACATGTCATAATGAAATCGTTTATAGTACATATGGCATGTCGCTGGGATGTCCGACCAACCATAAAGTCAATTTATCGGCGACAAATCTGCTGTACTTCGATTTGTCAGGCGACCTTGTCGAAACCACCCATCGAGGGGCGGGCTTTGGGATTGCAATTGGGATGGAAATAGGAAAATACCCCGCTGGCCGGGTAATTAAATTTCCATTAGATGATCATCGGCAGAGGCAATCGCAATCATTGATTTTAGCCAGTGTTGTGTGTCGCCCATTTATTTATACATTTTGACCGAACGATAAGCCCTCAATGTGTACACTTTTTCATTATCACCATTTGGTACTCGTAAACTGGCGATTAGGTTGGGGCCAAAAGTGTTTCGGATTTTTTTGTGGCAAGTTCTGCGAGCTTTTTGTATTTATAGAAGTTTTGTATATTGTTCAGATTAAAGCGGGCCTGGCGGAAATGCTGGGTCATTTGTTTACACTAAAGATAAGACGGGGACTATTATTTCGATAGCCATATTGCTCGAACATCGAATATATGGGTTTATGTGGGAAGTTCTAGTAGGTTGTTTCCACGAATGATAAGCTTTATATATATATATTGGATTCCCATTATCAACAGAGGTTTTAAAATTTTATTGTGGGTGGATTTGTATATTATGTCGCAGAAAGATTAGCCAACAAGTAGTCCACTCATTTGTCATCCCTCTTTCTAGAATAGCAACCATGTTTTCATTGTATTAGTCTGAAATATTTTTTTATAAAAATTCCAAGTTATGTTTGGGGCAAACCCAAGATATTTTATATGGATTTCTTGAACTGTGGGGTCATCTAGTCAAATTGTTTTTAGCTGAAAGTGACACATTTCGGCATTGATCGCGCCATGTGTGTTTGAGCTACAGAGTTCAATATTTGTACGCCATGTGGCCAATATTGAATATTGAGACAGCTGTCGCTGAAAATTCGCAAATTTCGCACAATGCAGCAGCGATCGGGATCGAATTAATGGAGCTGCGAATGATAAACATCGAGGTGTTTGGTGCTTAAATCAAACAGCATCCAGTCAAGTTCGGCAAGTAAACTTTGAGTTAACTCAAATGTTCTCAAAAGAAACTGTGACAAATGTCGCTGATGTCGCGAACTGCGGGAAAATGGCAAATGCTTAAAAGCGAAAAAGCTGAAAAGGCCGAGCTCTGGCGCTTTTGAGTTCGAAACTAGTTCAGGTGCCCTACCCCAAAGTGGCTGGTGGCGAAAGAGGAGGGGGGCGGCGACTGCAGTCGATTACGGCAGCGGACCATAAATAAACACAGGTGCTTGTACCGCCTGGCATTGTCGTGCACAGAGAGAAATGGGAGAGATGTTTTTATTTTTCATAACAATTTCATATTAACTCTTAAATTTTGTATAACATTAATGGATCGGTTTTAATCCACTTTCAGCTTTCTTAATTTGCTTCCGATACTTTAAGGGCAAACTTAAATTTTTAAAAATATTAATTTCATTTTAAATATTTACATACAAAATGGAAAAGTATTTGCTTCAAAATGATTTTTACCATTTCAAAATATTTTGTATATTTATTTGATATGTGAGTAATGTTAAATTTAATTGAAATATTTCCCTTTTGTAAAATTCTATGACATAATAGACAAGCATTTACGTGTGAAGGAGTTCAAACCCACCCCAGTTCTACAAATTTTAAAATTATTTTTAAGTTACTTCAGTAAGATCTGATAATTAAACATTTAAATTTAACCATAATAATGATAATAATAATAATACCTCAAAATTAATTTGAACATTTTAATAATTGTAATTTTAATAATAATAATTAAAACACCTCAAAATTAATTTGATCATTTTTGGTCTTCAAATATAAAGTTCAAAGTTCCCACTAGGTTTCTATATCATCATACCCTTTCACATTTTTCTCTCCGTGTACCAAGCGTACGGTAATGTGGACGTGGACAACGCATGGAGGGATTATTGTTAAATGCCACCCACTGAAATTGGAAAAAGAGCCCGATGAATGAACAAATGGACGAGACAGCTACAAATAGCGGCTGGCGAATTGAGCAATGTGCTGCGACTAAAAATACGCGCACTAGAATGGGATGCCAAGAAGAGAGATATAATACAATATAATATATTATAATAGAATAGCTAGAGATAGAGATAGAGACAAAGAGCTAGTAATTAAAATTGGCAAGTTTTGTTTAAGGATTTCCGCTGTTTTGCTGCGTTGGCGCTGGCCGCTCTCCCTCTCCCTCTCTCTTGTTCCTCTCTTATCAACAAATAGCGCGCCCCCTTTGGCCCCACTCTCTCTCACACGCACACACACGCAAGCGGAAGCGATAAGTGCCTGCCATACAAATATGCAATTCCCAGTCACACCAATGGAAGCATTCTGGAACACGTTCTTGATCCTTCCACTTCCCTTCCAATCCCCCTCCCCGAATATTATATCACCCACCTTTGGCAATTGGTTGCTCTCTTCCTCTCTCTCGCCGCTCCTCTTTCTCGCTCCCTTCGCGGTGCGGCAGCAGTCAGCTTTTGTGGGGCGCCCACTCGCAATTCAACTCATGCGCTCTGCATTTTCTAATTGAATTGTTTGCTCTAAAACTGTACAATCGATGCTGCGTTACTATAACCGTGCGTATGTGTGTGTGTGTGGTGTGGGCCAGGGGTGGGGGGCTGCTTATCGCCAGCAGCAGAAGCAGCGTCTCAAATCAATCCAATATTAATATTCGCCTCCTTCCCACTCACTCGCACTCACGCACCATTGATTTTTTCCTCTCGCACACGCACACACTGGCACACGCGGCGATCGAACACACACGGACGGGGACTCCGACTTTGGCGTGGCGAATTACGGTAACTCCACGGCAATTTTCGTTTGGGGGCGTGGGCAGTCAATGTTTTAACTTAACACTGGGCTTCACGCTGATGCAGACACACTCCGAACGCACGATTTTTCTAAGTTTTCGGTTCCCAGCAGCCATGTTAGCCCGATGGAGTCGCATTTATATGTGGGCCAGACTATCATGGTGCATACGGTTTTTAGGGGGGGCGAGCGAGACGGCGATAGGGGTTGGAGCGAGAGAGCGATAGGGGGCAGTGGGACCAGAGTGGTGGTTGCTTTCACCTAATATCCCGTTTCCACGGAGCCGCATCATTGAGTGCGTTCTCCAGGTGTGTCTTGTATGAAAGTTTAAAACGGGTGTTTAAAATATTGTGATCATTCGTCCGTAGCCCCGATTTGCAAAAACAATAGAGAAAGCGGGTTCTTAAAATATTTGCAATATTTTTGATTTTTTCAAGGCAAAACAACATCAACCGTTTTCGATTGTGCGATTAGAAGATAGGTGTGTGACTCGGCTAAGTTAGCTTTGGCACCCATTAATGTGCGTCAAATTAGCGTCGGCCTGTTAGCAACGAAAACGGGAACGGTGGAATATGGAACATGGGGCTCTTTTTATTTTTAAATTTTCTCGCTATTTGGGGACCAAATCGAAAAATCTAAAATGCTAGATTGTTAAGAAAGAAAAGATCTATCGATCTAGGTAGGTTTGGGACACATCCGAGGCCTATTAATGTTTCAAAAATGCATTTGAAAAATCGTGTCCCCACAATTTTGTTAACTGCTCCCCTCACAGAGGTTGTGCCAATATGCACGGTAAACCAAGCTATTGAGGGTTAATTCAAGCTCCTTGTCTGAAAGTTTCATCAAAATTAAACCCACAGTTTTCGAGAAAATAGCCTAACAGTGACGCAACCTCGGATTTTCCCCATACAAAAAAGGGGGGCAAAAATGAAATTACTTACTGCTCCACTCCTAGAGGTTGTGCCAACATGCACGGTATATGGGTAGATAGGGGATAATCTAAGGAGTGTTCTGTGAAAGTTTTATCAAAATCAAACCCACAGATTTTGAGAAAATTGCTTAACAGTTGGGGGTGTTAAAAAGGTTAATAAAAGGCCGTTTAATCCAGAAACGGAACCATTGGATACTAAGACACGAACCACAATGTAAATAGCTTAGCCATGACAATCATTCGACGCTAACTTTCTATAACTTTATACAGCTCTCACAGAGGTTGTGCCAACTTGCACGGTATCGCATTCGAAGGGGCATCATTATAGCTAATTTCTGAATAAATTACAGGCAATTCAAACCCACAGTTTTCGAGAAATTCAAGTCTTTTCAATTATGGCTTTTGCCACGCGGTCACACTGTCAAGGCCTGCGATAAATCGTATGACCCGTGACATCAACCATCAAAATATATATGCAAACTTTAATTAATTCATACAGCTCTCACAGAGGTTGTGCCAACTTGCACGGTATCGCATTCGAAGGGGCATCATTATAGCTAATTTCTGAATAAATTACAGGCAATTCAAACCCACAGTTTTCGAGAAATTCAAGTCTTTTCAATTATGGCTTTTGCCACGCGGTCACACTGTCAAGGCCTGCGATAAATCGTATGACCCGTGACATCAACCATCAAAATATATATGCAAACTTTAATTAATTCATACAGCTCTCACAGAGGTTGTGCCAACTTGCACGGTATCGCATTCGAAGGGGCATCACTATAGCTAATTTCTAAATAAATTACAGGCAATTCAAAGACCAGCGAGAAAGCGAATTCAGCCAAGACATAGGGAATTTTTATATTTTTCTAAAATCAGTAAAATGTTAAATTCTACCAAACCACTGGCTCGATTTCGATGAATTATATATTAAAATAATCAGGAAATAAATACCAATTAGGGGGTGCATACATATAACAATGAAGATTTGATATTAAAAATATAAATTTTTGAATATTTGGCGGCCAAAAGTATTCGATTGGCTCAATTAAGTGTTGTAGGTCGTAGCACAACCTCTGTGAGAGCTGTATGAATTAATTAAAGTTTGCATATATATTTTGATGGTTGATGTCACGGGTCATACGATTTATCGCAGGCCTTGACAGTGTGACCGCGTGGCAAAAGCCATAATTGAAAAGACTTGAATTTCTCGAAAACTGTGGGTTTGAATTGCCTGTAATTTATTCAGAAATTAGCTATAATGATGCCCCTTCGAATGCGATACCGTGCAAGTTGGCACAACCTCTGTGAGAGCTGTATGAATTAATTAAAGTTTGCATATATATTTTGATGGTTGATGTCACGGGTCATACGATTTATCGCAGGCCTTGACAGTGTGACCGCGTGGCAAAAGCCATAATTGAAAAGACTTGAATTTCTCGAAAACTGTGGGTTTGAATTGCCTGTAATTTATTCAGAAATTAGCTATAATGATGCCCCTTCGAATGCGATACCGTGCAAGTTGGCACAACCTCTGTGAGAGCTGTATAAAGTTATAGAAAGTTAGCGTCGAATGATTGTCATGGCTAAGCTATTTACATTGTGGTTCGTGTCTTAGTATCCAATGGTTCCGTTTCTGGATTAAACGGCCTTTTATTAACCTTTTTAACACCCCCAACTGTTAAGCAATTTTCTCAAAATCTGTGGGTTTGATTTTGATAAAACTTTCACAGAACACTCCTTAGATTATCCCCTATCTACCCATATACCGTGCATGTTGGCACAACCTCTAGGAGTGGAGCAGTAAGTAATTTCATTTTTGCCCCCCTTTTTTGTATGGGGAAAATCCGAGGTTGCGTCACTGTTAGGCTATTTTCTCGAAAACTGTGGGTTTAATTTTGATGAAACTTTCAGACAAGGAGCTTGAATTAACCCTCAATAGCTTGGTTTACCGTGCATATTGGCACAACCTCTGTGAGGGGAGCAGTTAACAAAATTGTGGGGACACGATTTTTCAAATGCATTTTTGAAACATTAATAGGCCTCGGATGTGTCCCAAACCTACCTAGATCGATAGATCTTTTCTTTCTTAACAATCTAGCATTTTAGATTTTTCGATTTGGTCCCCAAATAGCGAGAAAATTTAAAAATAAAAAGAGCCCCATGTTCCATATTCCACCGTTCCCGTTTTCGTTGCTAACAGGCCGACGCTAATTTGACGCACATCACCCATTAGGTATTTTAAAAGTACCTTATTTTTAGTATATTTGTATAAATTGAAGTGGTATTAAAAGTATATTTCCGAAAGCCGGACGGTATAATTTGTAGATTCTTCCGCGGTCATACTTTTTTATTAACGCAGCGTTTATTGGTTTTTGGCGTGGAAAATTGAAAAATAAGTGACGAAAAGCCCATAAAAGTGCCGCACCATGAACTCCCTGGGTCCTAAAAAGGACGGAAGTCCGAATATAGACTTTTTCCAGTCCCCGGAGACGCTGCAGGGCTTCGAATCGATCCGCCAGTGGCTGCAGAAGAACTGCAAGAAGGTGCGCACCAACAACAACGCCGCCGCCGCCGCAAACAAAAATGGCGCTGGCTGGCGGTGAAAAAAACAGGATGTAACGAAATCGTTGTTTCTTTCAGTACTTGGCCCACAGCTCGGAGCCCATTACGAAGGAGTCGCTGGCCCAGCTGCTCATCCATTTCCTGCAATATGTGGAGGCGAAGCTGGGCAAGAATTCAGCGGAGCCGCCGGCGACCAGAATTCCGGTTAGTATTGGTGTGCGTGGAACAGGGTGCCCCTTGTTGCGTGTGTACACGTAAATATTAACCCTTCAGTGACCAAAGGGGCTTATAGCTAAAATTAATTGGTTTTAACAATATTTGCCAATCTTTTTTTAATGAAAATATGTAAATAGTGGTACTGATTATTCTTTGTACTTGATAATCCTAAACGAAATTTTATTTTTTCCCTCCAGATGCGCTGCTTTCTCGACTTCAAGAGCGGCGGTGGCCTGTGCATCATCTTCTCCACCATGTTCCGCTTCCGCGCCGAGCAGCGCGGCAAAAAGTTCGACTTCTCCATTGGCAAGAACCCCACGAGGAAGGATCCCAATATCCAGCTGCTGATCGAGATCGAGCAGGCGCTGGTGGAGGCTGATTTGTACCGCATACCGTACATCTACATCCGACCGGAGATCGAAAAGGGCTTCGAGGGCAAACTGCGCGAGATCCTCGACAACCGGCGGGTGGAAATCGTCTCGGACGAGGAGGACGCCACCCACATTGTCTATCCCGTCGTGGACCCGCATCCCGACGAGTATGCTCGGCCCATTTTCAAGCGTGGCGGCCATGTTATGCTGCACTGGTACTACTTCCCCGAGTCCTACGATTCCTGGGCTGTGAACAACTTCGATCTGCCGGATCACATTCCGGAGAATCCCGAGTCGCCGGCCGAGCGCTGGCGGGTGTCTGCCTCCTGGATCGTGGACCTGGAGCAGTACAACGAGTGGATGGCTGAGGAGGACTACGAGGTGGACGAGCAGGGCAAGAAGAAAACGCACAAGCAGCGTATGTCCATCGACGACATCATGTCGTTTGGCGACGAGAAGAAGAAGCCTGCTACCAGCTCCGGCGGCGGCAAGCAGAAAAGGCGCCGTTCGCCATCGCCAACCACCTCGGCGTCCACCTCGAAGCCGGGCAAGCGTAAGCGATCCCCGGCAGTTGTGCACAAGAAGTCGCGAAATGACGATGACGATGAGGATCTAACCCGCGATCTTGATGATCCACCGGCCGAGCCAAATATTCAAGAGGTGCATAAGGCTAACGCTGCCCTGCAGTCAACCGCCAGTCCGGCTCCAGGCGGAAAATCCCGGGGCGACAATGATATGATGCCTATTAAGGGTAAGTCCTATTGTCTAGCTATTAAATGTACAACATTAACTTGTTTATTTTACCTATCTAGGTGGCACTATGACAGATCTGGATGACGAGATGACAGGCGGAAGCGCTGCTCAAGCCATGTCCACCGGAGATGGTGACAACTCGCAGACAGGCAAGACCAGTGATAACAGCAACACGCAGGAGTTCTCTTCGTCGGCTAAGGAGGACATGGAGGATAATGTGACGGAACAGACGCATCACATTATCGTGCCCTCGTACTCGGCCTGGTTCGATTACAACTCTATACATGTGATTGAGAAACGGGCCATGCCGGAGTTCTTCAACAGCAAGAACAAGTCCAAGACACCGGAAATATACATGGCCTATAGAAACTTTATGATAGACACTTATAGGTATTTGGAAACTTTATTTTTGTTGGCCATGAAACAGCTTTGGTAATGATTCTTATATATTCCTAGGTTGAATCCAACGGAGTACTTGACCAGCACCGCCTGCAGGCGGAATCTGGCCGGAGATGTGTGCGCTATCATGCGGGTGCATGCCTTCTTGGAGCAGTGGGGTCTGATCAACTACCAGATCGATGCGGACTTGCGCCCCACCCCCATGGGCCCGCCTCCGACCTCGCACTTCCACATTCTATCGGACACGCCGTCGGGTCTGCAGTCCATTAATCCGCAAAAGACGCAGCAGCCGTCGGCGGCCAAGACGCTGTTGGATCTGGATAAGAAGCCGTTGGGCAAGGACGGTGGCTTAGAGCTGGGCGACAAGGGTGGTCTGGCTGGCATCAAAACAGAGGCTCTGGAGAACGGTGGCGCTGCCGGAGGATTAAGTTCAGGGGTGAGCCAGTTTGGTCTCAAGCTGGATCAGTACGCCAAGAAGCCGGCGGCCATGAGGAACCGCACGGCTGCCAGCATGGCTCGGGAGTGGACCGATCAGGAGACCCTGCTGCTGCTCGAAGGCCTGGAGATGCACAAGGACGACTGGAACAAGGTGTGCGAGCACGTGGGCTCTCGCACCCAGGACGAGTGCATACTGCATTTCCTGCGGCTTCCCATCGAAGACCCGTATCTGGAGGATGATGGTGGCTTCCTAGGCCCCTTGGGCTGCCAACCCATTCCGTTTAGCAAGAGCGGCAATCCTATTATGTCAACCGTGGCGTTCCTGGCATCTGTGGTTGATCCCCGCGTGGCTGCTGCTGCAGCGAAGGCTGCCATGGAAGAATTCGCAGCCATTAAGGTAATGAGCATTGATGGAGCTATTATAGATAAACCATAAATTAATTAAAAATCGTTTTTAGGATGAGGTGCCTGCCACGATTATGGACAACCACATGAAGAACGTGGAGAAAGCCTCCGCAGGTGGCAAATTCAATCCAAACTTTGGCCTGGCCAACAGTGGAATCGCCGGAACCGGCAACGACAAAGAGGATGAGGAAGGCAAGGAGGGAGGAGCGTCTGCATCCGCCGGCGGTTCTGATGAGGAAATGAAGGATCTAAGCAAAAAAGACGGTAAGTCAAAACGAGAAGACGTCGGTTAGGTGGATCCAATTGATATCGGCTAGGAGAATTGTCTTTAATATCATTTAATTTATTCTAAACTCAATTTTCCTATAACCGATATCTACTAACATATACTCACTTGTTGGTTCCGCATTCGTTTGTTTTGTTGAACTCTTGTGTTGCTTTCATTCAAAATTCGCAATGTGTTCTCCATTTGGCATTGTATTCGTATATTGTTTCGTTTTTGTGTTGCGCCCAATCTACCAAACTCACATCAACACCACAACCACCAAATACCAAACAACAACCACAGACGATGCCAAGTCCAAAGACAAAACAAAATCGGATAAGACCAACACGAACACAGACTCGAGTTCCACATCATCATCAGCGACAAGCAACACCAACAACACCGACAAGAAACCTAAGGAGTCGTCCGGCTCCTCGCCCTCGGGCGACAAGTCAGCCACCAAGTCAGACAAATCAAACAAATCCTCACCCACAGAATCAGCAGCGTCCGCCAGTGGAGGCGATGTGGACATCAAGACGGAGGACAGCAGTGGCGATGGCGAGACCAAGGACGGCACCGAGGTCAAGGAGGGATCGGGATCCTCGGCAATAGGACCGGGAGCGGTGGCGAAGGATGGAACCTTCAGCGAAAACAACATGCAGACGGCGGCGGCGGCAGCTCTGGCATCGGCAGCCGTTAAGGCGAAGCATTTGGCCGCACTGGAGGAGCGCAAGATCAAGTCCTTGGTGGCGCTGCTCGTTGAGACGCAGATGAAGAAGCTGGAGATCAAGTTGCGTCACTTCGAGGAACTGGAGGCCACCATGGAGCGAGAGCGCGAGGGGTTGGAGTACCAGCGTCAGCAGCTGATCACAGAGCGCCAGCAGTTCCACCTGGAGCAGCTAAAGGCGGCCGAGTTCAGGGCCCGCCAACAGGCGCATCACCGTCTCCAGCAAGAGTTACAAGGTCAGGCGGCAGCAGGATCCATGATCCTGCAGCAGCAACAACAACAGCTGCCACAACCCCAACAACAGCAGCCGCAGCAGCAACAGCAATCACTGCCGCCACATCCGCACCTGCCGCAGCAGCAGCAACTGCCTCCCCATCCGCACCAGTTGCCACCGCAATCCCAACCTCTGGTGGGTCCCACCGCCCAGCACCAGCCGCTGCCGCCGCACTTGGTCGGATCCGTAGTTCCGCCGCCCAACGGAGCTGCCTTCGCAGCCCCACCATCGGCCATTGTCAGCAACCCGAGCGACCAAGTTGGACCACCACCAGCGGGAGCAGCGCCCTCTCAAGCCCCCACACCCATGGGTAAGAGCGCAGTGGATATCATTTCACCCAACATGGTACTAACTCTTTATAATCTTTTCCCAGATACCACACCGCCGAGCAGCGTTCCAGTGGCTGATGGCGCCGCACCGGGAGCATCGCTGGTTCCAACCGGCAGCATTCCTCCAGCGAGCACTGCTCCCGTCGCCGGCATAGCTCCTCCTCCTTCTTAACTCTTACTCTTAAGCCAGAAAACGTTAAAGTAACTAGCTGTAAGTCGTACGCTCTCAGTATGTTTTATGTATACTCCACTCTAAGCCCAACTCGTGTGTGTAATCCGGAGGAGATGCACTACATCTTGACGCGTCTCCAGTTTCGTGTCCGATCGCGTGAACAAGCCCAAAAAATGGCATTCAATAAAAACCTATTTAAATATATACTAAATGTGGAGTTATTAATTTATTATAAGGCCAAATCAATGTCCTCCAAGCTCATTTTTAAATCGCATTCGAATAAAATTTCTTGAGCCCAAAAAGGAGCACACTTTATAATTCGAATTTATTTACGTTTGAAGTTCAGTTGAGCAGTCGGTTCATTTACAATGAGCGTGGAGTAATTCAGGGATATCTTAATGTTAATCCTAGGGCAGCTGCGTAAAATGTAGCCAAGTATGTCATGCACTTTTCGTATCGGTTTTGGATTACTGAAAGCTGGTGCGGCGGAGGATGTTGGGACGCTTGACCTCTCTCAGTTCGCTACTCGAAGCAGCACGCTTCATATTGGGGGAGCTCTGCGTGGATAGTGGGGATGCGGCGGGAGAGGGAGGTGGAAGACTCGAGCAGGAACCGCTTTGGCACACCTTTGGTGAGGGTGTTGCAGCTATGCTTATGTTGGATCTCAAGCATCGTTCCTTGAGTGGTGTCTCAGTCAGAATGCCCAGAGGTTTTTTCGACTTGCGGGATTGTTCGCAGTCGAGGTGACGACCGTAGGTGCCCATACTCTTAACATACACACTGTTATAGAAACGGATGATATCCGCAGTCTGGCCGTTGCCCAGGTCAACCTCTCGATAAACGCTCCTTTGAAAGTGCGGCTGGCGGCGATAGTGCTGGATAATCATGCTAAAGGTCAGGCGAAGCTTCTCTAGCCGGACATGCATGTGGATAGCACATAGCAGCAGCTGGTCTAGGTGGCGATTACGTAGCAGCCGGCCACCTTCCAGGGTGAACGAGTGCTCGGCCAGGTGCCAGATGTGCGGAAAGGAATCCACTAGGCAAAGGCTCTGGCACAAGAGCAGCAGTCGCCGGTTCGCCAGGCCGTAGAACTTTCGCAGGCAAATGTCCGTTCCCGTTGATGAGTTCTCTTTGCCTTCTACTTCAGAGTGAACATCCTTGTAGCCGGGCATCCTTTGCCTCAAGTTCCACCACAACTGCGAGGTCTTGCGAAAAATCAGCGACTCGAGGCACTTGTCTTCCACCACATGTAGGTGTTTAATGACCTCCCGGCCCAGAAAACCCTGATCGTGGCGCACCACCAGCTCTAAGATCTTTTGGAAGTCGTAGGCATCAAGCGAGTGACAGTCCAGGATAAAGGGAAACTTCAAGCCATCCACTTGTTCGCCGTGGACGTGCAGAGAGACTTCCAGGCAGCAGGCTAATAGGGTGGCGGTTAGTGTGCGCTGTTTCAGTAACTGACCAATCTTAAGCTGGGGTTTTGAGGACAGCTCCGGGGCCAAAAGCTTTAACAGAAATTTGTAGTAAAGACCTCTGGCTAGGCGGATTCGCTTAGTGGCCGCCTTTGCATCCAAATGATCCTTGGCGGCATTGGCAAAGGTAACATCCATTTTTAGCAACGTCTGATCTATATACTTCACAACCTTGTTTCCATCTGCTTCCTTCTGCAAAGCTTTTGTTATGCAACCGGGCAGGCTTATCGGTAGATCCTGAGACAGCAATTTTTTAAGCGAGGACCAAGAGGAACTACCTTGAATGGCGGGCAGTGGACTTAGATGTGAAACCCCTTTCAGCTCCTTTGTTTCCTGGAAACAGAGAAGCACGCGCTCGTCCATCTCACTGATATCGGCTACGTGGTTGGTGTATTTGCGATTTAGGTTGGCCATATTGATGTCCAGCATTCCCTCCGCGACGATCTCCCGCATGTGGGTGTCATCTCCCACTAGACTCTGGTCCATGAATAGCATCATGAGGGCCTTGTGGAAGAAAGCGTTCTTCATCTGCTGGACCCCCTTAAACGGGAGCTCGGGAATAAGTGCACCCAGTTCTTCGAGGGCGCTATATTTGTTGAGGAAGGCAGCGTCGAAATCCTTGCTGTCCCACTTCGCAGGCACGCCTGCGAATTCCCGACGGATCACCTCGGATTGGGGCACCTCCAGGGCGTTCACAAATAGCAGATCCATGCTGCAGACCAGCACCTGGCAGCCGTTGACCAGGCTCGAAGTCGCAAAGCCGGGTAACTCATTGCGGATGACCAGGAACAGAAGCCAGCCGAACTCGTAGAGCGACTGGTAGTGGGCATGGGCATCCGGATCGGAGTTCTCGCCGGGCTGGATGAACAGGCGCTGGAAGATGTGCTTGTAGTGCCGCAGAAGGGTCAACGTGATGCCCAATCGGCGGCGCAGCTCCTCAACCTCCAGCTGAAAGGTGTTCTCGTTCTGGGCCAGCCAGTTCCAGTGCTCCATGCGGCGCAGGAACTGTGACACGTTCACCTTGAAGCTGCACAGCAGTCGGGTTAGTGACAGGTTCCAGCAGCTGTTCTTGGCCATCGATTCGTTGGCATCGTTGGTGGCGTCCTGGGACTCCTCCCTGATGTCCCGCATTTTCACCCGCTGCAGTTCGCTGTAGACGGCGCAACATAGCCACTCCTGGACATCGCCATCGCTGGTGGACAGCCCGCCGGAGGCATCGAAACGTCTGTAGGTGGCCAGAGCGCTCTCCTGGATCCGCAAATCCAGCTCCAACTGCTCGCAGCTGGCGGAGAAGCGCTTCACCAGCGTCGCCGCCTCTCCCTCCACTTCGCAGGTGTTCATCGGTGGAGAATTGTTTATGCTTACCACTTTCCTTCGTTTTGTTTGTTTATATTTCGGCAGAGTTAGTGCAAATCCCGTTTTCGACTGTACAAAATGCAAATTTACGAAAGGCGCGAATGATTTCGATTGCGACAATGCGCACCGCCATTGTTATCGAAACGTAGCCCTGGCAGAGGACTTGGGAAATGTTATCGAACGATGGCTGATACTTAACCCATTTGTGCCGGTCACTTACTTGTTAATTAACCTTTTCTATAAATTATTTTCGAAAATATTTTCATATGGCTAATTTATGTTCTCTTAATTTCAAAATTAAGCTTAGATAAAAATACAATTTTGTTTATCTCATAAAATCAGATGGGTCTCCTCAGAATAAGGATGATTATTTATTTATTTATTATTTCAAATTTAGTTCTCTAAGTTGAGCTGACAATAAAAATGTTTATCTTAAATACTTTATACTTATTTTTACTCACCCGATATTCAGCGATAACACTCTTCGACACCCTGCGGTCATCGATGGGTTAAATGTTTATTGTTTGTTTTCAAAATGCTGCAGTCAAATCGTGTACTTCAAAAAGAACAAGCTGAATTATTTTCTATTCAAAAGAAACTCGAGCGAGTTCTTCCCGTCATCCAGGAGGCCTTAAATTCACTAAAGGTACTTACGATTCCCCTTTCCCATGATACCCACTACAGCTTAGCCTTCCACAGGTGGAGGAACTGCATCTGAAGTCGCAGGTGGTGGGCATGCAAAGCACTGCAGTGGAATGCACTCCTGCCAGAGATCCCCTCCATATAGACCCCACAGAGCAGCCCTCGAGCACAATCACATCCGCCATGGACTCCCAGCAGATCAATAGCCAGCAAATAGATCTGGAACTCTATAGCCAAATCAGGCAGTTCGATGAGGAAATCGACTCGGACTAAAACGTTTATTTTGGGTAGCATCTTGGCCAGGACCACGTACATTTAGGGGCCTTAAATAATAATTACAATACATTACAAAAAGTTCATATTCGGTTTAGGGTTCCATATCTTAGGGAGGGGTGGAGGGGTAAACTAAACTACTAAAGCTATGCGCTACGGACCAGGAATTGGTCTCCAAATCACTCCTGATCGTCGGAGGAATCCGCTGAACTCTCTGCTCGCTTTTTCTTCTTCTGGGGCGCTCCTTGTTTTTGATCCTCGCTGCTGTCGCTGTCGGAGGAGGAACCACTGCCACTGGAGCCCGAGGAGCTGTCATCATCGTCCTCCGAGTTCGAACTGGAGCTGCTGGAGTCCGAACCGGATGACGAGTCCGATTCGCTGCTGCTGTCTGAGCTGTCCGACGAACTGGAGGAGGACGAGGAGCTCTTGCTGGGCTTCCGCTTGCGGCGTACCTTTTTTCCTGCCGCCGGCGCCACTTCCAGCTGCTCCTCCACCTCGTTCTTGGGCGCCTCCGCTTCCTTTTGGGCTAAATGCTTGCTCAGCTGCTTGGTGCGCGAGCTCCGGTGGACGAATTTCCTCTTCTCCTTGCACTCGTAGCTCCAGTGGCCAATCTGCAGGCACTTCTGGCACCGGATGCCGTTGGGAAAGTCGGCTGCCAGTTTGGCGGATCTGTGGGCGACGAAACGATAGCAAGGTTAGGACAAAAAGCCGGCTGGGAGCAGGAGCCTCTCCTCCACGAGCGGTCTCACCTCTTCTTCTGCGCCAGCTTGCGGGCTGCTAGGCCCACCAAGGTCATCCTGAAGCACTCGAGCAGCCGCTGTTGGGAGGAAATCTTGACGTGGGTGGAAAACCAACGTGGCCGGGTGGAAAAGCTGGGAAAAATGAGTATCAAAAATGTTTTTTTGTATAATTTTTTTCGTCACATTAGTGATGGACCACTGACCACCGCCAATCGGTTGCGCATGGCCACCCTAATTTGTTATCGTTTTTCGATACCTAGCAGCTGGATTGCTTAATTTTTGTCTACCTGGGTTTTTGTTTAAATGTGTGAATTGTAGACTTAATAAGGACTAAACCGCCGTGCATAATGCAAGGTCGTAAAAAAAAGTAAATAATATACGCGAGCTCACCGTCGTTTCACCCTGAGCTACTGGCGCACATAGCCTAGACAAACAATAACAAAGCACGGTGCTGACTAAGCGGCGAAAGTGGTTGCAACAAAGTCCAATCACTATCACTCGGTAAGGTTCACTGCAGGCTAATTGCTGACCAACCAGTAATTGAGGGTTTCACCATCAGCAGCTTCCCATGGACACCGACACCAGCGCGGTGGTGCCGCAGGCGGGCGCACGCCACATGCCGCCCGAGGAACTGGCCATGCAGGCCCTCACTAAGCAGCTGTACAAATCCCGTCTCTTCCGGGGTCACTACCTGGAGAGGTGTTTTGTGGAGCAGCTCGGAGGCTACAGGGACGTGGTGGTTCTGCAGCGCAGTGAGCGGGAGCTAGAGAAGCTGCTGCACTCCACTGCCGGCCAGCTGCAGAGATTCTACCAGCGATTCGTGCCCAACATGTGGGTGGGCATCACCTGCGGCAGCTATGGCAGCTACAAGCACTCACACCATCCTGGTCAACTGGAGACTTGCATATGGACGGAGACCAGCGACCTGGCTTTCGGAGAGTACTGGTTTAGCATCAGGACACTACGCTTTCGGGACCAGGAAGTTCAGTTCAAGCTGAAAATGGTGCGACCCGTGGAGCCAGAGCCACTGCTAACACCACGAAGATCAATGTCCCTGAACAGGAGTAACCCCGTCAAGGCTATCACAGCGGGTGAGGGCGGCTCCTCCACGACGGACGACGTGGCGGAGCAGCTGCAACTGGGCCTCAACGACTTCCTGGTCGTGCTGCAGCAGTGGGGCGATGGAGTCAAGCAGACCGTGTACGACTTCATGGCCAACGATGTGAACAAGAGGAACATTATGGGAACCATTCGATTTCTGGGCCTGCTCATATTCTCTGCCTTGGGTGGAGCTGCCCTGGCTCTGCGATTCCTGGGCGTCTTTGCTGTGCGCTTCCTGTTCGAACTGAGTCGATTCACCCACACCGCCACTCCGATAGTCTTCAAGCTAATCGAGTTTCTGAACAAGATTGTGGGGGCGTTCTTTATACTCCTCACCATGATCTGGAAAGACATTGTCAATCGTGGCCAGCCGGTGGCGATACCTAAGCAGCAGCTGGAGGCGAGCAGCCGCTTCAAGAGCATTCAATACGATCGTTCCGAGCCCCACCGACGGAGTCAGCGTTGGTGACCCTCCGCCAAGGGCAAATTTGTCTAGCAAATGGAGTGTAATTAGTCCAGGGTGGAAGGGCATCGTATAATCATTGAAATTGTGTTACTAGCCGTAAGCCAATCCCAAACCCCGCTTCGCGTTTGAAGGTATTTGCTCTGCAAATATGGGGGCACCTATGAGATTTCCCGATTTTAACCAAATGCAATATTGTAAATTATTTAATTGGCCTGCCAAGTGGCACACACAATCGCATGCTTATTAACTCGCACTGTTAATTCATCGTGTATTGTCCAAAAATGTTTTTAACTCAATCCGTTTTAGTGTAAAGTCCTGTAATTTATGTATCGAGAAATTATTGTGAATAAATTGAATGCAATATGCGAAAATCGAAATGAAAGAGCCGTTCGTTTAGTTTTAATAGTTATACACTTTCCCTTTATTACTTTAGTTGATTTTAATCTCGTTAAATTGTTCTCATATATATTTATTATGTATATACTCGTATGTGTTCATGCTGTTGTCTTCGGTCTGTCATCGAACTTTACACAAAATGTTTTATTTGTTTTCCGTTTGCTGTGCTCTTAGTTTTTTTTCAGGGTGCTCTCGTCAGAGAAACTCCACGTTCTGCGCTTCTGGTTTTACATTGAGTGGAAAATGTTCTGTGGCATTTCAAGGAGTGTCTCTGCCTCTTGCTGACTATTTTTGCATCCGGAGGAGGGTGCTACGGGGCAACCTCTTGCGTCTAAATGTTATCAATCGTTAAACAACTAAATTATACTTCTTGTTTTCCGTTTCGGGGGTGATATACTTTAATTAGTACATATACATATAATTTATATCCTTTTGCAATGTTATATTAATGGAATGCTGCTCAACAAACTTTGCTCATAAACATTAATTTAATTGTTTTACTGTTCGGTTTGATAATAAACTGTTTGCAGACAATAAAAAATGTGTGTGAGAGTCAATGCAGGGGCTTTGATATATCATTCGGGATTCGGTGAGGATCGGGTTCTGGGGGTTGGGTTGTTCTGCCTTGTAAAATACATATGTTGTCAACATCATTACATTATTTATCATTAATTGTTAATATTTATTGTTATTATTAGTTCGGTTTATGCACTAATTTGCTTGTCATTGTGTCGCCAACATGTTTAAAAACGCACAAAGTAAATATAAATTTTAAAATTTCTTTAGTTTATCATATTCCATGCCGTTTCGTGTAAATACATTTCATTTGTTTTAAAAGTAAATGTACAATATACAGTTTAATGTCATAACTTTTACTTTTTTCCGTTTCATCCGCCTGATTTTAATATATTTCGTCACTGCTAACAAATAATTACACATTCATAGCATTCTCATATAACGTTTTGTCTGCAGAAAATAATTTTATTTTGGTTTTATTAACAATTAGTTAGACATTTAGAGCAAAAACATTGATAATATAGAATTTGTTTTGTTTTTAGTTTATGCATAAAAATTTGTCTAGTGAAATATATAAATATATAT
The DNA here is from genome assembly GCF_014743375.2 of Drosophila subpulchrella. Lineage (NCBI taxonomy): Eukaryota > Metazoa > Arthropoda > Insecta > Diptera > Drosophilidae > Drosophila > Drosophila subpulchrella. The sequence goes on along the minus strand of NC_050609.1, from coordinate 8,763,689 downwards.
GTGTATATATTTGTTTCAAAGGTTTTGAACTGCTTATTGTTTATAATTGCATTTACTTTTCATTTGTTATTTGTAATGTATTAATTGCGTTTTTAGTTTCTTGATCGCTCAAGTCCAATTCAGAATATTATTGTTTTGGCATTTTGTTTTTAGTTTCGTTCAAGGAAGTTTCGTGTCTCGTTAGTGGAACAGCAAGGTGAGAGTTGTTTAGAAGAGATCCTAAAGAAGTTTGATTCGAACCAAAAATGTTCGGAAAAGAAAACTTGTTGGCGCGCCTTAAATTGAGCTAAACAATTGGTATTTTATTTATATGCATTTTTATTTATTTTTCAACGTGTTAAGCATCAATTAATGATAATTTATTCAATGTTCAATATTTTCGTTTGACTAAAAACTAACGAGGGAGAAATAATACATTTGAATGTTATTTTGGTTTGCTCTCAACTAATGAATTACTAGGTTTTATTTCGCTTGTATTTCAATTGCAAGTTTCTAAAAAAGAGCATTGTTTTGAGGATTTTTCAACTCAAAAGTTTCAACTTTATTTTTGGGTGTCTCTCGTATCTTTACATATTTTATATCTATACTTTTATTATAATAATTTTTACACATTAAATTCAAATGCATTAATTTATCTGTATATATATTTATATATAATTTATTTATAAATATAAATAACAAAATTTCCCTTTTGAAGCTTGTTTGTTTACTCAATTGTTAGTCACTATATTGAAATATGATCTGCATCTATAGCATTAGCCAGTTTCTCGTTTAGCCTGCATTCATAGTTGTGTGTCTATATAAGAAGTACTTATTGTTAGGTTACTGACTGCCAGATTTCGGATTTCGTGTGCTGAACAATTGGCAAGTAATACCGACGACTCCCTCTACCGCTGCCACTCGGTGTGTCAACCAAATAAAAGAGAATATAGTAGATACATTTGGATACCAGATCGGATTGGCTTGTTCTTTTTCGGTTAAAACGTTAAGGTTGAATAAAATCGTTTTCATTTGCTTTAGTGTCTTATATCATGTCTGAAGGTAACTGAATAGAACGCATTGCTCTGGGGCCAATAATTGAGTGTGGGGTGTGGAGGGGTAGTATCTCAACCAACTTTTCCAATAGGCCAGCCCAAGGCAAGGCCCCAGGGATATGTCTGGTATTGCGGACCACCGGCACTAGAAGAGCCCTGGGACTGCCTCGTCTCATGGATAGCCCAACATGGTGCGCTTTAGGCACTTCAAAGTTCTGTGGTTTCGAATTTGTTTTCATGTATTTTGGGGTTTAACAATATTAGGGTATTCAATCAAGGAGGAAACAAAGGGTAGAAAGGAATGGAAAGAAAGATAAAGTAAAGATAGTTATAAACTTAGAGCCAACTTAGAAGAAACTACGATATAAGCTCTTAATTACTTTAAATCATCGGTATCCTCAATTAAATCGGCGTACTCCTCCCAATCGTTGTTAGTCGAGCGTGTGCGCAAGTTTGATATTGTCGGTTCGTCCTCCTCCGCCTCAGTGTCGTCCTTTTTCCTGCGTCCTCCGCCTGCAGTGCCGCCTTCGTCAACCACCTCGTAGTCCTTGAGTTCAGCTTCCAGATCCTTTTCCCATTGTTCCTCTGGCAAAAGACGGAGCAACAAGCAGAATATCGATTAGAATTTGCGTGGCTTAGCAGCGCGTCAACGGATATCTGCTTATGTAAGGATATAATAGGTTTAGCATACATGGTTTACACATATCGTATATTGGTATATTGGGGTATATATAGTATAGTATAGGTTTAGTATCAAAGGTGTCTAGGCAAGCAATTGAATTGTGGTTAGGTGACCATCCCAAGCAAGTACATGGTTGTTCTCAGTTCAATATCATCGCTTACGTTTACCTTCGGCTAGTCTCTGGGGATATAGCTAAGACATAGATTTTCACACACTGTAATACGTTTGGGTATTCGCACCGTAACTGAATAATAGCCGTCTACAAATAGTTGGAAATTTTTGTTTATTCTTTCACTTAGTCAGGCCAATTTATGGATTATATTAGAAGATTAGGGTAGGCTGTACACCATTTTCGAGCTAGCACTAATTAACGGATAGCGTGCACCCAAAGGTTACCAAAAGTCCACGACTTGCTTGTAGTCCCGAAATACCAATTTGTGTTCATTTGGTTTATTCTTGTTTTACACTCCATCAATTGACGAAAATGTTCACAACGAAAATCATATAGTTTGTGTGTATTTACAGCATTTACGCATAAAAAGCAAGCAAACTGAATAGTTAAATTATTCGTATTTACACACCTATTAATCGACGAAGCTTGCCAAATATAAGATTTTCTAAAAGCTGGCAAACAAAATGTCGGAATATCAATTAACTTAAAATGCCATGTAAAGATAGAGAGAAACAGGGGAAAGAAACTGAGTCATATGTGGCTTCTTCCGGTTTTTAGTTTTTTCGGCCAAGGAATTTCTATCGTTTTAATTGATTTTGTGTGGTGAGTTGGTCCAAAAAAAATAGGAATACGACTTTATTGGTTTAGAATGTGGTACCCAAATTGATTTATATTTGTGCAGTATAAAAAGCAAATCGTTTTTTGAGGGAAGCGCCCAATTTTCATAATAGGTTTCTTTCTTCTTCTTGCCCTCAGCTGGTTTTCCACCGCACGCACATCAATGAAAACCATAATGGAAATGCTAAACTAAAAACAAAGCTTTGTTTCACTAGGACTACTAATTAATTTACACACACATACTAAAACATACACAACGATTATATAGACACAGACAGGAGCGTAGGGGAAATGATTGAAATTGCAACTACTTTGGATTGTAGGATAATATTTACATACTATATTGCTGAACAGAAACGTTATGCAATTGAAAACCAACATGGAAACGAAAATTATCACAACTAAAACTTGTTGCAAGTTGTATATATTTCACTTTTGTTTTTTTTTTTTTTGCTTTATTCAACCAACAATTTCTAACTTACCACACAAAATTTTGTTTCGGTTTTTTGTCATTTTAGTAACATTTTTGGGGGTTTTCTTTCTTCGGTTTATATAAATAATGCGTTTTCTGGGTTCAACTCAAATTTTCATTGTTGTCAAGTGAATATCTTTATAGGTATTTATATAATTTTGTTTGTTGTAGTACTTTTTTTTGTTTCGCTTAACAATTTCTTTTCTTTCTTGTGGGCAATTTTGTAGTATTTTTTTTGTATAATTTTGTTCTTGTTATTTTGTTAGTTGTATTTTTGTTTGCATTTTGAAATTTAGATTTAGCATTTTGTTTTGTTTAATCCATTCAATCTTCTGCAAGATGATTCGTAAATAAATCAAGAAATACATGAAGAAAAATAAATGTTTTTGTTAAAAATGTTTTCCCATACAAATTCATCATCAAATATTCAATGGTAAGATACTTTTGGAAAATTTTGTGTATTGCTAGGAGAGGAGGTTCATTTTTGTGTCGCGGCCAGTTTGGAATATATATTTTTTAGAGTTTAAACATGTGGAGAAATGTGTAAAAGTAAAAGGCAAAATAATAATTGGATCGGAGGAAAGGAGGTAACGAAAATTACATCTAGCTAATTTCTTTTAAAATGAACTTGAATTGCAAATTGAATAAAAAGGAGCACGAAATTGCAAAGAGAGAGCGAAAGTTGTATCAATAGGATATATGTAGTATATAAGAATTTCTTGATCAGTTTGGTCATACTCAACTTGTTCGAAATTTGGTTTGTGGCTTTAACTCTTTCTTAAACTGTTATTGGATACTTGAAATCAAATTATACGCCATATGATACATACATCTATATATATATTTTATTTTTTTAACTTGCTAAATGGCAAACGAAACTTTTGAGTCGAGTTCGATTTTATCCAGGATATATATTTATACGTGTTATATAATTTATAATACTCTTGTTATCCATTAGTTGCTTTACTTCTATATTTATTTATTATGTGATTTCGTTTATTGGTTTAATAGTACTTCAATTGATAGATTCGCTTTAGTAATTAAATGCCAGAGCTTGAGTTGGTCGTCATATAATAAGTAAAAACGATTTTCATACAAAATGTAATTTACACAAAAGAAAGAAACAGAGCAGAGGAGAAAAAAGAGAATTGTTCGGTTTTTACACTTGATTTGTACACACATTTTTGTTTGTTTTAGATTGTTTGTTCTGTTTGTTTGGTACACAAAAAAAAAATGGTATATATATTCATGTGTGGCTTTGTTTGCAAAATAGAGTATGAGATGTTGGGAAAACAAAACACGCGATTCAGACAAGAGACTTTTATAGTGTTCAAATGGCAATGAGTGTGTCTTGATAAATCCCTAAGATCTCTAGATGAAAACAGAGCTGAAGCTCGCTGTCTAAGCCATATAACTAGGATACACATGTGATGTTTTCTCATGTATTTCAATTTTTTTTTTTATGTGGCATGTGTATGAATGAATGTATTGTGTTGACCAGAACACCAATGAAATTTAAAATTTGATCAATTTCATGGGGCCAATGTATGTACAAAAAATGTTAGTCTTAAACAGAGGTAACATAAGAATAAGTAACATAGTGGTAACAAACTGAGGGAAAATAATAATAATATAAGGAAGTCTTACCATCAGTCGTGGCTAGGGCCTGCTGGGTCATGCTATCGATGCCCAGTTTGCGCATGCCGTCTTGGATCTCAGCCAAGTCCGATTCGCTGGAGGCCTGGAAGTCATCCGAAACGAATTCCGATTCGGAGATCTTCTGGCCCAGCTCTTTGCCGGCACGAGCCTTCTCCGACTTGGCCGCCACCACGGACTCCTGGGCCTCCGGCTCTATCACGGCCTTCGGCTGCTCGGCAATGGCCTTCAGGCTCGAATCGCTCTTGGCTGGCTCAGGGTCAGTCTTGGATGTGCTCTCTTTGGTGGCCACTTCGTTGGCTGATCGTTTTTGATAGTCAAGTTCGTTTTCACATTGTAATTTCGTGTTGGTATTCACATAAAATAATAATAAAATCAAAAAATGAAATAATCAATAAACTGAAAAGAGGAAATATACACTAAGTAAATCGATTTGAGGTGAGGCGTTCGACGTTCGTGGAGCGATATTCAATTGAGCTTCGAGACGCGATTGAGATGAGCGTTATTTTTTTTGGGGGGGGGGGATTCAGTGAGTTAGAACCGAAAACCAGGACTCGAGTCCTCGACGATACAAGCCAGTGCAGGTGGAGGTACGGATACAAATCAAAGGGGTTTCAAATACAACTTAAGACTTGAGCATACTCTTAGGCGGTGTAGTACAGACGCTAGCCAAGTTAGTTAGTTCGAGACTCGAGAGATAGTAGTAGGTTTGTGTAAAGAGTTGGATAGTTTAATAGAGAGAGAGAGAGAGAGAGATATAGAGCGAGAGAACGGAAAACTTTGGATAGCTAGCGTGTGTGAAAAGGACTAAGAGGAAATCATAAGTTAAACAGGCGCGTGTGGCTAAAGTGAACCAAAAACAAAAATGAAAGACTTAGACTTAGGGAAAGATAGACAGAGTTCGTAGGCAGATAGATATAGGTACAGAGATACAGATACAGGTAATAGATATAGATTGTTGGAGAGCGCGCGAGTAACGAGTGTGAGTGTTTGGTGAGCGAGACAGTCTGTTTATCCTGCATTTCATTGCATTATATAGGTAGGTATATTTTCCAGAGTTTTATTTTCATTCGACGGGCGGGAGAGGAGCTCCAACCGACTTACCATCTTCGCCGCTGGAGGCCTGGCCCACGCCATCGGCGCCCAGAGTGCCCAACTCGGCGGCCTGGATGATCAGTGAGACGCGGTAGAAGTAATTCCGCCAGAAGTTCTCCTCAGTGATGCTGTGGGGTGATATTGTATTGATATATCAAGGGATTTATGATTTGATAACACTTCTAGTATATTTACATCTTGGGCACCAGCTCGAATCGCATCGTCTCGAGCGCCTTGTCCTCGGCCATAATGGCTATGGCCGTGGGATAGGCGGTGTCGTAGCTAAACTCAAAGTCCACGCCGGCGGGCGGGGCGCGCACGAAGTTGCGGCGATCCTGCGACAGGCCCAGGATCTCCTCCTTGATCTTGGCCTCATTGGCATGCCCAATCCAGGGAGCTGCCCCATTGCCCACGCCGCCCTGGCCCTTGATGAAGGCCTCCTGCTCCTTGTTAAACGAATCGAGAATGGTCTGTAAATGTTCCAGAATATTAAATACGATCTCACTTTAGATAGCCCTATCTTGAACTCACATTATCCTTGACTGTTTCCTTGATTTTGCTGCCAGCCTTGCTGATGGCCGATGACAAGAAGGACCCAAAATGTTTGGCCTGCTGTGTTACTTTTGTGGTAACTGTCGGATACATTTAAATCAGTATGCAATTAGTTTCACTCCACCGACGACAATCAACCCAAAAGGGTTTGCTACCAACTAAAGGAAACTAAACTAAACCGGACTGGGCTACAAAGCAAACGTTTCTCTAGGGGACTGAGTTAAGAGGGGATCGGGTTTCAAACTACTTGTAACTCGGGGTTAGTAACCTGTCACCGCTTTCTATCTCAATCTTTTTGAATTGGCAATTTGAGTTGACATTGATACGACATTTAGCACAATGTGTTTGAAGTTGTCTCTTGTAATTTGGTTACCAATCAAAGTGTGACACGTACTTTTGACTTCATCGCCCTTACCCTGTCCGATTTGACCCTCGTCGCCGGTGGGCGTGCCACCGCCCGATGCAGGATGCGAATCGGCGCCCTCCGTGGCGCTGCAGTTACGCAATTATGGATGAAACGAGAGGGGGTAGAAAAAAGAGGGAGAATAGTTTTGTAATTTCCATTTCATTTCTGCAGTCATATAGTTATGGCTTAAAGCTCCAAGAATAATTCATGCAGCAGGCAACAGGCCAAATCAAATTAAGATGTAAATATTTACTCAAATACATACTGAGAATGCTTGAAATACATAAAATACACATGTATGTAAAACGAAAAACAAAAAATAATAAAATATATATATTATAAACTAAATAGTCATGCATTAACATCCATTACAGCGTGCAGCTTTTAGTTTTAGAAATTCTAAAAGACTTTCTCTTTCTGTCTCTCTTATCCGTAGATCTAGTACTCAATATTATTCTTTAATTTGTTCTCTAAAAAAAGTTTCTTTTACTTAAAGTATCACGTTTTGTTAGGACCTTATAATCTCTTGATTCGATACAAAAATGTTATTCTTACTATCTGGATTATTTTAAAACGCCTATGTTTATTTACACGTATTCATGTTTTTGTATACAGCTATTCATTTATATTGTATTCTTTTAGTTTTATTCGTGAATGCCAAATGGAATGACTGAATCTTATATGAATGTCAGGATGAATGATGCCCAAAACAGATACTACAGAGGAACAAATAAAAGTGATATAAATATAAACGAAAGTAAATACCAAATGGGAGAGGATAGCACACTAAAAAGTCATGCAAGGACTAATTAGCATCATCATGGACTCACACTTTTCCATTTTGGGGACCTTAAAGGCGGTTCCCAAAAAAAGACAAACACTTAGCGGGTCGGGAGATACTTTTTAGCTGCTACACGAAAAAAACAAGTCAATGAAAAAAGAAAATAGTACACCGAAATAATACACAGAAAGAGAGCTACACAGCAAAACAGCGAGATGACTTTGTTTTGGAGACAAGAAAATGATAATGGTACTGATATAAAGATCCAAATTAGGACAATGATACACATCTACCGACAACAATTAGGGTTGAGCTTGGTTTTTTATATCTACTGTAAGTAGCCAAATGAATTGGTTTTCCAGATAGTTTTGTGGGTTTCAATTCGGTTTCCTTGACCTGGTTCGATGGGCCGCTCAATAATGATGGAATCTGATACTTTGGGCAATTATTAAAGTCGAGAAAATTAAGATTTATAATATTTCGTTTTGATTGCGTCGCGTTTGACAAATTTATAGAAATGAAATGTTTGAAAATAATAGAATAGATACAGATGGGAATGTATGTTGTATGGTTTATGTGTTTTGTGTTGAAAGATATTACTATTAAGAGGTTCGACCTAGCCAAAAGGAAATTTTACTTGATCATGAGTTGAATGAAATGAGTTATGGTAATTTCAGTTTTAAAATTTTAAGCTTTTTCCAAATTGTGTCCATTTTGAAGGTTGGAATCGCAAGAAACTTACCGTTTGTACTATCTAAAATAACACCTTAAACCAATTTCAACATTATATATAGGTTATACTTAATAAAACAACTTAAAGTCTATTTTTAATTTGTAGGGAAGGGAAAAAAAACTGTCTAAAGATAGAATGTTAAATATTTTCCAACTCTTGTAAAGGGACAAAATTTTGTTTTTTCATGTTAGCCAATTGCAGGTCGTTACTCAAATTAGTTAGTTGCATATACAAAAACGTTGAAACGATTTATAAATGTTGTATTGTTTTACAGATGGGGAAATCAGATTGGGTTGGAGATAAAGAGATTCATAGAGAGACAGAGATAATATTTTGATTTGTACAAAAAGTTATAAATATGTGAGAAAAGTGAAACTTTAACCAGCACAAGAAAATTCGTGTAGATTAAATAAATAGTATAAATATATAGGTGGAAATGCGCAACAATATCTCAACTAAATGTATGTAAGAAAACGAGATTTCTTTGATATTGAGTATATAGTTAATTAATACAGTTCAAGAGAAACTCGTGTGTATATTGGTTAGTATTTAAGTAAATTGTGTGGAAAAGGCTTCAACTTTCGGTTAGGCAAACTAATTGTAAATAAAACCAAGGAAAACTTAAGCCTCAGCTCATATTCTTTTGGATTCCCTTTTTGGGAGGGAGGAAAACTTTTCGGCACCGACTTCAAACAAAAGGCATCCGAAAAAGTTTTTCGAAACAAAAGGCTAAAAATCTTGGGGGGGGGTGTCTTAAACGGAGGAGGTTAACCAAAAACCGAAACAAGGAACTAAAATACAAACGCGCTTCTCATCTTCATTTCATAAATTTTTTAGCATTGGTTTTTTGGTTTCAGCGGCTGCTTCGTATATAATTCCGTCATTGTCAAGCTGGCACCCATACCTAATATACCTCGACTTGTCGTCATCCTCGCCACCACTCACGGCTCCACTGGCGGCGACCCCGCCCTCTCCGGCGGCAGCTCCCTCGGCGCCCTCGGCTCCTTCGGCTCCTCCGGCCTTGCGGAGTCCCGGGATCGATGGTATCGACGGCATCGCTGGCATGGCTGGCATCGATGGCATCGACGGCATAGCTGGCATCGACGGTATCGAGGCGTTTCCCAGCCAACCCTTGGCGCTGCCCAACCATCCGCTGCAAAACAACAACAACAAAAAAACGGCAAACATTAGTGGGGGTCCTTGGTCCTTGGCAATTGAGTGAGTGAGTGAGTGAGTGAGTGACTGACTGACAAAATGACAATCAATCTTTGCCCTAATTTGACAATATTCAATGGGCTTGCATGTGGGTGCCGCTGGATAAGGGCTGATAAAAATCTATAATGTACTATGTCGAACAATAAGCAGGCGCCTCCACTTGACAGCCATACTCGTGCTTATACATATAAAGGCCCACATACAGGGTGACAACTAATTGATTTCTTTCCGGTATTATATTTATTTATTCCTTGGGCATCAGATTTGTCAATATCCTTAGATTTATGAGAAAATGTTGGTATTTGTTCTGTGGTTCTATTACAGAGTTTTCAAGAGGTTTCCTAAGGATTTGAGAATAACTTAAAAATCTGAAGGATAGAGTATCTCATTTCCAAATTCATCTTAAGTTGGAAGTCATCTTAACAAAGCCTTTTAGAAGCACACGTTTTCAAATCCGTTTCCGAAATTCCGCTGACAAGTCCATGGGATATGGGTCCCCAGTTTATGTTTAAGGTTAGTGTCCCTTTCCAAGAATTATCATACTTTTCTTAATCTGACCGTTCTATTTTTAGGTAAGAAATCATCGATGTTTCAAAGACTTCATTAAACATCGATATGTCAAAGTTCACATCGGTGTTTTCTCTACCTCTAAGGTGACAGGCAGTTTCATGACCAGAATGACAATTGAGTAGGCTTTGCCACACACTTTGACCTAGGAACACTCTGAGTCAGTGCGTGAGACAACACAGGGATTCCCCTAGAAAACCGGAGATAAATCAAAACAAACGCGATGTACGATAGCTGTCCCGTGTGCCTGGGCAGGCTGCGTCGGCAGGTGAAGACCCCGTGCAAGCACACATTCTGCAAGAACTGTCTTTGCAAGGTCTACAGACAGAGTCCCACCAAGGCGTGTCCTCTCTGCCGGGCGCCCTTGGAGTACTATATCGTAAGTCCCTAGTTTGAAGCCCATTGAAGTCTAATTTCTTCAATATTTTCTTAAAAAACCTTCCAGAGCAAGCGGAACAATACAATAAAACTAGTATTCTTTTCGTAGGGACTGTCATCAAATTCCTAAGTGATCCACAGAGTTCTTGTGTTTTCTTGTTGTGTTGTCTGTTTTAAATTTGTTCGAGTTGGGTTTAATTTTATTTGTTAATTAAAGGATACTAATTTATTCAAAGCGAAGCTATTGAAAGCCAAAGCACATTTTTTGAAGCCTCCATGCTAAGGTAAGATGGTCTATATTATACTTGAAACTTATATTTTCGAAACCTCTATTTTTCCAGAAACTCAAGTATATTCACATAGTGATAAAATAGCTTGACTTAAGCCTTCAGGGTCTTATGCAGCCAAGTACAACAATCGATTAGAGACCCGGCCTCGTCGTCTTCCTTTCTTTTTTCCCCCCTTTCTCGCTCAAATATTCCATGCACATATTGCAATATTGAATGCTCGGCCTGCGGCGGTACAAGGAAGGGATGAGAGGAAGGACACGCCCCCACTGTTCCTCGGATATCTAGGATATAGATGATGATGATGGTCGTGCTGCACATACAGCACGCGCACATTTCCACATAGAGAATAAAAAAGCGTGCACAACTATAAGGGGGGAAATAGAATAAAACTCGCAATGACAAGCAAAGGATTTCAATCGCTATGCGGCTTGGCTCCACTTATATATATATATCTTCCGATCCATGTGCTTTATGCTTCATTATGACAGGGCAAGGCCAGCGAAATAGTGGACAGGCATTGCGCATACGCCGCGTTGTGCGACTGCCAGTGCGAGTGCTCAGCGATGCGGAATCGGAGCGGCAGTAAAAAATCGCTGCCGTAAATCGAATAAAACTGCAGCAAACGCTATTAAATTTTTTCCGCTTTACTCCAACAACTGCACTTAATTGTGGCGGCAAATTAATTTTTTTTACCCAACTGGGTCAAGAGATTAAAGGAGCATATGTCGAGCCATATCGAGCAAACGCCATGTTGGCCAGCCCAATTAGGAAGGCAATTCGATGGACGCAAAGGCAAAGTTATTACATATCAGTGGTATTCGGAACTTGCCCATGGAGCTTATCATTAGCAATTGGCCAGGATCCAAGTGAAGCTTTCCTCGCCCTCCTTTTATTTTTTTGCCTGGGCATCCCTATCCCTTTTGTGATTTATGTCCTCGTCATTGGTTAACAGGAAGCTGGGAAGCTGGGAAGCTGGGAAACTGAGGAGCTGAGGGGTTGAGCCTGGCTTCTACGCAGTTTTGCTGACCTGACAGCGGCGGCAACAGTTTCCGCTTTTATTTATGGCTCCAAGGATTCCCATTTGGGCATTGCATAACTAAGCAGGAGGAAACCGATAAGTGGTTGGACATTCTCTTGAGAGATGGCCGCTTTAAGTGCTTCACTCACACTTCCTGCGGAATTCAGTACCTTATCCTCATTTTCTCAAGTGAAAATCATAAATTTCCATCTACTTTCATTATATGGTACGCATTCATATCGACTTTCTGCTGCTGTTTTTAACCATTCTTTTTTTTAACAACTTTTTTCTTGTCTTGCCGCCAGATTTTTCCCGTGAAAAGTTTTAATTATAAAAGTTCGGGGCGAACGCTGCAGCAAACACATAGAACAAGAAATACGACATGCCGCAATGCCAGAAATCAGCAGAAACAAAGGAGTGAAGTGAATTTTCTATGGCCCAGGCTGACCTCGATTCCCCAGACATCTTCATCATAAATCCGGAGGGTAAACAAGGCCAGTAAAAACTAATTAATTGGCTTTACTGGCGCCGGCAATCGATTTTATTCGTTTCCATTAGGCAAATTCTGCTTCAGGTTGTCATTTCCAATCGAGGATATAAAGGCAACCCTTCAATAAAATAAGATTTTTAATTTTGCAAGCATAAAAATGTGTAAATTTCTAGAGAAAATGCAATTTAATGTCTTTCATTGAGTTTTACAAATCTCTAGCTTAAATATGATATAACATAATTTGTTAAATTACAGAAAAAATCCATAGAATGTTTGTAGAGTAATCTCTACTTCCATGTTGTGCTACAAATTGTTGCATATTTTTCCTTCTAGAATTTTCACAAAGTATTTCGCTCTTCAAATTTTTTATAGCAACAATGTCAGGGAGTTATGGTGTGAAAACACCACCCTCAAAAGAAGAAATGACAAAACAACGACCTACGCACATGGCACTTATGTAAATTGCAGCCTGTCGGGGAAAATGGCGAAGGGGGTGGCTTGGGGCTGGGAAAACCATCCAGAGGAGGGTGTCAACTGCAATTGCAACTGCAAATGGAGAAGTGCAAATGTGGCAAAAAGAGCAGGGAAAGATGGGGATGGGGATTTGACTTGACACTTTCGTGCCCGCCCCTCTGAAAACCCCTGGAGCACCAATCCTCTGATGCGAAAATTGCATTGTCAGCTTAGAATGGCGTCCACTGTTGCACTTGCAGTTGCTCCATTTGTTACAGCGCACTCTTTTCCGGTTTATTTTCTTTTTTTTTTTTGCAGCAGTCGAATTGGCCATTTTAATTGTTGTAGCCGTTAATTGGAGTACTATGAAGTATGGCCCATCCACACCCCTTCCCCGTTTCGTTTAAAACCCTAATTGGATTGAGATTTTGTTGGCGCCGAGCGGAGATTTATCCAGTTTCAAAGGGTCTAAGTCGAAATAAGACACGCAACGGCCAAAGCTGAAGGGCCAATAATCAAAGACCATGGCAACACAATCCGTTGTCATGTTGAGCCCTCCATCTTCCTGTCTCATTCCCTTTGGCTTTTCTGTCACACAATGGGCCTGTATTTAAAGATAATGCTTATAGGAAATTTATTACATTTGCCTGGCAAAGAAAGCAAATGAAAGTAAAGCTAAATGCGTGTATAAAGTAAAAATAAATGATACCCGGCTAAAGGCACCTGCTGAGCTTCCATTCCATTTCCCACTCCATGCCGCCTTCAAAAGAATCTTTGCCATCATCATTTTCATCTGTAACCCCCAGTCAGTAGGGGGTTTTCTTTTTGGGGAGATACATCAGTAGTAAAGATGACTTTTACTTTAATGGTAACACATTTACTGGTATTTAAATTCTAGATTTGACACACAGAAAGTTCTGAAGTAATAGCGAAAACATAAAGAGTTTGGGTCTTTAAGAAATACCTTTTATATATACCTATACCAACTTTTATCATTGCATTGTATGCCTTTTAAAGTTGGAAATTATATGTAAAATGTGTATCTTATTTTTGAAAATACTTCTGTAGCCACCCTCGTCATTTAGAAAATGCCACACTGTGTCGGAGGCGCAACAGCCAGCAAAGTAACGCTGGGAAAAATCCACATTTGACAAATTACCAGCGAGCAGGTAAACAGAAGGCGGATAAGCCCCGCCTGGAAAAGCGGGACAGAAAAAGAGCCACATGCAGGAAATTGGTAGTGGAGCTGGGATCCAGGACTAACATATCACATCAGCATCTACATAATCATGGCCATGTGTGGCTATTAATAAAAGATGAACGCAACATTAAACGCCTGCATAAATGTGAGTCATCCATCCATCGACGGGATTGCCTTATTTGAGATTCGGCCATGTGACATTTAACTTTTCATGCTTTGCAGATTTCTATTTAAAAGTCACATTCAAAATTGCCTTTTTTTGTTTTTATTTACTTTGTGAGTTTTTTATTTGCTTTTATTTTCAATTAAAGCGGACTGCACAAACTTAAATATCTGGGCGGCGAGTGTGCCATCAAATATTCATGGAAAAGCACTGGCGAGGGTAAAACAAGCCGAGCCAAAATGCCGAGTATAAATTATTCAAAGCGAGAATTGATGAACAAACTGGCTAACAGAGATTGAAACTCTTTGCCCCGTGAATTGGTGAATTGGCCCAATCAGCGGAAGATTGGTAATTCATTGCCAAATCCGTTCGCCCACAAAGGCGGCCGAAAATAAATCAACTTTTGGCTAATTATAAAATCTGACCTTTTTTTTGGACCTTATCCAAAGCCTGGTTTGTTTGTTTAAGTAAGATAATTACAAGCACTTCCCACAGGACTCTCGGAGGCATTTGCACGCCACCATAAACACTAATAGTTGCCACCGTTTGGCCATAATCATACTTGTACAATTAAGCGCCTCCTACACAGTCCCCCAGTATAAACCACTTAATATGATTGCCTAATGGCTGTCGCAATGCTAGCGAGGCTTAAACATTAAGGAAAACGACCACCTAAGCCATATCCATTTAAAGGGACGACAGCGATAAGCCCGGAAATACGACAAAGATACATAATCATCAAAGCTGGTCGAGGAACCATAAAAATATTACGACACGGCGGTTTTAAAGAGGTGAGAAATTGAACACTTGAGCAATTTAAGTAGAGTTACGGGGAACTTTTCTGCCCACACTCAGAAACAGTCATTATAATGAAGATGAGCAAGGTTAATTAGAGCAAAAGATGACGGCACTGTCTAAAAATAGCAAAAGCGGAAGCAAAAATACATGCAAGTGACAGGTGGACCGACATCCAGGTATGCCCAGCTCTTCGAACTCCCTTTCGTTTCGGCTTCTGGGTCTACAAGACGTGCCTCATTTGCAGAGACATGCCTTTTGTGGACTATCTGTATTTCCTTTTAATGCTTAAAACAAACGGTATTGGATTTGGGATGAATGGGATGATGGTAAGGGGAGTGGGATATATCCTTGCTGACGCGGAATATTCATAGTTTTTTGTACAAATAACATAAAATGAAAATCAGCATAGAGCTACGGTTTTCATTTGAATTCGGAAATAAAGATTCGTCTTTTGAATATATATATATATATTTAATATCATTATAAGAAAATGCTGGTACTTTACAGGCGTTTAATTTGATGTGAAAATGGAAGATAAATTGACTTTGCAATATAAAATGGACAATTCAGTTTAGCCAAGTAATTTATTGTAAAAATGTAACCCCATCAACAAAAGACAATCTTTAAAAGACACAGATACTGTATAAGCCTTAAATTTGACACCAAGGCTTTGTGATTTTTCCCTATTTTTTTTTTGTAACCCATCAGTGTTTTTAGATGTTTTCATTTCCCCCTCCCTTAAAAATTGTGACTTTCTGTGGGATGTGACAGTAACACAATAGCACTTCCAACAGAAGAGTGGGCTCTGATTGAAAACGTTATAAATAGATGGCCGCAGGATAATTGTCCTTCCTCAATGGCAGGATATCCCTTTGGCTCGTGATTAACTGTTTCGTGCAACAATTTCGGGTTATATACACATTTATTTATATCCTCCGAGTTTAATGGGAATGACGGCGACACAGTGGTCCCCGAAATGAAAAACATCCCGGGGCAAAGGTTTGGGACAATTGTTGCCAAGGGGTTTTGGCTCCTGGACTTTAGGTCCTTTCGCTCAATCAAATGCTGAATGGCGGATGAGTGTGTGTGTGTATTATGGCCAAAGGCCCAGAGGGTGGCCCAAAGGAGCTCGGCGGAAATAAACTGGTAGCAAAAAGGTGCAAAGTGTTGGGAATTTTATGCGCATTAATTATACGCAGCGAGCACGCCCCGAAAATGCAAATGAAATATTTAGCTTGATATTTAAGCTGATTGAGATGAATTAACTTGAAATGAATATCAAAGGAAGGGTAACTTAATGCTCAACACGTGGGTTGACTCTAGCTTCCCACGGCGATTGAAAGAGCTTAACTAAACTTGCTTTTTTTTACACCAAGGACTCACTCATATCCTGGCCAAAGTGTCACTACACATCGCCCTAAACTTTGTGCGAGTACATAACTTTTCTCGGCTATTATGATTGCAGCCCTTTGGCTATATTCCGCCCCCTAGTTTTCCACCATTTGTTGGTCTAAATGGGCGTGGTCACGGCTCAGTTCGAGAAAAAGTTTCTGTGTTAATGATTTTACGACTGCAAGGAAAAGTTTTCCTCTTACTGTGTGGGTTAAAAAGGTAAATAGTTTTGTGTTGGATAATGGCTTCTAATTAGGTTTAATTAGGGAAGTATAAAAGTATAATAACAATAACTAAAATACAAAAGAAAGGAAACTTACGTGGCTTCGGTGACTAAAGAATCAACCAGGGATGCGGATTTGGGAAGTCTAAAAATAAATCATAAGAGTACGAAACAAAATAAATAAAATTAAAATCAAGAAGGGGTATGGAACCAAGTAAATTAAAAGAGTTTTAGATTAAAAACGAAAACAGACTAAGTAAATAAATCGATTTAAGCTGGAAAATGGCATCCTCTGTTACCCACTCATTCTGCTCGGCGTACACTAATAAATTCATTTAATTTACTTCCTCCACTTTTGTTCGTCGTCGCCATAATTACCTGCAAAAAGAATGAAAAGTTTTCAAAGTTAATGAAGATGTATATCGCCAGCGATTTTTGAATGTGTTGGGGAAATTAATTAGATAATTTCGTGTTTTGGGGGCAAGAGCGATGTACAAAAGGCCTGCGAAACGCCCAACCGAACTAAAATGCTTCCTGACCTGACCCTCTAATTAAGCCGAAGGATATGATTACAAATGCGAAACAGGAGCAACGGCGAGCAACATGAAAGCGAAAGAAAAGACCAAAGTTCACGCTCAAGCGGACCCACTGGGCCATTCCTACTATGTATTATGTGTATATAATATATATACCCTCGTAAATCTCAAGCTGAGCGGAGAAAAACAATTTCTTAACATAAATCAACTCAACGGGGGATTTGTGGGTATATGTTTTCCATATATTTATGTATGGTAGCAATTTTTCGACAAGGACAGCCAAGTGTTGATAAACAATACGAATCGAATCGTATCGAATTGCAGGTGGAGAACGAATAAAAGAGCAGGGTTTTAACTCTGAAAGTAATGCAAATCGGCCTCTGACCTTGACCCAATGAAAATGCCACACGATTCGCGGCTTGTGAGTCCTGTGATACAAGACCTGAATGGCACAACAACTGTGTTCGCAGAGTGTACAACTTACAAAGGGCAACCAAGATAAAAGTCTAAGCTGGCACACATCGCGTATACGTAATGCAACAAAATGCATGCAGCAAGGTTAGTGGAAGGTGGGCGGCTTGGTGTTTTCTTGGTAATGGAGCGACAATGTCGGGGAGTGGCCATGCGTAATTTATGCCAACCGATGTCGCACAACAACAGGGGCCACTGAAAATGGTATTCAATTAGGCGAAGCTCTTCGTTTCATCCAGAGCACCCCTTCTTCTACTTTTCATAGCAGTCCTCTAAACTTGTTTAAAGCAAATTGTCAGCCACAGCAAAAGCAACTGCAACGGCAAGGAGCGTCGTCAACTTCCCTCCATCAGCAGTTTCCTTGCCGCGTCCCTTTTACATAACTTGGCATTCATTATAAGGCTAATTAAGTATACGCCACGTTGCCAGCTCCGGCACTCAAATGCACTGTGCACCGCCGTTTGCATTTGGTGGCCCACTCTCGTGGCAAAGCCAATACTTGGCAACATATGGCAGCTGCGTTGGTTTTGACGAGGTTACGCCTGGGACTGATGAGATAATAATGGTTTATTGTGCAAAACAAGCAAGTCCTTCGAGTGGTACAAGGATAAAGTTGATGCCAGCATATGGATAAATTAATGATGGGGGAGAATAAGAGTAGGATCACAAAATATAAGCAAACATTTGAGTAAAATAAACGATTTTGAATATAAATTTAACAAATAATGAGGATCGACAAATTAAACAATATCTTTAGGTTACACACAATATAATACACAATTATACCCCTATAAATATTCAAAAATATTTGAGCTTTCTAACAGTTTTAGGAATCCTTAACCAGTTTCTGGCTAAATCTATTAGTTTTACCTTGAAAGGAAATTATAACTTGGTTGAAATGCATAAAGGATTAAAATTACAAAACGAAATTCTCACATAACTCATTAGAAATATGGACCAAAGTCTCGTTCTTTAAAAAAAGACCCCAATAAGTAGGCAACAGTTTTTGGACTTGCCAGCGAATGTTGCTCATACGCCGCGTAATCCCCACTGCCGCACCCCACGAGTCCACGAATCCAAGCATCCAAGGACTGCGCCACGATGCAGCAACGTGTTGACCTTTAGCACACTTTCCGCAGCAATCCCTCTCACTGTCCTCCCCCCTCCCCCCTTTGCCCCGCCCCTGCTGTATTATCTTAATTGTTATGCAGGCGAAACTGTGTTCGCTTCTCCGTGTGACTTGGCATATTTCATTACTCAATTACAAAGCAAACTGTTTGAAGAGCCCAGAGTCAAATGGAAATGGTCCAAGCCAGTCGTTTGCGATTTTCAATTAACGGCCAAGTTGCACAACACACCAGGGCGACTTGCTGAGTCACAGATGAATGAGTGAATGAATGAATGAATGAATTGCAGCAACGCCCACCAAATCGATTTAATGAAAGCTGCAATATGGCAGGATGGGTTGACCCTGATCTAATTCAAAAGGGCCGTCATTTAATTAAGAAATGCTTTGACTCTGGCATGCGGCAAGTGGAAATACCTTCTATTTATCCACTTTCCCAGGCAATACATACAGCTTAATCGATATTCCCCACACAAAAATTCTGGTTAAATTCGTTCAAACCATAAAATGTTTCATGAAATAGTGGGTGGGTGGAAAAGACTTTAATTTCGCTTGGGAAACTTTGACAGCAATTTCTAGATAAAGTCGGAAGCCTTTTAGAAAGGCCGTTGGGCACGAAAATGTTCGTAAGTAAAAGGTTCGACTGTCACGTACAGCCCACCATGGAATGTGTGAATTTTGCACTTAAAGGATTGCCTTATCGGTGGGGCAGGCAAAACATAACATTGGATAATGTCATTAGCAGTAAAGTTGAGTAATTTTGTTTATTGAAAAGCTGCGAGGGGAAGTTTCAAGGATACTGGCTTTGCCCGCTTCCCGGGAAACTTGATTACCATCGGCCAGGCCAGGCCAAATCACAAGCCATGCTCATTAAAAGTTATATTATTCCCGAGAAAAAGGACCCCAAAATTGGATTAAAGTCGAGGAGGAGTAGACCAAAGAGTTAAAATGTTGGTGTTCCATTTAAATTGCAAATTGTACTAGTGGTGGGGTTGTAGAAAAACGTGGCCCGAAAACCATGGCCAGCAGTCATTCTTCTTGTAGACTGTTAGAGCCTGTTGTTGACAGAATTAATTGCGCACGTTAACGTCGCCTCGCTGTTGGCGGCATCCGAAACCGAAACAGAAAATTGAATTCGAGGCGACGTGGCTGCCAAAGGAGCTGTGCTGCAGCATCCGCAGCCTAAAATTGAATTACGAGTGTTTTTCATACCCATTTGGGCCTTTTTCCAGCCGCAGAATTGCATTAGTTTTGAAGGGAAACAAAGGCCACAGAGGTTGGTTCTTCAATAAAGACCAGGCAATTGATGCCCAGAGACAATTCGAACGACAGGAGCCAGATGGTTTCTCTATTTTCGCTGCCACCTACACTCGTTCGGCATTACGTATACGCCCCGTCACTGTGATTAGCCAAGAGCCCGAAAAAGCCCAGCCATAAATTTCAACTGCAGAGCCAGGCGGAAATTCATGAACCACGAACCTCGGCCCAAAACAAAATGGCCGCCCTGAAAGCCCGGGGGCTATGTGTTTTACACTCGACCAAATCATCAAACACCCCATCGGAATGGGGGGATGAGGGGAGCAGGTTGGAGGGGTACCAAACCCAGGCACATGAGCAATTGGGACTGGCTTTTAAGACTGGCAACTGAGCTGCCATTAACGCAATGCAAATATAACCCACCCAACCTTCAATTTCCCCTTATCAAAACGTTGATGTTTTCTGTATTATTATTTGTTTTTTTTTGGTGCTGTTTTTGGCATTTTATAAAGCGTGCCAGTTTTATGTAAATTTTAAATATTACTCAAGAGGCGGTTTATTTGCTGGAACCATTGGCTTTATGACTGCGAGTGACGGGAACCCCAAAGGGATTTGGGGAACGATGTGTTATATCTACAGCCATTTGCATAGTTGGATAAGCACGCTGGATGTGCACTAAATGAGCTACGAAATAGCGCAGATAAGCTAGGTGGGCTGTAATATTTTGATTTTAATTAGTAACTCGTTAAGGAAACATTGTTTTTTAAGTAAGAACCAGATTTGATTCGAGATTATATGATTGAGGAAGACTATTTTTAGTTGGAACCAAGTTCGTTTAAGTTTGTAATAGCATCTAAGGTTTTAATTTTATAATCGTTAAAAACACAGTGTTATTTTAGTAAGAACAATCTTTGATTACAGATTTTTGATAGATTACAAGAAATGATTTGACTTTAAACCACAAAAAGCAACTTTTATAAAACAATCCTGCTGATATTCATTAAAAATGTTTTGATTTTAATTTTTAAAGCGTTAAAAACACATTGTTATTCAAGTAAGAACATTCTTTGACTAGAGATTATTTGATAGAGCACTTGAAAAGCATTGATTTTACCCCAGAGAAAGCAACTTTCAGTTGGAAGCAAGTTGTTTAAGTTTGTAATAAAGCCCTGCTGACATCCGTGAAAGTTTTTGGCAGGGCATTTCTCATGCTGCGAGGACAGCGGGAAATAGAAACAAAGCACGTAGTCTGGCTGCCGTTTTTACGATATGCCGTAATTTGCTACTTTGACGCAAGTCCTGGGAGTCCTGGGAGGATGTGGTGGGATGGGTTCGCTTTTATGTGTGTGCGTGCTGCTTCCATGCTTCCACGCTTCCTGCTCCCCGGATGACCTCCTCCTGCATCGTTTGTTGCCATTACCCGCCTGGCCTGTCACTTCCGCGCTCCGTTTGTATTTATGTTTTGCCAGCGCTTGTCTTGGCTCTTAACGCGACTTTATCATCGTCTGCGTCTGCAGCAGGCCAACCACCAACTTGGCAACATGGCAACATTATCGTGAAGGGCTCCGCACAGAACCTACAAACTTTTTCCCGTGACTGGCCTTCCGGTTGCCTCGCTTTCGTCGACTTCCGGCCGTGCACTTTCCCATCCTGCGGACATTCAATTTATCTTTATTCGAGCAAACTGTTAACATATGTTTCCTCCCCCGTTTTCCCATATTTCCATATGTTTCAGCCGTGTCCTGATTTCATTGGGTTTTTAGATCGGACAGGCGAAGCATCTGCGTCGTTTGCACCTTGGCCAACTTGGCGGGGTCACTTTACGAGCAGCATTAAATTTTATTTGATTTATTTTTTTTTTTTTCGTTTTCAGCTTCTGCGTGTGGGGCCATAAAAATCCGTTTGGCAAGACCTTTGGCCCACATTTTGCTTTCGAGCATAATTGACCGCCAATTGGTTTTGGCACAAGGGGCACGGGGTCAAAAGGTGAGGTGCATCTATAAAATCAGTGTTAAGTTGATTGGGCATTTTGATTAGCAATGGAGAAACTGGTCAGCCAATTAGGTATATTTTCAGATTGAAAGAATGTCTAAAATATTGGGTAACCAAGGAGATTTCAGATTATTTATATTTTCCATCTGGAAAGCATCTTTAAATGGGTAAACATTTTAAGGATATCTGGAAGCTGAAGCTATATTTTATTGCTGATAAATCCTTTTGAAATTTTAAATCAAATAAAATTCCAAAAACCACTAACACGCATGATAATTTAGTCCTTGCCCTTTTACTACCACATTTTGTGGGGACGTGTGGGCGTGGGAAATTCCCTGGCCGGCAATTAGGGACTGCAAAACTCGTGACAAACACTTAATTTGCATAAAAATTACTATTTATATGGGCCGAATGATTCAGCACGAAACAAATGCCCAGGGCTATAAATATTAATTTGTGGTGCAAACAATAAACACACAAAGCGGCAGTAGAAAAGATTCAAGCACAGTATAAATTGAATTAAATGCGACAGCTGAAAAAATACAAAAAAAAAATGAGAAAATAGTTTCGGGAAAGTGGGTGGGTTTTGTGGGGACCACCTACGACGCAGACGGCAATTAAGGTCCTGCTGCCGAAGGGAGACCGAAATGAAATTGAAATTGCTCCGAAAGGAGGACCAGCCATCTCCATGCAGTGCTGACCACAAGATTGTTGCTTTTGGGCCGGGCCAGAACGTTAATTTGGCTGGCAAATGGGGGCAGGGCAACTGGCAACTGGCAAATGTCAAATGGACAAGGCGTCGTTAGCACCCACGCCATGTCCTGGCCAAATGGCCGGACATATCGGCGATGTCCTGCCTTGACATGAAATTTTAATACCGCCTTTAAATTTAAGTAGCCCGCTAGGTTTTTGCATTCAGCTGGCTTTGGCAGCGTTTCAATTTCTCTCTCTCTTGTTTATCTTTTTATATCCTTGGGAAATTTTGTGTGTTCGGTAGGCCAAATGTCGCGCCGATAAATTTCTGTGGGCTTTTATTTATTTATTTTGAGGCCATTGCTTTGATTTTATTATGTTTGCCGTCTCCAGGTGGGTGGAAAAAAGATTGGAAAACCTCTATTTCTTTGGCCTTTGGCCCAAATGTAATATTTATATAATTTGTGAAAGCGGGATTTGTATTTGCATAAGGAAAGCATATATCAATCAGGCCAAGACATGTGCCAATATTTGTTTCTGAACTTTTGTTGACCCCTGTGTTCTGGTTGTTTCTCTTTATTTTTTGTTAATGATGACCCGAACAGAATGGCAACTTTTTCTTGTGAGTTATTTTTGGTGAGTAAATTGTGTCAAGCGGCGTTAAAAATGCATTGCATACTTTATCCTGCCTGTTTGCCAAGCCATTTGGGCGCAAGATGAAACAGTTTATACTCGTTTTTTTTCTTTATTATTTTGGCATAATTTTAGCAACAAAGGCAAGGGCATACGCATACAAACACGCTGGCAGAGAGCAAGTGCAAATAGTGTAAATGTCCTTGAAAGCGCCAACAACTTTGGCCCTGGCTTGCTGAAAAATTCTGAAAAAGGAGCACAGTACAGGTGGGGATTTGTATTTAAGGGACTAAAATGTATAGGGTGCATTTGGTAATTACTTCAGCCTAGCATAGCCCACTTTTTTCAGGACCTTGGCAAGGGAATCTACATCGATTTTCGACCTAAAACCCCCTCTAGCATAATCAGCAACTCGTATGCCAGGCAGCGAAAATTGAATAAATTAATTCATTGAAAATTATAGAGATTTAACGCTGATTGATGAAAATGGAGAATGGCTGGGGGACGGGCGAAAAGACAGGCAACAAGCCAGCACACACGTTTTCTGAATGCACAATTATTAAATAGGCTGACAAAAGGACAACAACGGGGGGGTATATCCTGCGGAGCGGAGGACATGGCGTCGTTTTTGCTCGTTTTGGCCACATCACATGTGCACATTTCGCAGAGAGAGCTCCTCCTCTCTCTCTTTCTCTGTGGGTTTCTCTCGTATCGATCCGCAAAACGAGCAAAAGTCAACTGGAAACTGGAAAGCAACCACCAAAAGGAACACATCCTGCCATCCGAGTCCTTCTCCTTCTGCCCCTCCCCCAAAATCCCCCCCCTAACCACCATTTGGTGACAGTTTTTCGCACAGTGAAAGCTGGTCAAAAAACCGAAAGGCAGGCGGAGGAGGAGCAGCCATCTCGAATGACTCAACATTTTGTGGTTATGCAGGAGCCACGTGCAAATTATTTTCATTGGAACCCAGTATCCACAAAAAAGAAACAAGGATGGATACAAAAGAACAACACGAAACTGGTCCAACTCGTCAATGTCAATTGATAGTGAAAGCAGCAGCGGCGGGGAAAGGAGAAAGGCGGTGCCGCTGAATAGGCGTGACACATCACGGTCTTGGGTTTTTGAAAGACGACACCAAATGACACCAGCTGTTGGCAGCTGGCTGGAAAAACGTGCCCCGGATTGACATCCTGATCCCTGGCCCAGCGCACACTCGCACAATTAAATATTAATGCGCGATATTAAGTGAAAAAAACAAGGACATTCGTTGACTTTGGCCTGTCTTAAGGATTAGCCAGCAACTTGTGGCATTAACAGGCCATCACACCGAGCTTAAGTTGTCTGAAAAATCAGCCATATAATTGGATTTTCATTTGTAGCCACTGAGGAGCGGAAAACAGGAACAGCAGGTAGCCTTGTTTGCCCTCTTATGGCATAGAAATGAAGCTAAACAGTATTTAGGGTGCGGACTGTTTGCCAGAGATTGATGAAGTGCCCAGAAAAGCCAAGGAAGAGAAAGGTCAAATGGTAGGGAGAGTGTCAAAAGAAATGGGGCACTACAATCAATTATTTTCAGCAAATAAAACCATGAACAAGGTTGCGAAACTTGAATATTCCAGCTGTTAAAGGTTAACTTTAGAAAAATCACTGAAGTACCATAACATAAAACTTCATAATACATAGGAACACAAGTATTTTTGGGTATACATATAAGAAATATTCGATTTCATTATAGGGGTTCAAAAAAGATCTTAAAATCGCTAATGTTTAATAATACAGCACATAAAAATCGTAATATAATAAGAATTCCAAGAGCATACATTTTAAGAAAAATTTAATAATGGAAAAACAATTTAAAATAAAAATATTTTGGAGTAGAATACCAATTTAGATGAATAGAAGAACCTTATAATTCTGCAATTTAAGAAGACTCTGCACGTCTCAATTCGCAATTCCACGAACCATCAATCCAAAAGCGGTTTAGCCAATTTTCCATGCATTTTCAAACTGAAATTGCTAGCCATAAAAGTTGAGGGAAGTAAATCAACTGGCTTCGGAGTTCCATATATAGGATATATGGGAGTGAAATTATCGGGCATTTGGTTTGCAGTTTAAGCAATTATGTTCAGTCACGTGAGCGCGTGCGGAATGCAATGAAAAATGCAGGATAGCCCGGACGGAGTGTGCCAACAAACTATGATGAATTGGACTGGAGGAGGCCAGGGGCAGGAGCTGGAGCACGAGCTCCGCCGGGTGAAATTTTAAAAGGTACAAATAGCAAGGTCACATTGGCACGCCATGTCAAGTTGGCTCAGGATTTGGGAGTCCCAGTCACGAAATGAAAGACTAGAAAGAAGGATTACCCCAAGGGGTATTGGGATTGGGACTAACACTCACCTCTTGCCAGCTTCCTCGCCCTCGAGTCCTTCACCGCCGACGGCAGCGGCTGCCTCCGGATCCACGGCAGAGGAGGCCGTGGCCTCCAAGGATGTGGAGGCGGCGGCTGGAGCGGCTGCGGCCGCTTCTCCTGTGGGCGCGGGCACATCCTCGTCGCCAGCGCCTCCTTTAACGGCGCCCACCAGCGAGGTGAATTGATTTGTTAGGCCCGAAAACATGATGATGGCTTTGGTAGCTACTACTGCTCCCGCTGATTCTCTCAAGGATTAGTGGTGTTTGGTGTGGTTTCCTGACCAGGAAAACGTGCGCACGTTCAACGCTCTCTCTCTCTCTCTCTCGGCTCTCTCGTTTCCTCTCTTTTCCACTGCTCTGCCGCTCTCCTTGCGCTCCAAAACTTTTCAGAGATATAATATCCTGTAATGGGTTTTCCTTTCTTTCAGTGTTCAGTGTTCGCACCACAGAAGTTTCACTTTCAACGCTCGGCGTTATGTAAATTCTCGCATTTAACTTGAATTTCGCACGCTGCAAGATGACGATGGTGATGATGTTGATGGCCAAAAGATGCGGAGAGATCGTAATGGAAGGGAAAAGAATTGAGGTTTTTTTTTTATAGCAGCTGGCGCTGGGGAAAATCAATAAAACGGACTGCGAATTGCGTGGCTTTTAGGCACAATTACACGATAAATATTCTGCGATTCGATCGATTTTCCACATGGACACACGCCACGCTCGAGTTTTTAGCTTTTTTTGTTATTATTTTGCAATTTGCTGGTTGGCACAACTAAAGTAATTTGATTCGCAAGCCAATTACCACTTGAGCTTTTTTCTGGAATTTTTCTTTTTTTTTTTTTTGTGTTATCGCCAGGAGACTTTGGATTCTCGGCTGCCCACTTCGAAGGTCCTCTGAAAACTGACGGAGCAGCGGAATGTCGTGGGCTCAAATACCGTCGTCTTCGTCTTCTCTCTGGGACTCGTGCTTGAATCGAGATTCTCCTATTCCGATTCTCGTATGCTCGCTTTCTCCCTGGAAAAGTGGAGTCCACCCCCTGCTCCGCGTCGCTGGGTTGCTGGTGCTGCGATTTTCGTGGGGCTGCTGCTGCTGCTGGTGGTGGGTTGTCTTCCTCCTTTGTCCACTGGAATGCGCATGTGTGCTTTGGCGTCGTTGGCTTCGTTCTAGCGCAATTAGACAAACAATTGACACGTCTGTGGAAACAACAACTGCGCACCAGCAAAGAATATTTTCGGTTCGCTTGGGAACAGTGCTGCCCATCGAACAGCTGTCTTTAGTCGCTCGATTACAGCTACCGCCTTGTCTATCGATAGCTTTTGCAACAGCTGTTTTGAAAATCGAATTTCAAATCTGCCATGTTTTTATTTCCCAATAACTATAGCCCATTTCTACATCGTTTTAAGATAAAAAAATAAGAACAATATATGCCATTTCAAAGACCTACATGTGAAACTTGTATTAAATTCCTGTTAGAGGGAACTTGTATATAAAGTATTGTTTATAATAGCATGCCCCTTTGATTCTATAAAGCTTATAGTACCTTTAAGCAATAACTAAGCATAGGGATAAATAAGCTAACTACCTAAGCTTAAGCCTGTGATAACCTACCATATACCCCTTTAAACTAGCTAAATACTTAGTTCCATCTTATAAACTAATTACACTCGACACAAATCATGTTCGTAAAACTCTATTTACACCAACAGACTTTCGTTTTTTGTACTTAACAAGTAGTTTTAAAAATCAATTATCAGCTAATTAGTTCGATGGGAGGCAATATGGATACTCAGCGTCGCTGCCTCGCCCTGCTTTGAGGCTCCTGCCCCGTCGTTTCCGCTTCCGTCGCTTCCTGTTTCGGCTGCTTCGCCTGCTGGGCTTTGATCTCGTGGTCAAGTCGCTCCTTGGCCCGGAAAACCTTCGATTGGATGTAGAAGGAACCGCCGTTGGAGCGCTCGTTCACCTGGAACAAGTGCTCGTAGTTCTTGGTGATGGCCTCCACGTTCTTGGGGTCATCTATGTTGAGGATTTGCTTGGCCTCCTCCAGCGTCATGCCTGCAAGGGTGGAGAAGGGGTATGAGTGCTGGCTTATACCATGGCTAGTAGATAGACTCACCTGTGCGCAGGTTGGACTCGGCGCTCTTGTCGCCCTGCTGGCCACCGCCTGCTCGACGTGCCGCTTCTTGGGAGGCAGCGATCTCCTGACGCAGCGCCTTGGTAAAAGCTCTTCCCACTGCCTGGGCGCCCAGCACGATGATCTGGGCAATGTACTTGGCCATTTCGAACGTAAAATCTGAGGCACTCTGTGATTACACCTTAATTTTGGGGCCCCTAAAAAACGTGTCGCTTAAATTACGCAACCGCTGATTGGCCTGGGTTGATCCAAATTGATTATTTTCTAAATATTGTTCTGGAGATGCGAGTTGAACGCGTTTTACACACAATTTTGATGTATTTATTGCAATATAGTCTATTGTTTTTGTATTATTTTATCTATTAAGCCAGGTAAATTACTAAAGTTGCTGGCGGCGAAAAACAGGCAAAACAGCTGATTGCCTAGAAATGGCATACGGCTTGTATCGATACCTAACGATATGTTATCTGGATTGTATATTATAGATAAAATCAAGCTATATTTTTGTCATCACTGTTAGTAATCGATTTTGAAAATGCTTTAGCTAATGGTAAATACTTAACTGAAAATGGAACTATTTTTTATAAATCATAATATTTATAATATGAATATATATATTTCTTTAAAAAAAGTACAATTTAGCTACTTTTTAGAATCGATAGCATCCCTGCTTTTGTCAGTTATTTTTTTAAAAATTCAAAATTTAGCTAGCTTGGCAGATGGCTCAGGAACCCAAATGGAAGAAGGCCTACGATCGACTGATCCGTGAGCACTACGATGACGAGAAGCAGGTGCACTTGCTGCAGCGCCAACTGCGGCATTTCCGGTCCAAACGGAAACGCCTGCAGAACCAAATCGAGGAGGAGAGCAAGGGCATGGACGTCTGGATGGACATGATGGACAACCTGCGCCGCGGATTGGACCGCTTTCAGAAGCACAAGCACCTCCTCACTCCCAAGAAGAAGAAGCAGTTGCGGCGGATAATCCGCCAGCTGCCCAATGACACTTTGGAGGAGCGTGTGCGTCTGATGGAGGTCTCGGAGAAGTTGCTGCCCAAACCATGTAAGGAGTCTAAAGCTCCCACTGGCAAAGCCCCAGAAGAGCAGGCCACCGCCAGATATTCCGTGCCCCTGCAGAAACCCTGTGATCCCACGAAACAGCCTTCGGTGGACAAGCGGCTATCCAGGATTAATACCGATCTGCAAGCCCTGCGTCGGATCCACGAACAGACCATGTCCGTCGTGGCAGATATACGTTCCCTAATGGCCACCATTAACTATTTGGAGAGGGGTCACTGCTCCAACATAAAGATCACTCCCTATGTGGAGGAGGCAACGAGAGATAAAGATTCCCAGCCTTCCATGAAGGCCACCATCAAATTGGACCGTCTGCGAAAAACCAAGCACAAGACGCACTACACCCGGGAACTTATGGACATTCGTCCTCCATACATCCTTGATCATGTGCCGCAACTCAAGCCGCCCCACATTTTTGACTTCCTCGAGAAGAAAAGCAAAAAACCACACAAACACTAAACCATCTCTGTGGTGGGGACAATAATTTATTACGCCAAGAATTAGTCTACTTAAACATAGTCTACTTGAACATGTTCTATGCTATGCTAATCCTGTCCAGCTTCCGTTCGATATATACAATTTACAATAACAACTAAACTCATTGATCGTCTTTATAAAGAGGGTTCGGGGAGTGCAGTTCCCTTCCTTTTTACTGGATGATCATTGAACTAGGGCTTAGTTTTCTTGGTTGGCCTGTGAGCCTGGCACTTTATAATGTAGAACTCTTATGTGCCCATAAATTCTCTTCTTTTGTGCAGTTGTTCCTGCTTTTATGGCCTGCCTCTGTGCTTTTGGTGGTGGCTAATGCCAAAAAGGGGCATCTCAACAGAATCCCGGATTGGTGTGCTCGATGATGCAGCGCTTGCAGTACTTTTTGACCGCCCGATAACCCTCGATGGACACCGGGCAGTCCTGGATATTCAGTTGCTGCAATCCCCGGCAGTAGTAGGCGATGCACTGCACCCCGCGATCCGTGATCATGTCGCAGCTGCGCAGGCTGAGCTTCTTTAGATTGGGACAACTTTCGGCCAGGGCTCGCAGTCCCGCGTCGCTTACATCGCACTTCCCAATGTCCAGAGCTCTCAGCCGTGGACAGGATCGGGCCAGGACCGTGATGGAGTCATCGCTCACAGCCTCGCATCCTCGGGCATTGAGATACCGCAGCTTATAGCACCTTCTGGCGATGACCTTCAGCCCAGCATCCGAGACACGTTCGCACTTGGCCACCGAAAGGTATCGAAGCGCAGCTCCCAACTTGGCCAACTCGTACAGGCCAAAGTCGGTGATGTTCAGGCAGTCGGATACGCTCAGCTCCTTCAGCGACACACAGAAACTGGGCACAAACTTCAGACCCGCATCTATTGGTTATAGGAAACGGTTATATATCGAGCGGTGTAAATAGGTATAATCAATTCCAATTCACCTGTAATTTGTATGCAGCGCCGCAGATACAGATAAACCAGCTGGGGACAGTTCTTGACCACGATCTTCAGGCCCATGTCATCGATGGCCATGCAGTCCGTGAGGTCCAGATACTGCAGCAAGAGGCGACGCGGTGGCTCCACATGGGGATTCGGACTGATGCTGCTCACCTGGCTGCAGCCTGGGAAAATTTGATATTGGAAAAAGGTTGGTTAATAATGTTAATTTTAATATATCCAAATGAACATAAAGTGATTTAAGGCTTTTAAACTTATTTCCATGTTCAATGATCCCATATATCCAATCTATTTCATAATGGGAACTCTAAACTGAACTTCTACATTCAATAACTAGCGTTAAAGTTTTCCGATTTTGACATGGGATACCTCTATGAACCTCAATTCTACATTAAAATGTATCTTTTAAACTAGGGTAAATCACGTAACCTATTATTATGTTAGATTTTTTCAATCATTGGGAGTTTAGAATTACTTAGAAATAATGCGGGGCTCTTATTGAATATTCTGGACTCAAAGAAATATTTCCACCCACCTGTCACATCCAGATGCTGCAGGTTGCTGCACTTGGTCAGCGCCTCCACCAGCGCCTGATTCGAGACGCCCACGCAGGTCTGCAGCTGGAGGTGGGTCAACTCCGGGCAGCGACGGGTGAGGAGCTGGAGACCCTTGTCCGAAATGCGACAGCCATCGGCGAGCATTACACGCTCCACCTCCGGACAGGCTCCATTGCAACTTTGGCCACACAGCTGCCGGAAGATCATCTTGAGCGTCTTGTCGCCGTTGAGGTGCTCGCCCCTCAGCGAGATCACCTTCCACAGGATGGGCCGCCAGGCGAGGTGCTCGAATCTCCGGCAGACCCTCGCCACGTTGCACAGCTCGCAGCTGTCCAGCCAGGAGAAGATCCGGACGACGGCCTCGTCGGGCAGGCGATCGAAGAGCGGTCCGCAGCGGAAGGGACCCTTGCGGTTCCACGGAGGCGGTCCAATGGATGTCCCAGGTCCCGCTCCTCCTCCTCCGACTCCTCCTCCACCCACTCCATTGCTGGAGACTCCTCTTCGCGGCGTTGTGGTTGGCGTACTGCTGGCCATAATCCCCGCTCCACTGGCCGTCGTGGTGTTGGTCACATTGCCCGCCCCGCCACTCGAATGATGACCCGTGGGCGAGGGCGAGACCAGCGTGGCATAGCCCTGGTCCAAGCTGGGCGAGAAGCGTCCCAGGTTGCAGAGGCCATCCGAGAGGCTTTGGCCCTTGGAGTGCAGGTGGTTGGAGTTGGAGCTCCGGTTGAGCAGGTAGCGATCAGAGCCACTCGTCTCGCTGGGACTGGAGGTGCGAGGGTGGTGCAGGCGTTCTGGAGAAAAATATTGGATTATAGTTAGAGATATACAACACTCCCCTGAAGAATTCACGGTTCTTTGCTTATTGTGGTTCAACACAAGACTATAAGAAACCGCGAATTCTTCAGACGACGTTCAAAGTGAAAGAATGTTCTAGTTTGTTATCACTACTGAATGGTACAACTGGGTTTCTCTATTTAAATTTCAAATATAGCTAAATGGTTTAACTACCAATATAACTTGATTATAAATTATTAAGGATTCCTTCGTATGGAACACCCACCTGGTAGGCGTTCATTCCCGCTGCCACTGCTGTAGTCCTCCAGGTAGTAACGCTCGTTTTGGTACTGACTCGCCTCAGCTCCCAAGGGCAGAGCTCGCAGGGCGTTGCCCAGATATAGGGACTCCATCTTCTTGTCCAGCAGGTACTGGCCTCCATTGCTGCTGGCGCCATTGCTGCTCAGAACAGTGGGCACACTGCATCGGCCACCTTGATTTCGCCTTCTTCCACCTCCAGCTGCTCCACCTCCACTGCCCCCTCCACTTCCTGTTCCTCCGCCACCCGCATTGTTGTCACTGGAATCCTCGGTGTCCGCACTGTTCCCGTGCATCCAACTGGGTCGCTGGGCACCGAATTGCAGGACGTGCTCCAGGGTGAGGAAGTTCCTGGGCTGGGGCACAGGGGCCACTGGGTTTCTGGAGGCTGGAGCTGGCAGTTCGGGTGATTTCTTCGCATGCCTGCCCACAGAAGCCGTGGAATGGGCTCCATAGGTGCTGGCCTGTTCCGGTCGCGAGTGGCGACCTCTGAGCTCGAAGGTCGCCGCCTTCTGTTGCACCATTTGAAGCACCGCCGAAGATGCTGCCGCCTGGTCACTGGTCGTCGTCTCGCCTACATCCATGCCGGAATTGGGTGACTTGCGAGACATCATCTTGTAGGCCTGCGGGTCCAGTGGACTGGAGCTCAGCGGATGCGGATGGTGGTAGTGGTCGCGCACCGCATTGCTGTTGCGGCCCAAGGAGGCTAGTGGACACTCCAGGTCGCTGCTGCGACGGCTGCTCGTCTTATGAGACATAATTGGACCTCTTTGGCGGATTTGTGTCTCAGTTAGAGGCCTCTAGAATGGCGCGAAAGTCTGTAAAAGAAATGTACATTTTAGTGGAGTTTAATTAGGTGAACTTAATTTTATGATTTAAGTAATATTTGTAATTGCAGTGCCTTAATTTTAATTTTTTGCATTTAAAAAAAGTTACTAAGTCATGTCATGATTAAATAATCTGAATTTTAAAGTCAGTCCTTTTATTAATATCGCTATTAAAAAAATAAATAAAATATTATCTTTATTTAAATGATCCCCTCTCTTTTAATAAAATTAAAATGATAGTTTCTTTTAATTTTTCAACCATGTTTATAAAAAGACAACCCATTTTAAGCTCTTTTTGTTCAACAATCTTTAAAAATTGCAATAAAATGAATGACAATTCGCAGTTAATTTGTATTAATTATAAAACCTCAAAATATCATTTATCCCAAAAACCCCAAAAAAGTTGATTGTTTGTCTCCGTTCGCCAAATGGAATTCAAATCTGCGATGGCCATGGGAACACGGAATGCCAGGTGGATGTGTGTGGGTAGCCTTTTGTGGGTCTGCATGCCATTCGCAATTATTAGAGGAAAAAGCGGCGGCGATGCAGAGTCATAACTGGGAGTCATAAAATGTAAATACATATATATAGTTTCTTCTAAGCGAACCACTCCTCCGTAGAAACTTTATTGCAGTTGACCTTTCAAATCCAGCATTCGACTTGTGGGTGAAATGAGTTGGGGATTGTTGGAATTATCAACGCTGGTTCGGTTGTTGGCAAACAAATCGTTTTGCGCACGTATATATTTTTACAATTAATAAGGGGATCGCCCACGCTCCGAACAAATCATTGGTTAGCCTTTTTTTGGGCCGCCTTATATATGTGTAGGGGTACAGGGGGTACCCCTATATCTTTTATTTGGCCACACGTATGCTGTCATTTCCATTGAGCCGCGACGGGCTGCTCCATTCATTGTTGCTGGAACCCGGAACCAGTTTGGCTGGGATTTTGGCTTAGGGATGAGGAAGAGGATGAGGATGAGGCCGCAGAAGGCGTGGGCTCGCTTGTGGCCATCCGCAATTTGGCCTAACCTTAAGACCTCAAATTAAGCCGAAAGTAACCCAATTCGGCAAGTTGGGAACAAGAGATCTTGGGCAGAAGCCATAACCGTTCTCTGCCAATGGGCTTCGGCTTTGGCTTTGACTTTGCATAATTTACTCGGCCAGCTAAGCCACCTAAATAGAAAACTATAAATTTATTTCAAATTTTAGTGGCATTTCTGGGTGGGGCTGCGTTTTTCGGGGCACACCTACATGGATGAACAAAAAACTGAGGGGCATACTTTGAGACGAGTAAATCAAAAGCTACTCAAAAGCCTGGCTTTATTTTTTTTTGTAATCAAATTTGAAATTAATTTCTCGATTTTTTGTGTTGTATCTTTTGCTGGCCTTGCCATAAATAAACACAAATAGGCAGCAGTAATAAGACCGTGGCTCTAGCACATTTGGAGAACCGACAGAAATATGTCTTGTCATTTGGCATATGGCAGCTGATTAATCTTAGCATCTCCGAATCCGAAACCAAGCCGAAAACCAAAACCAAAACCAAACCCAAACCGAATCTGAATCGGAATTGGAATTGGAATCTGAATCTGAATCCGATGTGAAGTGGAGTCGCCGCCTGTCGCGCCTCATATGGAATGTCGCTCAACTGGTTCGAAACCCCAACGAAAATCTCCCAAGAAGAATGAAAGGAAAATGCTCCCAGCCAGAGATCACTTCACTCCAGTCCACTCCAACCCAATCCAATCCAATCCACTCTACTCCAATCCAACCCAATCCACTCGAGAGGCATTTGATTTTTTCCTAGACCATGGCCAGCCGTTGCCATAATTCACAATAGTTGGACAATAAATAATTAATAAAGCACGCTCGGTGTGTGGACAAAAGTGTCAAATGGTTCATTGGGCAACACAGCATGGAATTTGCATAAATTTACATGCAAATCTAATTCATTTTGTTTGTTTTATTCTTTGTCTTCGGGGCTGAAGGGCTGAAATATCATTAGTAACGCATTAGGTGCTGTAAACAACCCACGGAGCTTGTAAAGTTCTTGTTGTCCAACACTTTGGGCCAAGATTAGGATTTAGACACTGTCCAAGAAATTGAAGGAGAAAGTTGTCTTTATCGGGAATACATTTTAATATTATTGAATGAGCATTCACGATTTCTGAATACATTTATCTACATTTAATCTAAAATAAATGTGTCGCTATACGCGTTTTAAGTAATATGGATAGTAAACTAAAGCGGTCTATATATCATATTCATTTTATACTTTCAAAAAATCTTACATTTTTTTTTGTTTATATGAGAATTTACCATGTGTTAATGTATTACTTTTTGTAAATTGTATTTAAGCAAAATCAAACTTCCAGATTTTATTTTATTTAAATGTTTAAAGTATAAACGTTCAAAGTATTATAGCTAATATATTAGAGCAGTCCATGCAACTTGTATACTTCCATTTTTCTTACAATCGTATTAATAACCCGGTTTACCTTCAGAATCATTATTTTATTATTGACTGAGAATTTACGATGCGTGAATATATTTCTCCACATTCGATTTAGTTTAAATGAATATTGTCGCTTAAATTTTATTAACCATTACATTTGCATGTCCTCTGAATTAAATGAATATCCCGGATTACCTCCATATCTGTCAAGTTGCTCAATCAATTCAATGTTCAATTAAGCCGCATATATATTTCACGTTTTTTATTGGGCAAATAAAAATTATAAGAAATCCAGCAAAGGCCAAGCGCTCGGCGGACATCTATTGGAAACTGGTCCGGCGGTCTGTATCTATCTCGATCTGAGTCGAAGTTCCTATCTCTATCTTTACGTGTCTGTCCATATTTCCCCGGCCAAGCCAAGCCTCTTCAAGTGAGCTCAACGAGCACACAAACGAGCACATAAAATATGACAACAACAAGTACTAATTATTTAATATGCTTAATGAGCAAATGTCGCCATGCTGGTGCCCACGGTGCACTCAAACATGGCAAGACTACTTCGCCACATTGGGGAGAGATCGTAAAAGTCATGAGATAAAAATATTATGAAAAATTACCTAGAGTATGGTATTAAACAGA
The DNA here is from genome assembly GCF_014743375.2 of Drosophila subpulchrella. Taxonomy (NCBI): domain Eukaryota; kingdom Metazoa; phylum Arthropoda; class Insecta; order Diptera; family Drosophilidae; genus Drosophila; species Drosophila subpulchrella. Next base: position 8,727,964 of record NC_050609.1, on the reverse strand, counting down.
ATTAATAAGCTATACTTCAGCTTTTGGAGTTATGTATCCGGCAAACCTTTTAAGAAATTAATATTAGATAAATGAAAAAGCAATGATAGCAATATAACGACGGTATCTCTTTGAAACTTAAATATTTCTTATCTTAAAGTCTTAGTAACATTTTAAGATTTTATTTTTAGGTTCAAATTAAATCTTATTAAAAAATGGTCTTCCCCCTCTGTAAATAATTTTCCTAACAAACCTCTTCATATAGCCTATTGGCCACACTTTTCTCTGAGTGAAAATAACTATTTTAGTATTATTACTTAAAATCTTTATAACTTTAGTTGTGTGTAAGCTTTTTTAATAAAATAAACACTCTCTTCAAAACATTGGTGTAACTAATTTTAAAATACCTCAGTGATTACTTTTCCCCACAAATCTCTTCATAAATCCCATTGGTCACACTGTGCGCTGTGTCAAACTAATAACTGCTATTTTCAGCGTTTGTGTGTGGCGACCGTTGTCTGCACATGGTTGAAATCTAACGCCGAGTGGCAACAACAACAGCCACAGCAACATCTTGGCGCCATGGACAGCGGGCACCTTTTGGCCTCCATGGCTCGGCATGCTGTGCGCCTGGCCCCAAGTCTTGGCCCAAAGCCATGTGGTTCTGTGTGTGTGTGGCTACCGTTTTCAGTGGGCTGGCTTTTGCATAGTGTCAATTTTGATTTAGCAAAACGTTGATGTTGCTGCTGTGGTTGCAATTGCTGTTGCTGTTGCTGTTGTTATTGCAGTTGTTGCTGCGGTTCCATTGGATTGTCAGCGCACCCGCCTAACACCTCCTAGGCAAATAGACACCCACTCGGGGCTCAGCCGGCGCTGCCTAGAAAGTGGGTGGCGCTGACAAGTTTTACAAAGAAAAAAATAAAATATATAAAATTACATTTAAAAGTCATAAGAAATATTTCTTGCGCATGCCAGCGGAATAAAAAAATGGGCGCAGCTTCAACTTGATTTTCTCAGCGATTTCACACAAAATGCAATTAGCCCGACTTGCCTTAACTTATTTAAGTCTCATTTATTACTTTGTATTTGATTCAAATCTTTGTTCTTTTTAAACGCCATCATGAGTGGATGAAAAATTAATTGGTAGAGCTACTTGGGCTAGGCAAATTTTGCGACACCGAGCTTGGATATTAAAGTTATTGCCATTCCTCGCACCGCCAAAGAAGATGAACCTTTGGCATCTCTGGGCTGTGGAGTTGTAGAACCAACTGCGCAGATAGGCCTTTCCAGTACCCTCGTTTAGAGGCTGAAGGCATCTCCTCCTGGCTAAAATTTAGGGTGAGTTTTACCAAAGCAGCATTCTTACAATTCTCAAAGAAAATTAAACTTACTCGAATGACTCTGTTGCAGACAGATTACCAAAATAATAAGTAGACACGAAATCTTCAACAGCATGATGAAACAAATTAATTTAACAAGACTAAAAAGCTACTGATAGCTTTTATACCATCAACGATTATTTCCCATCTACCCAGCGATATTAAATCAGGTGGTGCAAAGCAAACTTAATTGTTGAAGATGAACAAATATTTTGTTAGTTTTAAATCATCTGCTTATATTTGATCTAGCATTTTTGGCATAAGAAAAATAATACCTGAACAATTTTTATAAGATGGTAACCACTAAAGGTGTTAGATAGACAACTAACACAAATTAATACACTTCTTTATGAATATAAAAATTTCATTACTATAAACTCTCAAACGTAAATAAATATATTTTAGAAGCAATTTATTCTGCACTGTCTCCAGTTTGCAAAGTTATTTCCATTTCCATTACAACTATTCCCAAAAAACCGGAATGGCCGGCAAAGTTTCCTATTATTGTCGAAGTACCAACGATTACTCCAAGTTCTACCTCTCCCAGTATTTTTCGGCAAAAGGCATATTGCCTTACCTTAATGAAAAGGGAACAAAGATTTTAATAATTAAATACTAAAATATTTTAAATAGCTCAACTTACGACTGCTGATGGGAGGTGTAAAAACAATTAAGATCAGACCGAGATATAGCCATTTTAACAGCATGATTTATGTGGGACTCACTTGTAGGTTGATAAATGCGAAAGGTATGAATGTTAACCAGCTTTTATAGGTGAATTAATAAGACAAGCGAATGCCTGAAGTTAAATACCCTATAAAAAGCGATGAGTTAACGTGATAAATTCTAATAAACATTATTTATATTCATTGGCTAATTTTATGCGGGAATATTTTTTACTTAATAAGCCATTAAGCTGGGCTAACAACATCTAAAAGCTGGCGTACCCGCTTGTTAACTATATAAAATTCCGAAATTTATTCATTTAATGGCATTCTGCAGCAATTAGGCTCTGCTTAAATATTTATTTTAACACATTTAATTTGGCGCAACAACAGCTGGACTTGGCTAACCGTTCACCAAAGTTAAATGAACTTCGATTCGGCGGCTTCTCGTGTTTCTGTTGTCTCTATGCAAATATGCGATGAAAAGAATTGAAAGTTGACACAGTTCACAAAACAAAAAAAAGAAGAAAGATAGGAGAATGTGTTCGTATTTATTAAATATTTATGGGCGGCGTTTTCAGCAATGAGCTATATATTTGCCTATGCATGCATAAATAGACATTCGTTATAATAAAGGTTCCAGCTGAATAGGTCGTAGATGGGAAGTTCAAGATAGAATGAGATTGATCTGGTAGAAAGTACTGAATGGAACGAATGAAGATTCATGGTGGTAGCGGAATTAATTAGAGCATTCAGCCTGACTTCGAGCTATGCGATATCGGCGGATATATCTCTGCACCGCTAACTGTAAATTATTGGAATTTTGTATCAATTTGTAGATTCTGCAATCTCAATTACTTAGGCAAAAAACTTTCTCAGGAAGCTGCTTGCTCGGTGACTGTGGAAAAACTCGTTTAGTTTTCCACTTTGCCATCGCTCATTTTTTGTTCAGCGCTGATTGATCTGATAGTGCGCAAAAAAAAAAAACCAAATATATATATATATATATAAATTGATTTCTTGACGTCCACGCTCTATCCATCAAAATTGGTCTTGGCTGCTCTTTAGTTTTTTGTGAAATTTCTTTAATGGTTCTGTGCCATTTCTTTCGTCATTATCTGTAACTAAAAAATTTCCCCCGAGCCATTAAAGAAGAACGCGCGGATTTAAGTCGAACTAATTAAACCGAATCTTATATAATGAACCGTGAACACCGGCAGAACCGTGAAGAGGAGCCGCGGCGATTGAAACATTGAGACTCTGTCATCAATCAAGGCAGATTCTTGGGCAGCAACTCATCCTCTCATCCACTTCAATCCCAGCATAATTCGAATTCCAGGCGAACCAGTTCGTTGCCTGAGTCTTTTGTTTTGGGCCACCGAAAAATAACTTTTGGCAGCCAGTGTGGGCAATGTGAGGCTTAAGCTGAAATTAAACAGCCAGCGAGGTCTGGGCCAAATAAATCACAAAATGAGACCCAGAAACGAGGCGAGCTCATTGCAAATTACATGCTGTTTGAGGGGCACCAAAAAGCACTCGCTGACGTTGACGGGGGGCCAACACAATTGCGGACGTGAATGATGGCACCATGGCTAATCCCCAGATCCCCAGATCACCAGATCACCAGATCTCCAGTCCCCAATCCCCGGGATCCAACATTAATCCAGGCCAAGTCAAAGTCCAATAAAAATGTCGAGCAAATGCAAAAAGCGACAAATGCTTGACGGACCAAATGTCAGAGTTAATTTATCTAAAAGCTTTGCCCGACTTTTCGGATACAGATGGACGTACATACATATACACATAGATCCCCCCGAAAAGAGACAGAGAGATCAGGAAAATTTTAATTAAGACAAAATATTTGAAATTCTGTGCAAGACAACGAGGTCTCTCTAACAAGAAGCCAACAATTTGCCGCGCGCAATTTTTCAAATTACATTTCATTAAAGCGAAAGAGAGAGAGAGAAAGATGGCCATGATCGAGTGATAAGTGCAAGAGAAAAGCACCGTTTTGTCTCCGATTCCCTGACTCTTGGCCACACTTTTCACTGGTGAAAGAGAGCGAAACAGGTTCCTGTAAAGTATCTCTGGGATGGCCCGCATAACCAAAAGACGCCCGCATAGCTTGTCTATCGGCTTTGCTTTTTTCTGCCATCTAATATGCTACACATAAATTGTTTAACAAATTTAATTTTAAAGTTCAGCTTGGAAATGCCCTGCGACAACAGCAACAATTGCGAACCAGCAACTATGTCAGTCACTCGGCAACATGGCCAACTAGCAACTAGAAACAACATTCCAGCTGCCTCCCTCCGCCCCCTGCCCACCTGTACCCCCTCCCCCTTCCGTCCCCCCCCTCTTGGCCAGGTAATCGTCAAGCTCGTAACTAGCTGCAGCTACAAGTTGCCGTTTCTAATACAAAACTGTCGCTTGTGGCGTGAGAGACTGTGAGACTGAGACTGCAAGACTGTAAGACCGTAAGACTGCAACTCTCTTGGCCACGATTCGCGGCGAGCTTTGGCTGCCAAGCAAAGAAAAATGAAAATAAAGGAAAAAATAAATAATAAAAAATACGTCGCATTGCATTTTAGTATTTGCTGATTGCACTGTTGCAAGAGCTATGAAATCATACAAACAGACACATAAATACCCGCACTCACACAGCGGAGGGAGACATACAATAAAAGTTGCGGACAAGAAAGGAAAGTCGATTAGCCGGAGGAAAATGACGAACTGAAGATACTCTGGTACTTCCTTAATATATCTAAACATTCTCAGGTATAGTTAAAATATAAGCTAGCTTAAAAATTAATTTAGTATAATGTCTTTTGCAGATATATAATGGTTTATATTTTCTGAAGATTGGTATATTTAATTTAAAAGGATTGTTAAATGTGATTCACATTTTTTATTTCGATAAGCATTTATCTGGCATTTATTTAATAATGCTTTATCTTTAGAACCTCGCTAGAAATAAATAAAATATGCATGGAATAGTTAAAACATAAGTTGATCATATTATAAGGGATTAGAGTACTGCCGGGCTAAATAATATGAGGTAAAATCATGGTTTTCCCTAGGAATAGACTTTAAACATAAAAGTTAAAAACAAAAGTTGTGAATGCTATTCTGAGCTACCAAATCCATATGTTATAAATTAAAAATCTATCTAAGACAGGCATATTCATTAGTATAATTATTGTAAGCTCTTTGAGTAGTTAATGGATCCAAGCTAGTGAAGTTAAAAATATAAAAATACGAAATAAATAAGGAAAAAACTGTTGAAAATCTCATGAAATCGGCGAGTGGCTTTTCCATGTCTGCGATGGCGGCAGCCTTTTGGCCTGAAAGCTTTTTGGCTTTGATTGGGGCTGCGGGCCATGGCTGACTTGGCTGGATTGTGGATTTGTATTGCATTGGCTCTCCAAGCGGCCAAGTGGCTCGCTGGCCAAAAGACTGACTGGCTGGCCTGTCATTGCAATGCGCATATGTTGACATTTTTTGTAGGAAATATTTGAAATTTCTGGTAAATCCACGACAAAGCGGGCGATCTTTTAAGCGCTTTCGATTCGCCGCTGGCTGGGAAAGTGCGATCTCGACACGAATGCCAAAATGTTGTGATATCAAATGACCAATTTGTAATCATTTAACATGCAGAAATTACAAGGGAGAAGCCAGACACAATAAATTTGGGTTTCTTTTGGGAATATGTATATGGTTTATGGATTCCAGCTAACCGAACTACAGGGGCAAACCCTCGGGCAATCCGCTAATGATGTGAAGAGGCGAAAACATTTGGCCAACACGTGTGCCAAAGAGGTCTCAGCGTTAGAATTATCTATATATCTATCTATGGATCTACTATAGAATTCCAGGAAAAATATGAATATGGTTAGTTTTTGGCGGGGGAAAAAGGAAAGTCGTTGTGCGCATAATTGCTGCGACTGTGTGTGTGTGTGTGTTAGGATGAAATTCAATCAGTTGGCCATAAACATATCCGTTGCAGCAACTCCTAGTTGAGTTAATGACCAGTCGAGAGATCCCGACTTCCTCTACGTGTATAATTTGCATGCAACCACTTCGTCGAGAGGGTGTATCTGCATCTGCATCGAAATCTGCAGTTGTAGTTGTATCTCGAACGAGTTATATGCCAAAGTGGTGCAGCAGCAGCCACAGCAACAGCAACAACAATAAATATATATCTCCAAAGGTGTGATTTTAATGTGACAACTTTTGCAACTGGTTTGGGGTCGACTCGAGAGTTTTTCCAACTTTTTTTTGCACTTTTTGCGAGGTGTCACAGGGAATGGGCGTACAAATAATTCCATTTAAGTTTTACGATCGTGCAATATTAATAAAGAAAACTAAAGAATATATGCCCATGAAGAAGAAGAAGAAGCCATACAGAGTTAGAGAGAGAGAGAGAGAGAGAGGGAAAGAGCGAATGAGAGGCCATCTGAAAACCTGAATCTGGAATTGCAATTTAATAAGTTGTGATCGCCTGCTCTACCTTGATGATTATACAGGTAACTCCCTTCGGGTTCTCATTTATGCATCGCATAGCACTTTGTTTATTTGGCAGTTTCTGCAGCTTCATTTAATTTCCATTTATTTTCTCTGTTATTCCACCACACCATCACACACACACACACTGCCGCGCACTCTTTTCTCTACTTTATTTTCATTGCAGGTCGCATGAGAGTGTGTGCGTCTCGATCTTTCACTGTGGCTCGGCTCTTTGTGTTATCTTTTTTGCGCTCACTGACTCACTCACTGGCACACACACACACGCCCAGGCGCAATCTCACACACTAGTAGGACACGTAGGCACGCAACGCAGAGCGGCGCCTTGAGATTCGGACACTGGGACACCTGGACACGCGGGCACCTGGATCGGTCGACAGGTAAATGGCAACTGAGTGCGCAGTCGCAGAGGCTGCAGAGTGCTGGCCATCGATCGCGGCGAAAGAGAGAACTCTGCTCTCTTGGCCACTCTTGAAATCCACCACAGGTGGTGAGAGGTGAGAGATGGTAGGTGAGCGTTGCCAGGCGAAAAGAAAAGACTCAGGCAACGAACTTGTTGCATTTGAAAATCTGCAATCATTAAAACCTTTAAACCTAATTAAAAATTGACGAAAAGTCTGCCAGAAAATATATTTAAATAAGAAAACAAGTAGTCATTACTCGAGATACTGCAGTGCAACGAAATCTCTTGCATACCTGAAGGCGTGGTTCATAGAAAAACATACCATGAAATTAAGATCAAATTGGTTTGAGACCATAAAATCTCTTTATAACGAAAAAAAGAAAATTTAAATATGTTGCATACTTAAAGGAGTGGATTGACTTGGTTATAAAACATTATTTTCAAATAAACTATTAGAATTTATACAGAATATTGAAATGTCAGTTCAAATTGTAGGCTGCTACTATAGGTTTTTCATATACATATACTTATATTATTATTACACTTACACGTTTTAAGGTTTTTAATGTACCATGAACCCAAAAAAAAAGTTATGAAACTTGAATTAATCATAATAATTCTAAGCACTAAAGTTCCCCACATTTTTGAAAATGTTCACCTCATTCCCAAACTCCTGCTCCCCCCCTCCCCTTTTCAATCCACCGCCTGTTGAACATGTTGTGCTACTTTTCCGTTTTTGTTGTTTTTTAGCTGCGCTCGCAAAAATATTTCCACCATGGCATAACTAAATGTGCCTGTGGGCTAAACTGGCATACGAGAAGAGAGTCCAGCGAGAGAGCCATCAAGATTCCAGCTTGAAAATCCCAAAAAAGAGGCTTAAGAGCATGGCTCAGAGCTCAGAGTGTGCGTGTGTGTGAGTGAGCTGGATTACAGGCGCGCATGCGCAGCGCACGCCTCTCGTCCTCTCCCTCCCTCTTTTGTTTGCAATGGAATTTCTTTCTTTTCATAAAAATGTTTTCTGGCCGCTGTTGTTGGCTTATTACAGCATTTAAGAGGCGAAAAGAGCAGGAGAAGGGGGGGGGGGGGGCGATCGGTGGTATAGGGGATCGAGCACACACTAAGCCCAAGTGGCATGAAACAAGTTCAGCGCTCGACTTCGGCTTCGACAGCTCAGTTTTGGCCCGCTCTCGGCCTGCTGCGTTTTAGCCAACCCAGCTCTTAACTTCTTCTTGAATGACTGCGGCGCAGGAATGCAGTGTTGTAAATAGCTAAGGCCGCAGCGACCGACTGCAAGCGGTCCGGGCCGCATTGTTGTTGGGCGCAGAATCAGAGCAAGTCGGAGGACGACCGGGCCAGCAGATCGCGACAACGATCACGGCAGAGAGCTCAGGCTGCAGCTTTGCAGAGGGAAAAAATAAAAATAAATATTATTAAAGAAGTAGTAAAGTATTTAGGAATACACAAAAATATTTTTGTTTTTACTTAAAAATAGTTATAGTAAAATTACTTTTGATTAAACTTAAAGATTCTTAAAGGCTATAAGACTAAACTATCTTATCTACCCTAGACATCTAGCAAAATTTTAAAATTTGACCCGTAGATATTAAGGCCCCATATCCGTAGCTATAAGAAAAGCTTAGAGTTAATTTGTAATTACCCGTAACGAGAGCATAAACAAAAAAAAAAAACTTATTTGATTACAGATGTTAGTCTATGTTCAATCATCATATTTTAAACAAGTCTCAGAAAGTTCTTCAAATGTTTTTTATATGAGAAACAATAATATTTGTATAATATATTCTTAAAATCTCTTTAGGTGCTTGAAAACTATACTGTAATCTGTAAAGATAATATTTTAAACAAGTCTCAGAGAGTTCGTAAAATGTTTTTTTATATGAGGAACAATAATATTTGTAAAATATAGTTTTAAAATCTCTTTAAGTGCTTGAAAACTATACTATAATCTGTAAAGATGATGGTATATTTGAAAGTTTTGAGTGGAGTTCAATACAATGGTTCTTCGTAACTCGGCTTTAATAATAACTCATAATTTCCCCGATTTCTCCCTGTGCAGCTGGAGAAGTTGCCGTGGCCAGAGCTGGAGCAATGAAAATTGCTGAGAGCGCCCCGAGGGCTTCCAACTTGGATTGGGACTGGACATGGTTTGGGTTCGGGCTCGGGTCTCTTGCCGCTGCTCTTGACCACGATCGATAAGGCTCGCATACAGCCATACCCATGCGGACACGGCCACTTCAGAGACTGGGTTCGTGTAGGTTATGTTTATGAATTGTCTTGCAGATTTTTGCACACGGAATTATGCGTTTATCTCAGAGGGTTAATTTCGCTGGCTGCTGTTGCTGCAGTTGCTCTTATTGTTGCTGTTATTGCTGCTGTTTTCCATGGCCTGGGTAATTAAATCGCAAGAAGCTGATAATATATGGAAAAGGGCTGAAAGTGTGCAGGAAAATGGTTTATTTTTGCCCTCTCCATCTTTTTTGGCCAAAAGGGTTTCTGGCTCTGCCGCTGTTGTGCTGCTGCTGCGGCTGCTGTGCATTTGCCCGCTAGGAAATTATTCATGATAACAGAGATTGCATTGATTGATTGTGTGGCTGCACTTGGGATGGGTTCGCCTCGGATCTCCACGGATCGCCTGATCAGGCTTTGGGGGCATAAGAAGTGGGGGGGCATCCGTGGGGTCGCGGGGTTGCTGGAAGCCGCTCCATCGACGGCTACCGAGCCTGAGTTATTTGGGCTATTAAATGTCTGTGATTTGGCCATAAGTTATAGGAACATCGACAATCAATTGTTGGCGGGCCTAGGCGGTTACCACATGTGGCAGTAGCTTGGCCCCTGGCAACTGAATTCTGAAATTTAATAGTCTTCAAGAGAGAGGAATTCGGTAAGAGTACGTACCAGATATGTGTACTTTGCCATTTCATGTTTTACTATAGTACTTATCGTATACTTTTAGTTGCATGTCACGCTTTTAACCCACTAAAAAGTGGTTCCCTTTTGACACTTTGACCTTGTTACCCCAATTTAAATATTAATTGATTCTAATTAAGCCAGTCAGTAACTAAAGTAACTCGAAACTAAATATAACTGCAGACATAAACCCACATAGGGGCCTTAAAATATGCAATGAAAACGTTTTTGGCCTCGATTCGGCACAGAAAGACAGGCCCAAAGTTGAACAACCCAAGAGGAGGAAGACCTGAGTGGGGCTATGTATATGACCAAATATTGGCACAAATGAGCGTGTCTCCAGTGCATTGACGAGCCGAGTCCCCCTTTTGGTATTTGGTATCGATCAAACAGGAGACGAGCCCACACCGAAGAGATTCCAATTCCAGGACTTGAGTTGCCGTGGCAACTTTAGCATTGCAGCGAGGGAAATGCTAATGGGTGTGTTTTGGAATCTTTGTTGACAGGGCACGACGTGGCACCAAACCCATTACCAGGCCCCAGTAAACCATATAAACATGGGAGGTCGTTGGGGAGGGGGGGGGGCTTAGACCTCCCGAGTCTATATAAGCTCCGACTTGTGTTTGCGGCCGTTTCAGTTTAACTTCATCGCGTCGTCGTCCTGTCGTCCTGTCGCTCACTCTTCCGCCGAGAGAAACAAAGAAACAATTAAAGTGCAGACCGCAAGGCGGAAGGAAGTGCTTACCACAAGTGATCCCCCACCTCCGGCGCCAAGTTGCATGTTGGATTGTGCCACAAACTTTTAGCCAAGTTCCCCCCCAAATGCCCCTACACCTTCCCCTCCGTGTAAAATGAAAGCAGACAACTTCTTCAAGTACGGCGCCCCTTTGTACCAACCGAAAAGTACCCGGAGCACCCAGAACCAACCGCAAGTCCAAGCGGGCAACATCAACTTCGGCCATCTGACATCGTCCTCGCTGCTGACGAGCGACGACCTGCGGCATCTCACCCAGCAGCGGTGCACAGGATACTCGGACAGGGAGAGCCTCGCCAGCGTGAGCAGTGCGGGTGGCCGGATTAAGAGGCGATCGAGGTAATCCTGGGGGGCAGGGAATAGGAACTTTCTAACTTTCAAGCTGTCTTGAAATGTTGCACAAAGTAGTTGTCCCTTAAATTGTTTCTCGAGCAGCTGACAAAAGCAGTTTATATCAAGTTCTTCTGAGGAAGGACAATGCAATTATGCAACATTGAAAGGTTGCAGGTTGCAACATCAGAAAATAAAAACGAATTCAAAGGAATTTAACTAAAATGCTAACTACATTTAAGTAGGTCCCCAAATTCAGGATTACTTTTTAGATAAATAATTATTTAAAAAAAATTATTTAAATTATAACTTATTAAACGTTTTGCAGTAAGCGTGATTTTAAAACTTGTAAAGTATTACCTTTTATCAAAAAATAAAATACAAGATAGGAATTTAGTAATTATCGTGCAATGAATAGGATCTTGTTTGGATAGACTATATGTATATTTCGTAAAAAAAACATTTACCTTAAAAATTTGGTTTTTTAATATACGTATGCGTTTTCCCACGATATTTGACTAATTAAAAATGTTTTCTAAAAAACGTAATTCTATTAAAGTTAAAATTAATAATGACCTAATGAAAAATAAATTGTAACCAATCAAGTGTTACTGGAAATCGGATGTTCTGAATATTATATCACTTCAAGACCTAAGTCCAATAAATAGTTTTAACCTATTTAATTAAAATGTAGCATATCAAAGTACAAAATTTGCTTATTAAATATTAGTTCCAAAATTCCTGTTTAATTTAATTTCAACATCTAACCTGTTCCTTGCCTTGATAGATAGTTTTTCATGAATCCTTTAGATATATAATCACTTGCTGAAGGGTGGCGTAGATTTAACAACCCCCGCGAAGGTGTTTGCTCAACCATGACGCATGCACTCGGCCACAGGAGCAGGGTTAAAGTTGTATTTTGGCCAACCTGTCGTCCTGGCAACAACTGCAACACCAAGTCAATTGTCACCCCGAAAGGACAGCTTCAGTTTCGCTTTTTTCGTTTCGGCGCCTCAGTTCCATTTTCCATTTCAGTTGCTGAGCAACTCGGTTCTCTAGTCCAAATTCTGTGTAAAAATGTGATCTTTGATGTGGCCCCCTTCTTCCCTGTAATTTTCTTTAGAAACTTCCCGATGAAGTCCTCCAAGGGGGGCATCAGCAAGAAGAGCAAGACCATGGATTACACCAACTATGCCTACAATGAGGCAGTGGGTCGCCTCAAGGTGATGCTGGCGGATAACTCCTATGTGGCACCTAAGTTAGGAGGAGGAGGAGGAGGTGTGTCTTCCTATTTGCGCAACTTCAACGAGGATTCTGGAGACAACTTCTCCGACAACCTATCGGTGGGTTTAACCCTCACGAGAGTGTGAAAAAGGTCCTTGAACTGTATTTACTTTCAGGTCATTGAGCGTCCCGTCTTCTCGGACATTTCCAAGTACTTGTCGCCCAGCCAGAAGTCGCGGATCAGCTCGTATCGCCCCAAGAAGAGCTATACCTTGGGGTATCTCTCGGCTTCCAAGGAGAACCTGGCTTCCACTCCGGCTCTCTACCCGAGCTCCTCGATTCCTCCAGCTGCTCCTCTTCCCGCCGACAGTGTTCCGGCTCCCGTGGAGATCTTTAGCTTTATCGAGAAGCAGGAGGACTACATTGAGCAGCTGGAAAAGGAGTCCAAATACTGTCGCAATGAGTTGACTAATCTCTTGGGTAAAGTCAAGGATGTGATCAATGAGAACGAACAGCTGACGGAGAATGCTCGATCGGAGTTGGTGGCTCTGGGTTCTGGGAAGTCGCAGCCACCTATTACCACTACAAGTCCGTCCTCGGACAGCGATGAGCATCTGATGTTCGCCAGTGGACGTAAGACCCCTTCGACTCCGAGAAAAAGTACTTGTAAGGCACAGGTTCAGAGTCCTCGCTATGCGAGTGCTCCAAATATTGTCTACGAGGCCAGGATTAGCGAACTGGAAGCCGAGCTGATGCAGGCCAGCATTGATTTAAGGCGTCTGAGGACCGAAAACGAGGAGCTTAAGCGGAAACTGGCCCACACCGATCCTCTAACTACAGTGGCCACTCTAACTGGAGGAACTAATTGCGAGTTGCATCGCAAGCAGCTGGAAAACCTGCAGCAGGATAAGCTGACTCTGGAGGAGAGTGTTCGCCACCTGCAGAGACTCCTGGATGAGGCCAAGGCCCAGGGACAGGGAAGTGCCTCCTCCAAGCGCTACATCAGCGATCTGGTGCAAATGGAGCGCTCCCAGGCGGAGCTGGAGGTGCGTCACCTCCGCGATGAACTGGATCGCCAGCACGAGCGGGTCCGGGAGCTGCAGCACGAGATGGCCAGGCGGTTGGCCGAGGAGCGGGCCAGTGCCGAGAGGAGGTACAACAGCCAGGTGGATCAGTTGGGCGGCGATCTCAGCTGCCAGTGGGAGCAGGTGGCCAAGCTGCAGTTGGATCTGGAGCGTCAGAAGCGCTATGAAACCGATCTCAAGCGGGATGTGGCCAGTCGCAATTCGCAGATTGAAGAGCTGAAAATGGAACTGAGAGCCAATAGGACCACCTTCCTGGCGGACATGGCACAGGTGAATGCCGAGAAGCAATCCCTGGAGCAGGACATCACCTCGCTGCGCCTGCAGTTGGACCGGGCTGCCAGGGAGACCAAGACGGAGGCGGCTCGTCTCAACGCCGAGATCAACTCGCTGAGGCAGCGCCTGGACCGCGGTGATGCCGATCTCCTGCACTCCAAAAGGGAGGTCCTGCGGCTCAACGATGAGATAGCCAATCTGGAGAAGGAGGTGAGTGGTAACTATAGGTTATGAGCCAAATAACTTATGTTCTTGACTATTTGTAGTATATAAACCTTTGACTTAATATCATACTTTTACAGCTTGCTTATGGGGAGCTAAAGAACGAGATACGACCCACCAAGAAAGATCTGGACAAGCGGATCTCGGAGATGCAGGATAAGCATGGTAAGTGGGCTAAAATAATACTCTCACTGGATCACTTTTGTCTTTCCACACTCTCTATCACTTACTATCACTATCCTCTCTATAAACTCTGGTTAAGCTATTGATGATCCTATTGTGTTCTGCGTGTGTGAAAACTAAACGAAAAAAAATCAAGTTATACCAAAGATTCGAACTCAAAATTACCTACAGGGAAATGTTCAATAGTTTATCCATGAGTTTTGATCTGTAGCGCGTTGCATTTATTCCAATCCCATTTCAAAGTATACACCTATCCACATAACTAAACCGATAAATGTCTGTTTGTAGCGGGAACGGTAAATGAGCTTGAGGAAATGATAACATCTCAGAAGCAACTCATGGATAAACTGACGAACGAGTGCAAGACCTTAACGGGCAAATTAGAGGATACGACCTACAAGCACAAGTAATTATGCTCAAATATAAACTAAGCTAATCACCAAGCTTTTAGAGATTGATTCAATATGATAGATTTATTTTTAAGAGTTCGATTTAGTTACTCAGTCACTGTTTTATTATTATAATAGACACCTTATATAATGGTATGTGAACATTTGATTGAAAGTCTCCTGACATATGGAAACCACCGCACAGCGCAATATGAAATTCAAGGCCAACCCAAAGCAAAACCAAAGTTTTCCCACCAGTATTCCGAACACCAATTTTCTTTTCCGAGATTCGTTCCACACCAAAGAAAAAGCAAAAAAAAATACCAATAAACCTCTCGACTTGGCTTGAGACTGGATTAACACGCTGTACTTGTACTTCTTCAAACCTTTCTTTTGCTGCCTGCCTGCCACGCAATTTTCATGGTAATTAGAACCAATTTGCGATCTTGTGATGCCAACAACAACAATAAGCGAGCCTTTGACCACGACAACAACAGCAATAGCAGTTCCTACAACAATAAAAGAAAGCGCAAACGAGTTCACTTTGCTGCCTGATTTGGAACTGACCGATATTCTAGGAAATGTTGCTGCTGCTGGTGATGTTGCTGGTAGCACAGCAGATGTTGCTGCTGGCGAGGGCGATGAGATCCTGAGGAATATAATCAGGAGCAATGAGCGTCTGGCCCAGGAACTGGCGAAAATGCCACCGCTTCCCAAGATTTCCAGCTATAAGAAGAACAGAAACAGAGTGGAATCTTCAGCAACATCAGCAACACCAGCAACATCAGCAACATCAGCGACATCAGCAACATCCAAAACCAAATGCTTTTGCCCCAGTTTCATGCGACACAGACACGAGCATGAGCACATCCATACATTGCGCAGGCGCAGCAGCAACAGCAACAGCAATAGCGAAGCGAGTGTTGCATGTTGCCGCAGTCGCAACGGCAACAGGCCAGCAGCAACATCAGCAACATCGGCCGGCAAAGCGCGTACACAAACCACGCACAGCAACACCACCCTAGACACGCACCACCACCATGAGCACCACCAGCATCGCACCACCAGCAACATCTGCAACAGCAGCAACACCACCGCCGAGCAGCAACATCCTGGTCATTCCTGCTGTCATCCCTGCAAAACGGAGCCGTTGCCTTGGCTGCAACAGCATCTAGTTTTGGAGCAGACCCTAAGCAGTAGTAGTGCCCCGAATGCCTGCCAGCCCACGTGTCAAGTGCAACATTTGACGGTGGATGCTGGTGGCATGGCAGCAACATCGGCAGATGCCACATCCACTGCCTGCAGAGGTCCCGGGAGCAATGCTCTGAGTGCCAGCATCAAGCCAAAGTTGTACTTTGAGCAACTGCTGCGACGCGATGGTTGCCGCGCGAAGAAGCCACGTCCTCCGGTTAAAGTGGACGTCAATGTGCGCCTGGTGCCCAAGCAGCCCAAACCGCCGAAGGTCAATCGCTCCCTCAACGAAACCTTCGTCAAGGAGGTGGACGAGGTGGCACAGGCCCTGAACGAAACCTTTGTTAAGGAGTCGTCGCCGGAATTGGCTCATATCGATGAGCAGCTGGCGGAATTGGAGAACGATCGGGAGCGGGAGGATCGCGAGGAGGAGGACGAGGAGGCGGAGGAGCAGGAGCAGGCCACCAAGCTTTGATAGTGTTTTTTTAAGCCACAAAGTAGTCTTAAGTTTAAGGTATAAGGCTAGGAAAAATATTAGTGCGCTATTTAGGTCCTATATCTCAATGTAATGTTAAGTTTTCTCAATGTGAAGTTCATTTACGAACGACTGATAAAACCTATCTTAAAGTCACTTCTTTGAAAAAAGTTTTTTTTGAGACAGCAACTTATCTTATTGACAAAAGTTAGCATGGCATGGAGAGATCGGATTTTTTTTATTCAAAGCACAAAATACTAAAGATTATTTAGTTTTCCATTTTGCACTTTAAAACTAATGTTAAAGTAGATTTAACTTATTTATTAATTTGTTGATTTAAGTTGACACATTTACTGTTTTTTGGTTGAAATACAGTCTGGAGAAGCAGCAGTTACGAGCCACAAACGAGCAGCTGATGTCTCGCCTCCTTCAAATCTGGGGCAAATACAAATCACAACTGCCTGTGCACAAGGGATCCCCGGAGCTGAGCTCCGAGGAGTTGCGAGAGGAGCACCCCATAGAATCCTCGATGGTAATGGTTCCTTTCATTACTTGACTAATTTGGTTTCCCTCTTTCTTTCCTCCTGTCTCTTTCTCTATTTCTCTATCTCGTAACCCCTTTCTCTAACCAACCTGAAGAGAGGAAATATCTGCTTTACAATCGAATCTAGAATATCTATCCAATCGCATGTTGAGTAATGAGGAGCATATGAGTAAATTAGATAGCTCACCACATGATTATACTAGCTTAGTTTCTGGAAAAGGTAAATTCCCCCAAAAGGGGATTACAAACGAAGTAGAGCACCTCCTTTACACAGACCCTAATACTAAAACGATTTCACAACCCCATCAGAACCGGAAGCCGAAGTCCAGGAGTTGGATATACCCGAGAAAGCCGAGACTTAGACCCAGTTACACACAACAAAACCACCCTAACACTAGTTGCATTCGATTGGCGAGCCACTCTAATCAAAATCAAAATTCTTGTACTCACACAGCCGCTTACGACTACCAGGCAGCGACATATGGCACCCCAATCGAACCCATACAAAGCACCCCACAACCACACAACAGCGCCGGCGATGAAGACTATACGAGCGGAGGTCTTGGCCTGGCCGATGGAGCAAGTGCATCCGCCTCGGCAGCAGCCACCACAGCAGCCAGCATTGCAGCAGGAGCAGCTGCAGCCGCAGCAGCAGCAGCAGCAGCAGCAGCAGGATCAGCTGTCTCAGGTCGCAAGAGCAGCATCGCCGACTATGGACTCCAGGATAACGATGACGAGAATCTCAAGGACAACCTTGGCCTGGGCGAGAAGCAGCAGCAGCAGCAGCAGGATCTCGACAGGCAAAGGGAGCGGGAGGAGCGTGACCGGGAGCTCCAGCAACTCCGCGAGCAGCGGGAGAAACGCGAAAGGGAACGTGAGCGGGAGCGGGAACGGGAACAGGCCGAGCAACTGCAGCAGCAGCAGCAGGCGGAGCAGCAGCAACAGCCACAACAGCAACAGCAGCAACCATCGCTGGCCGAGAGCAACATCGCCAACGCAGGAAGCGCCAACCTGGCCGCCTACAACACCGATTACAGTGCCTACGATCAGCAGCAGTACGATGCAGGAGCCTATGACCCCAGTGCCTATGGCCAGCAGCAGTACGAGGGTCAGCAGTACGACTACGGGGATTCGGGAGCAGGCTACGACTATGGAGCCACTGACTATGGACAGTCTGGATACCAGTATGACGCCACGCCAGGAGGCACCGCAGCCAGCAGTCAGCCACAGCCACAGTCCCAGTCCCAATATCAAACACCAGCTGCCCCCCAGCGAGTGGCCACGGACTACAACAGATCGCCACCGCCGTTGGCAGCGGCCACAGCGGGCATCACATCTCCGCCAGCAACGGGCGGAGGAGCAGCAACTGGTGGAGCTGGAGCAACAGGATCCCCCGGAGCAGCAGGACCAGCTGGAACACCCTTATCCGCAACGGGCCGACCACAATCGCGCCCGGGCAGTGGAGCTGTGGGGTCAGCAGCTTCTGCTGGAGCAGTCAGCGGCGGAAAATCCAATCTGCCACAACAGCCTGCCGCGTCAGCCGCCGGCAAGAAGTAGCTGGAGTCCCGAATGCGAGGATCGCCTGACGCTGGAGTGCTCCATCAGTAGTCCCAGCCTGATGCGCTCCTCCAACGATGAGACCTGCTCGGAGCTGGCCGATCTCAGCGAGACCTTCTTGGTGCTGGGGGAAGCTTCCCAGGAGGATGATAGCCTATCCCCTGCCCACACCACCATCATCACGGCCAGGAGATCAAGTGCTCCGGCCGTCGTCCAGCAGAGGGACATTGCCAACGAGACAGTCACCATCGAGCGCCATCTAGAAGCACCCAGTTCTCCAGCAACAGTTTCTTCAGTCAACCTACGTACTTCTACTCATGTGTTCCAGAAATAATCAACCAAAGGAAATCCATGTTTTTTAACTAATAAACGAATTAGAAATCAAAGTTTACAAGGATTTACATGTTCTATTTAACTTGTAGCTAATTAAAGGGGCTACAATTTAGTATTTTTTTTAGATCTCAAAAAATGTATAAAACCTATATTGTTTTGTATGAAAGACGAGGGATGACAATCCAGTTTACACAAAGCTTGAGAGAGTGAATCCATTGTGAAGCAGGTTTAATGACTGCATAATACTTAAACGTCACAATCTCTCATAATAGCAATTGACTTGCTTGACTTCCGCCGGTAATAACTATTAATGTTAGAACTAATAAACAACTTCATGATGTAAGGCCAAGTGCTTTGGG
Organism: Drosophila subpulchrella; assembly: GCF_014743375.2. Classification (NCBI taxonomy): domain Eukaryota; kingdom Metazoa; phylum Arthropoda; class Insecta; order Diptera; family Drosophilidae; genus Drosophila; species Drosophila subpulchrella. The sequence goes on along the minus strand of NC_050609.1, from coordinate 8,709,170 downwards.
CCACGCAATGCTGTCAAAACAACCGAAATGATGGGCAGACGGACAAACTTCGTGTCCTGACTGACATCCTCGTCAATTGCTAGAGACATCAGGGCCAAGAAGCACTCATAAAGTGGCAAAACAAAATGAACTTGACTTTGAGTTTGGAGGTTAGCCTTTTGCCGTCTTCGATGAGGTAGCAGTAACTCATTTTATTGAGTTTCCGAAATGGGTGATGGTAGGGGGACGATGATCTAGGAGCTGTCGGGATAGGCGGAGGCTATCAGGCGCATACCATTCCAGTTCCATCCATGAGAGACAATCGGAACGGAGGCATGCCCCAGCTGGATGTGGCAGGGCACCTTCTCCGAGGTGGTCAAAAAGCAGGCCGTATAGAGGGACAACTCCAACTCGGGAGAAGTGCCCACAAAAAATCCAGTGACTGGCTTGTTCAGATTCTGGAACGTGTAGCGAACACTCAGCACCATTTGGTTGTTCTAGAAAGGGTTTAAATATATTTTGCACTTATTTTAAGAATAGGTTTCTTTAATAGCATTTAGATACATTACCTTTCCCGTTTCCATGTGGCTCAGCCATCCCTTGTAGTCCACATTGCCGCGTTGCTCTTGGTCTGCAAAATACAGCCAGTTGTGCAATCCCAGGACCTTTTGGTCCCGTATCTCCGCCATAAAGACGTGCTCGAAACTGGAGCTGCCCACGATGCCACGACCTCGGGAGTACGGAGTGAACCAAAGTTCCTGCAGCAAACGCAATTGATCATCATATTCGGTGCTTACAATGTCTAAAGAGAGTTAGAAAAGATTTAGTTAGATTGCTTATTTTATTCTGATATTGACTTACCCTTTTTGACCAGATACCTCATGGTCAGCTTCATGACCCGAGTGTTCATCACGGTCCTGAGGAAATTGTGCTGTTCCTCAATGTGCTCAGGAGTTGGGTGCTCCGCCACAGCCACATCCAACTCATAATTATCAAAGAGCCGCATAAGAAGGGCAGTGGTGGAGTTGGCATCTTTGGTCAACAAATCCTGGTGCAGTTCAAAGAGACTGGGACGTAAAATTAAATCTCAGTTATAAGAAAATCAGTCATGTGTGAATTTAATAAAATTACAATACACACTGTAGCCTTTAAAATTAACTGGTTAATTGGTTGGATACAACTCGAGATATAGGATAAAATACGATTAGTTAGGAAATTTTATATTTTAAAAATCTCAAAAAAGCTGACACTTTTGTGATCTTGGGGTCTGTCTAAAAGAGAAACTATCATCAAAGACGTGGAGGCATTTTATAGATTCTTTTTTGAAAGCTAGTGCTATTTGTTATTTCCTTTTTTCACCATGATATACAACTTATTTAATCTCAAAATGGGTATATATTATTAATGACAAAAGTGAATACTTTAATCAATAAAAGGCGATTATCATATCATCATTACTTACCTCCTGGGGGCTCGATCGTCATGAGCACCCGGCGTGGTCTTCCCCTGGAGATTCACCTTGTACAGGTACGGACTGACCTCGGTCTCCTCCGCATAGAGGTTCTTGGAGAGGGTCAAGACGTCATCGGGCGTTTTGGGCAGCGGTTTGCTGTGAAAGTACTCTAAGAGAAGAACCAGTTAGCGACCTTTCTCTTTAAAAAGAGATCCAAGGGAGACTTTCAACTCACCGTAGAAGTGCCAACTCAAGATGCCAATGGTGATCAGCAGGCCTATGATCACGAATCTCTTTAGCTTCTGACATTTGGCGCTATCGATGTTGCTACCGCTGTTTGTTTGCTGCTGCACTGCGTCCATTGTGGTATAATTATCTAATTACGATTAGTCAAACATTTGTTTTCTCGCCTTTGTTTGTGTCCCCGTATTTTCGGTGTTTATCTATAGCCCAAATCTTTTGCGCTGATCGAGTTTTATCTGCTCATTTCGACCGACCGATTGCCTCTGTGGCCAAAACGCCACTGAGCGGATTGTTCCAGTCCAGATTCGTCTGCTCACATGCTGAATATATGAGTAGAGCCCCAAAAAATTGGATAAACCGCTCTCCCTCTCTTTTCTGTTTTGTAAGGGCTCTCTGGGGATCATCTGTTGTCGTTTGTTTTCGCCTTTTGCTTCGCCAGCAGCTTTTTGCTTGCTCAGGAGCGGATTCACTGGGCCTTCTGTTTACATTTGTGTTTACCGAACTTTAAGTTTCGTCAAATAAAATAAAATATGCCAACATATGGTGCACTTTAGTAATACATTTTCCAGGAAAACAGTTAACCAAAGTATTCCTATGTTCACAGAATGAGAGCTTGCTGAGTTAATGTTTTAGTGGTGTTTTGTACCATTTATATTTTCATATAATATTCAAGTTAAAAATCCTAACTAATCACAGATGGCTTATTTTCAAAGGTTGTATAGGTACCATGCTTTTCGTAAATTTCCTTGTTTATAGAAGAGCAATTAATTTCCATTTTAATATTGTTATTTTAAATTTCCAAATTAAGAACCTTAATAGTGCTGCTGATATCGTAAGAAATTTTAAAAAAACTTACACATCCTAATAAACATATGGCTGGCTGGCAGAAAAGTTCTTGGTACCTAAACAATTTTATGCACAGGCGTTAATAATAAACAACAACGTGACTGGAATCAGGCATTTGGGAGCACTTAAACCAATAATTTAATCACGCAATTAGCAATTTGTTTGTTTCACCAAATATCGCGTCATTTGTATTGTCGTCTCGACTGCAATATAATTACACCCATTTTGGGTCTAAACCATAGTGTGTACCACAAAAAAACCTTCAACAGGAAACTGTGACGTGATTAGAAAAAAAAATTAACAAATAAATTGTGAGCAAAATATTGTATAATTGCACACTTAAAGTTAAAGTGTGAAATTTTCTTAGGGCATGACGTTTATTTTTATAGCAACAACATGCTACATTTCCATTATCTCCACGGCAGTGTAATTACAGCCAAATTGGTTATATCTAATAGTCTAACACCAAAGAAAGAGTAAGAAGCAATAAGAACCGTATTAATATCCACAATTTTATACAAAGTAAATTAAAATGTTGTAACAAATTTTTTTGCTAATGTAACATGCAAATTTTGAATTAACTTTATGTAAACATATCGTAGTAAAAACAAAACAAACAGCCTGTCACGAATAAAAGTAATTGCTTTTGCAAATGACATTTAGTACAAGAGTTCTTTATTGATTTAAGTTCATATATTAATAAGTGTCTATTTTTTTCTGACTGCATATTTACTCTTTGTTTATAAGTGCGAACACGTTGATCAGCATCTGGTTTGTTCTTCTAAGTTAAGCGATTTGTTTATTTTCTTACAATCAAATATTTGCATGCAAATGTGCAAGGTTTGCCACTTAAAATTTTGTTTGTATTTGCCAGGCGTATTCTGACTTCCTCTTCATCTTTTCCATTTTAGTCGGTTCTCTCACTTTGTAATCTTCTTAAAACGCACAAAAATGAATTATTTATTGATAAGAAAATAATGTCTTTAAGTCCTTCTATTAAAAAATATTCAAGTTGATATTCTATTTCATCATATTTAACCTTATAACATAATCAAATTAAAATGAAATCTTTTATAAAATTGAAAATGAACATTTTTTGGAATTTGGTTTTAACTGGAAAATAAAAATGTATCGACTTAGCTTCTTTTATATAGGTATTGGTTAAGTCAACAAATACGAGACGACTTGAAGTATACCCACAATCGGATTGTTGGCGGTACTTCTTTCGTTCCATTGATTCCCAATACTTTGAGTGCCCCGAAGCTTCGACGCGCATGTTTCATTGATTAGAACATTAATTATGGTTTAAAATATCCACGAATACTCTCACGCAATATTTGGCATATTTTGGGAAATGGCAAAACAATACGTATACTTTCACCCAAGTTGACCCGATCCCCATTCGTTCGACCTACCTCGGCTTCTGGATGATAATGAACGAAGATTATCAGTTCGGGAACTTTTGTAGCGACGTTTGTTGCGTTAATTTGGTCGCTGTAGCCGTTCGGAAATCTTTTATAAGGCCGAGGCAAGACAGAAATGTTGTTCAGTTCAAATTTTAACGGCGTCGGGAGCAGTTGCTCGGAATTTATAAAAAATGTGAGTGTGAATTGAAATCTAGTGTTCTATCGTATCTATAAATGCAAATATTTTTAATTGAGTTGATTGAATTCCTAAATTGTTTTTGCTTATAATACCCATTCAAATGAGTGGAGAACAAACAACCCGTGTGTGGTGTGATATTTGAATGGAACTTATTTTGTGTGGAACACATTGGTATTACTTGTTAGCCCCTTGGTTTACTGGTGCTCAATAGTTATTTGCTAGGGGCATTTGTTCAGTTAGTGATAGTGAATAGGTCTTTTTATAATATAGTACAGCGCAGCGATTACCCAATTGATAACAAAAAGCGCACTTATTTGTTGGGGATTGTAAACATATTTAGCAGTCGATAGATTTTTTGATAAGAATATTCTGGACAGCACTTTGTACATAAAAATACTGTATACACTTTTTAATGAAATCACTTAAAAAGGTCTTGTCAGTAATAATTTAAATATATTCAAAACAAGGAAAATATATTTGTTGGTTTGGTATAATTACATATGAACACTTTATAAGAAACTATGAATTACATTTATCGCTAGTTTTATAGGTAGGGCACCTTAATTTTCCTAATCAATAAGATATTATGAACAAGCAAACAAGTTAAACAATATTTAGATTAAGTCTATTTACATTAAGCTTAGCTTATTTCGTATTTTTAAACAAACCGCCTTCTTTATAATTTATATAAGCTTTTCATGGTTCAGGTCTCAAGCTTTTGGGAGATAGCTTTGTTAAGGCCAGCATTACGCTCTTCAATAACCTCGGAGGGTCCACAGGTGTCACTGGGATGTGATTTTTTTTGGGCGTGTTAGTTTGACAAAGTCCTACCTATATGGTACTTAAGACAATATAACTGGCCTTATAGGTAGACTGACCATAACTTAGCGTTAGGCCTGATAGGCATATCAATTGTTTGGCCAGGTGGCGCACCTCTTGAACCCCTTGAACTACGCCCCTGGGCCTGCTCTCACTCTCTGCAGTGGTTAGCTTTTGCTCCACAAGGTTTTGGCGGGCACTCTCTCGCGAATCTTTGCCGGCAGAGAGTGCGAAATAGGTGAATTCGCTCCGCTGAAGGCCCCACAATTTGCCCGCGCTCAGTTTTCAACCTGAAAGCGACGTGTGCGGTTCTTTCAAGCCCCCAGAAATTTGCACCATACGCTCCGGTCTTCGCTCCTCAACGGCACACAAAAACCCATCAAGTTCGGCAATAAAAAATCGTAAACAAATTTGGGAAAAGTGAATATAAGTTTACAAAGAAAATAAATATTTTAAGAAAAGTAAACAATTATATGATAGTGAAACGGTAGCGGAATTATGAAAGAATCGGGTGAATAAAAGCACACGGCTAACGAACTGTAAATACGCGCTATCTTCCCCATCGACGGGGCTCAACAGGCAACAGCTGATTAAAACGCTCTTTCTGTGCGTTTTTACTTTGTACTATATGATTGTATTGTATTTACTTAAATTTGATTTCGTTTCGGGTTCGTTGATATTTTGATTTCTTTTTTTTTTTTTTTTTTTGCATTTTTGCCAGCCATAAAAAAGAGCCGCACAGCAGCGGACTTGGAATTTATGGATTTCTGTGGTGTCCTTGCAAACAAGTGTCGCCTCTGGCAGAACCAGATTGTTATTGTTGTTTTTTGTGATTACCATTTGTTGTTGTTATTGTTGTTGTGGCAGTCATTATCCTTAATGCCCGTGATGAGAACAAGAGTGTGCATCAGTGTGTGTGTGTGTGCTCTGAGTGGCTGTGTATGTGTTCCAGTCAGGCATTACGGCTTTAAAGGCAATTTAAGAGGCTTGAAAGAGCTACGGATTTATTTAAAGCGATGGTTTCCCTTTAAGCGGCTTTGGCAGAATTGAATTTTAAATGCTTTGCATTTTAACAGACTATCTTCTCGTTCATCGTTTTGGGTTCTATTATCTTGTGTTCTCTAGAAGATTAATGTTTTCCATAAGAAATAACATTTTTTTAAATCAATATAAACTAAACTGGTCCTAACCCATTTTAATTTTTAATTAAATCTCTTGCACTTTAAAGTCTTGTCCCTTTGTTCAAATTAAATATATAACCAATTCTCATGAATACTTCATTTTTTTAAACCCCTCTATGATAGCAATATTATATAGTCTACTAATACCTGTCTTTTAGTCTTTTTGCTACGATACATATTATTTAGTTTATTAGGAATTATTTATCTTTAATTTATCTGTATGCACATCACATATCACAGCATACATACAAGTACATTCAGATATACAAATATATTCTGTAAACCGTGAACTTTCCGAGCCTTTGAAAATTGTTTGAAAGTTGTTAAAAACCAGCTCATATTTCGAGAGTTCACAGCACTTCTCATCTGCCACTTGGCAACCGACAGAATGTTGTTTTTGAGTTCTATAAAATAAATTCACATACCGAGGGGAAAAAAGAGGCAGGAACAGAATTGCAACCAAATCCATAGCGACACTTGAGTGGCAGCATCACAAAACAAATATACACGTATACAACACTGGCACAAACACGGTCCTGTAGCAGACACTTTGGCAACACCTGACCTGCCTGCCCCGACTACCCCCAACATCCCGCCCACCACCTCCACCTCCACCTCCCAACGCCCCCTTTCTCCGCCCGACTGACTGTCTAGTAGCTGTCCATCAAGTTTGCCTTAATTTAATTAAGCGCTCAATGTCCTTACTGGCAACACTCTCTCACTCGCACTCACAATAGCGGAAGACACAGGAAAGAAAAACCTAAGGTCCTTTAAAATATTTAATAAAATGATTTTAAAAAATCTCAAGTTTTCGGTTTCAGCTAAATATGTTTTAAGTATAAACAATTTGAAATGAAATGTTTAAGTTAGAAATTCTACTTAGGAATTTATAAAACTCCTAATACTGGACCTAAAAGTATGCTTTAAAATTTATGAGGTTTCAATGTACCAAGGACTTTTGTGAAATCCTTAAAAAAATAGATTTTTCCAGAGTGTTGAAGACTAGAAAAGATTATGTACTTAATAATACTACTTATTTTGAACTACATTTTTTCTTGAAATAAACCCAAGACTTTCTCGCAGTGCAGGACCACAAGGCAACGCTTGATTTGTTGCTGCCTTTTTTCACTCTTGACTGCAGCAGACACTCACACTCACACGCGCGCGACTACACACACACACACCAGCACACCAGTGGGCAGCACTTATACACTTACAGGCCCAGACTTGAACCGCAAAAGCCACAGGCATTTTGGCATGAAGGATATTACAAAACGCACACACAGGAGCACACATCCTGGCGCTCACATGGCGTTGACTGTGTGTTGGTGCTGGTGCTCCCCGAAGGGGTCTTCTAGACAAGGTTACTGAGAGATGGCAAATTTTTTATAGTGCACAATCTTTGCCCGCACCACCCACCTCCCCACTTTTCACCCCTTCCAGCAAAAAACAACAATAACATGGCGGCCACCTGCTGCGGCTGCACTTGAGTCCATTTTCCTATTTTTCTTTTTTTTTTCTGCCTTATACCATATCTATTCCGTTTGTCTGTCTGTCACTTTGTGAATTTTTAATAAACTTTTGTGTTTACTTTTTAGCAAGAAACTTTCCTTTGGCACGACTGCTGCTTTTGTTTTCCCCTCGCTAGAAATGCTTTTGTCATCCGGCAAAAGAAGAAAACTCAACTCAAGAGAGCTAAATACTTTATTCATTATTCATCGAATTCCGCTTGTTAAATGGGAATTTTCCTGTGGTCTCATAAATATTTATTTTGCATGGGAATTCGTTTTGCACTCGCCTGATTTGCATGACACCGAAATAATTGTTTAGAAATTCGTAAATAAATAATCATTTTTTATAGTACCTATTCTATATGATTTGATTTCTCCGCATAATCTTGTTGGTCTGCATATTATATCGCATTTCTGAGCGCTCTTGCTGTTTACATTTCCGCTTTTCGCGCAGAGAATTCTCCCACAATCTCCCATTCGCAATACCTTACTCATTTTCCCCAGCTCTCCGTGGAACAGAACAGCAGGGGTATGGTAATTTTTGCAAGCGAAAGCCAGCCACAAAGCCTGGTGGATTGGGGGTCAACTCGGGGCAGGTCGTGGGCGGTGGGGTCAGCTAATGAACTCGAGTGCCACGCAGACTGGGCGGCGATTAGGGATGGTAAAGATTACATAAAACGATTTGTAGTTCGGTATATTTATGTTCAAAAAGTATTATTCTACCTCTAAGGTCATAAGTCTATAAAAAGTATATATTTTAAATGTTTTGATTTTAAGTTGATTTTTTTGGTCCAAAAATATATATATTTACCAAAGTATATTTCATATAGTTAAAGTAAGGTAGTTTTTTCCATATCGATTTTGTTTTATAGACCTAGATCTGGTATAAGCTATATATTATCTTACAATTTCTGGAAATACATTATTTTCAACTGATTTCCTTTATAGATCGTGGACCTCATAAAATATATTTATTATCACCTAGCCATTTTCACGTTGCCATCCCTATAACATGGGTTATGTTAAAAAATGTATGAGTAAGTGGGTTTCGGTTTGGGCAGGGAGGTGTTTTGGGCCTTTGCTACGGCTTAACTGACAGACGTTAATTTGAGCTCGGATATAATGATAATGGCGATGATGATGTTATTTTTGTGTTTGTTGTTCGAGGGCGAAGGCATTGACTTTTAGCACGTGCTGTGCGCACATTTATATAAGCCACTGTTTGTTGTTTTGATTTTGTTTGTGCCGGGCACATCGTTGAGATGCATTGTAAAACTGTCAATTTCAATTAGAGCTTAAAGAAGAGGCCGAGCCAAATTGACTTAATTCCATTTTCGTACCGCCCTTTCAGTTTAGAAGCCACAAAGAGAGGGCCAAACGCGCTAAGAGAGAGTTAAAGAGTGAAAGCTGACGAAAACGGAGCACAAACATGAACAGCGATGAGGTGCAACTGATCAAGAAGACCTGGGAAATCCCCGTGGCAACACCCACAGACTCTGGAGCGGCGATACTGACGCAGTTCTTCAACCGCTATCCGTCCAACCTGGAGAAGTTCCCCTTCCGCGATGTCCCACTGGAGGAGCTAAGTGTGAGTGGTTTGAAATGGTACCTAAAATTAGCTTGGAAATTTATTTTTGGATGATGTTCTTCCAGGGAAACGCTCGCTTCCGAGCGCATGCCGGCAGGATCATCCGAGTCTTTGACGAGTCCATTCAGGTTCTGGGACAGGATGGCGATCTGGAGAAGCTGGACGAGATCTGGACCAAGGTGGCCGTTAGTCATATTCCGCGGACCATTACCAAGGAGTCGTACAATGTAAGTCGTGCTCAAGAATTATAATATTAAAAAAAAGGATATAAATTCTTACCATTATTGAGTTGATACATATGTAATATACTCTTGGAAGATGGAATATATTCTTTCGATAATTTAAACTATACTCATTGGAATCTATTATTATAACATACCCAAATTTAACTCAGTTTAGAAAGTAGTGAGTAATGTTGAATATTTTTTATTATAATACTTTATTTCTCTATTTCATTTTAAAAATAAATACTTAGCCTCAATCTTTTTTTTGGACTATACCTTCATAAATAGTGTTCATAAAGAAATATAAATATATAGTATCAATACTTATGTATATTTTCCTTTTGTTTTCAGCAACTGAAAGGCGTTATCCTGGAGGTGCTGACCGCCGCCTGCAGTCTGGACGAGAGTCAAGCGGCCACGTGGGCCAAGTTGGTGGACCATGTCTACGGCATCATATTTAAGGCGATCGACGATGACGGCAATGCCAAGTAGATGGGGCACCAGCAGATGAGGCAGCAGATGGGGCTACCGATTCCGATGATTCTGAGGATTCCGAGGAGGCAACTGATGCCGGTGGAGGCAATTGCAACACATGCACAGCTTATGTAGTTCTAAGTAATTGATAAATGTTAGCTATTCTCGTTTTGTAATAATGAATGCGATTGTCCAAGCAAAAAACACACACACAGTGAAAACTTATGTATGTCTGCGTAGAGCTACTCACACACGCGCACACCCCACCCACACACACACACACGCACTTGCATTACTCTGTAAAGCTTTAACCCATTGTCAGCCTTAAGCACTTGATAACAAACGAATAAATGAATTCAGCAAAGAAGAAATAAAAAGCTTATGAATAAAATCCAGTTTGAAATCATATGACATTTTATTTTAAATCAATTTGCATCTATGTAAAAGATTTCAGCTTTATCAAGGAAAGGTTTTATTTAAGTGTATTTTTAATTAACACTATAACTCCCATTAAGTGGAAAAACATTTTGTCAAATTATTACAATGATTTAACACTCTTGAAATCATCATTAACGTTATGAATTTTCATGTTTTTAATATCTTTTTAAGAAGTATGTTATTAATATTCAATTAGTGCCAAAAACAATAGAGTAACTTAACGGATTCGGTTCGTCAATCCGCACTAAAACATAATTATTATAATTGTCCACTCACTCACAACTAGGACAACGCAGAAAGCATTTAAGCACACTTGAAAACCATTTCCGCACATGATTTTCCGCCACCACAGCTCACACTAAAAGTTGGACAAACAATAGCAAACATCGTTCAGCTGTGGTCGCGTTGAAAATGCTATTAATTTCGGTGGATTTAAAAGCACATGGGGGGTTTTTGGGGGAAATGCAGAGAAAATGGCAAAAAGCTGCTGCTGGTTTAGCAAAACAATGTGACATTGCGTATACGCCATGGGAAAATTTGCAAATGGAAAAGCGCATTAAAGAAACCCGAGGCAAAATTGCAAGTTGAAACAAAGCAAAAGTGAAGTATGCTTCCTAAAATGGGTCAGAAAGCATGTAATTTTTCATACATTAGAGACACTTGTAGAAGCGCTAATTGGGGGCGTTTCTTTTTCGAAGATTTTCTATCCATCAGCCAATTGACTTCGCCTCCAGATAACAGAGCTCGCTGAGTTAACAGCGCCACTGTTAAGTCCCTCTGTTATCAGGCTGTCTCCTTATCATTGGTGAAATGTTCGCAGCGTTGGTGAAATGTTCCACCAAAACGCCTTCGTCGAGCTTTTCCATAGTTTGGGCCAATAATGAAGAACAAAAAATAACAAAGTGAGCAGTTTACCAAAGCGACCGCGAATTTCAGTTCAATTCCGGCAACGCGCGCGCATCGAAGTGGCGAAAAATTCACTTTTGACACGCAAATAAGCCTCGAGCGATACATTTGGTGATATTTTTTTTGCAATTTCCCTGCCGTCTATTACTAAAAATATTATTTTTCACGCTTCCCAGTGACTGTGTGTTTTCGTTTCGTACAATATGTCGAAAAATTGTCTGCCGCCGAGAGTGAAAATATAGAATTTAATTGTGTATAAATTGGGAACATTGATTAAACGATCCCTTAAAGTTTTTAAACTTACAAAGCACTTTTGCTTTTGATTTTGTGCAAAAAAATCTAAAACGTTTGAAATATTTCTGACAAAGGATAAGGTGAGCTGGCAATTCAGATTTTCCCATCTGAAGCTTGTCACAAGCATTCCCAACATTCATCGACAAGTCTTTATAAGCTCTTACTCAACGTGAGTTTGAGGACAGAGGCTGCTGCTTCGGATTAGACACGCCCATCAGCAATATTTCATGCAAATTCACTTTCTTGAAAGCCCCCTTTCATAACCCCTTGGCACCACCTTCTACTTCTTCTTGTGATGATAAAAGCAAATGATTGCAAAACAGCATTTTGCCCCAGGGTAAAAAGTTCCATCCCCCTAGTTTGTGAAATTAAAATAAAATACCTACATCGATGTAAATTCCCATCGGGTTGTGGTTATGGTTGTTGGGAGAGACAAAGTAACTTGGCAATTTATAGAAGGGGTAAAAGGCCCCGATGACTTTGTGGCACGCATCGAAGTCTGTTATTATTGAATTTGCATAAATCATTGAAGCGGATTCTTTTCAGCTCCGCTGAATAAGGATTTCTGCAACAGCACAAAATGGAATTTGCTGCCTGTGGGCATTTAAAGCGAGTGAAACTATGATTATATTAAGGGCCTAGAGGTGTCAGCTTAAAAAGTACTTTGCAGTTAAACTTTATCATTTTGAAAAACCTCCCCAGGCCAAAAATGAACTTATATAGTAAACTCATTTTCAAAATCCTCAAATTTTAAGCTCTGGTTCATAATGTTTTTAAAAAGTTAGCAAAGAAAATTAAAACGATGCAAAAGGTAGAACAAAATCTTGACGACCCAAAAAACGAAGTAAAATAGTGTTTTAGCTGGTAACTCCCATTTGCATTACGCCTGGGTGACCTTTCTTTTAAAGAAATTTCAGTAAATCAAGAAAATATTTCTTTGTCAGGGTCATTTCTCTGGAAATTCAATTTGCTCGCTCTGCGAAAAATATATCAATTATCCAGTTCTCTTTTGACTGCGCATTTTTGCAACTGGCAGTGTTCCTACCAGTGGCGTTTCCTTTCGGGAACTTGACTTCTAAGCATTGCTTAGCATATATTTTTCAGCACTATTTGCCAAACACCCCATGCTGCGATGCTGTGAAGTAGGCAGCACTTAGTAAATCAAACACCACACTGCGTATACATAATGCTGCCGAGGGCAGGGCTAAACCAGTGGTCACACCTCGGTCTGGCATATGTGTATGTGCATATGCTATGGCCCATAGCCCTTAGCGGCCCGATAACGTAAATATTCATTAATCAATTGGTAAGCCAACACCCGAACAAATATGAACTTGTTTTTGTAAAAGGGTTAGGCTAACAAGATATACGCCAAACTTTCCCCGCCCAAATGATTACGGACTTAAGCAACTAGAAGATTGTTTCTCTGGCAAGTTTTGGACAAGTTTTGCGTTAGTTTCAGAAATTGTTTTGACGATATGTGGTGAGAAGAAAAGTTCCTGACGGCAATTAAGTGGGCCAGTGCCTTGATATTTGAGGCAGCGCGAGACAGTACCAAGTTTTGCTTCTTTTGGTGTTTAAAGTCCAAACTTTATGGCAGCCAGAATTGTATCAGATTATTTCATAAAATACTTGTACAAGACCCATGCTGTGCCATATTGGACCTGGCTCTTAAAATCGTTTAAAATGAATTAAATCCATTAAAGCAGCGATTTAATTATGGTTCATTAAACAGCAGGGGGTGGACATCCTCGAATTTAACATGCGTGCCATAAAAGCCACCACATGTTCACTGCAAGGATATTTACACAGTACCCAGGGCATCCCAACGCAAACATTGACGGGGTCAGAGTTTAAACCTTATTTATCTACCGTGTCTAGACAATAAAGTAAGGGTCACAAATGCGTTGGAACGCCGCTTTATTTATAATTTAACCTTGCTCGACTTCAACCGTCTAAATTTAATTGAGTTTATGCTAGCATTAAAAATGCATAAATAATATACATTTGGAATGGCCAAAGCCCTTCGATATACCCGATGACAAATGGACATTTAAGTTTCATGCAAATGTTGGGAGATCTAAAACCGATTCATATTTTTTCGAATCAAAAGGCGAGTCGACTAGGGGGAGACATTCATATTGGGGTTGGCAACTGATGTGCAAATGGATTCGCACGCGTTGCTCAATATCGTGTACGAATATCTGTTTATTATGGACTTTTCCGTAATCTTATCGAGCAGGGCAGGCAGACGGTAGAAGTAGAAAAGCGGCTTGATTGCACATTAAAAATAAACAAATGCCTTAAAATAGACTGAAAAGGCCCAAACGTAGACGGTTTGTCTTCCGACGGCGACCGCGGTTCATTTCCATTCGATTGCCGCGAATGTTTGCCAAAGGTTATATATTCGCTATAAAAATAAAACCGATACACTGATTGATATTGAACATAAAATGTCTGAAGTAGCTTAAAAGTGGGGGACAGCCGATAGATTGTTCTAATCGATGTGTTAGTTTTTATGAGCTAATACTACTTGTACTTTATGGCATTGAGTAAGTTTTGTTATAAATAGAAATTGCCTAGAGTGTTATAGCTATAAATCAAATAAAAGCAAACCCTTTAATCTTTCCCTTGAATTTGTCATTAAAATATTTCAGAATAATATAATTGTATCTTTCTTTAGTTTAACTTTTTTAAAGCTAGCTTGTATTACAGTTAAACAAATAAAATTTTATTTTTGTTTCTGATTACAGAAAATAAATTCGATTTAAGTTGGCACAGCATCCTGCACAATCTTGCAAACTGTTTGACATTATTATTATCCCATAAAGCTTCACATATTTGCAAAACTTTTTGACCTTGTTATTGTTATTGTAAAAACGTGCTTATTTTTGTCCTTTCCCTTAGATAACTGATTTTTACTTGGTAAAGTCAAGGTCGGTTTAATTTTTCAAACCATGACGATGGTTTCTTTATTTTATTTGTTCATTCAAAATGTTGCTGGATATTCTATTCAACGTATTTACGGAATATTTATATTTGCTATTGCGTTCCCCTTCATATAAGCCCACCCCTTATTTACATTGTATGCATTTTAAAAATTGCAATGAGGCATTTTCTTGGTCAACAAGTTTGTTTTGCGGCTCACAGATACAGCGGGCATGCAAAACCCAAAATCACATCGATTTAGACTTGTTTGCCTTACCCGTTGAGTGGCTGATAAAACAGGGACCGAAAAGCATGAATAAAGGCACGGAACACGGACTGCCATGTCCATGTGTGTCTGAGTGCGGGGCTTAGCACGCCCGATGGGCTTACGGCCAGACCAGACCAGGTCGTACTCCACTTTGGGCCAAAAGCAAAACGGCCCAAAGCACCATGAGTGGCGAAAAAACTCTGGAGTCCGCATATGATTGATTCGCCCACCTTTCGGTTGGTGACTTTCGGGCGGGGCGATCTTAATCAGTCAGTGCTCAGTTCTCAACGCACCGGGGCTAAAAATAAACAGACTTTCGGCCAAAGACCGGGCCTCAAAACTGATAAGACCGCCCATGATGTCCATGCCAATTTGTTAGTAAATTTATTTTGATTCGTTGAAAATATTTACCCGGCTTCTATTTCTGGCCTTCTATCAATGCAAATAGTGTGCTTCCATATGATCGATGTTGGCATTTTGGCACCCGTAATACGTTGCGGTTTTTTGCCCACGAAATTATGGCTTCTACGATCCAACGATCCACCGATCGCTGATATCACAGGGCAGGGACAGCAGGCACATGACCCATTTGGCATTTGGCATTCCATTTTCCGGATTGTCATCGGTCGGGTGATGAATTCTTATTAATTGCCGACAGCTCAGATTGCCAGCGAATGTTGGATTGGAGTTCCACCGTGTTTGCTAAGCGATTGGCCCGGCGGCTTCCCCGTTCCATCATCATCATCACCACATTCGCATTCGGGGGTTTTCCACGCACAATCAAAGTCGAACAATCGGCGTATACGCAATCTCAAGTTCAGCCTACACAAACGGCGCTTTATCGGAACCCAGATAAAATGTTCTTGTTTGCACCGGGGGAAATGCGAACGAAAATAGCAAACTGCCTCTGGTGGTCTTTTATATATACAACCGGAATCGATCATAAATAATAAATATTTATTTTACCATCAGACCGACCGTTACATACTTTTCTTTTATATATGTATTAAGATCTAGTGTTAGGTAATAAAGTGTCATATATGATATAATTTTTAAATTAATTCTGAAACTTTAAAACCTAATTACTGCTTAGAATCATAAATATATTTATTTACTTAATAATATTTTTAGTTCAAGCCCAAGTACCTTAATCTTTCTGTTCAAAGTTCACCATATAATAAGTTCTTAACCCTCAGCATTTGTTCCAAATCGCATGACTAACTAAAACTACTCGATTCCCTAGAAACATAAGTTCCCCGGTTGTCACGATTAGATTAGGAATCACCAACCGTTTAACTAGACATGGCAGCATGTTGACTACCATTTTACACGTTTTTTTTATTTTTTGTTGCTGTTGGTTGTTTTTCGGTTAGTTTGCCACCTTGATGACGTTTTAATAGATTGCAGGCGAATCGGTTGTGACGACGAAACTTAAAATTATTGAAGTGCTTAATTTGTGCGAGATTTCCATGAATATTCCACTGGGCCCCCTTCATTCCAACCTTATCAACCGCGGATGGCCCCATGCAATCCACAACAATTCCAGGGAAGTAGCCATAAACAACAGGTCCCATGCTCCCTATCTGCTGCATCAGCTCCGATGGAAATTGAACAAATTATTATTGGTCACCTGAAGCAGTGAGTCAGCACGTACGAATCATAAAACCCACTACGCGTTCAACAAAAAAATAATGCTGTTGGGGTGATGTTATGGTGGGGATCGATCGTAAATAAAAATGTTGGTATACCATTTTGACTGTTGTTTACATTGCAAAAGACACACTTGCAGTGTGAATGAAAGATAAAGACTGTTATTTCCTTACTATCGTTAAATTGCGTATCTAATTGAGACAAATGATAAGCGGAATGGAAAATAATGAAATTTATGACTGGCTTCTTGATTTTTATGACTTGGGATCTTAAGATTTAATAACAGTTGAAATCGTTTTATAATTGATCAAAGATGATTATAGAGATGTTTTAACAACTGTCCGATTAATTTCTAGATTTCCGGATCTTATCTTAAGATATACTATGAATATCAGAAAAATTACGGGTAGCCAAATTTACAAAAAACCTTACAAAAACTGCACTTCTAATTTCCATAACTTGAGTTTTTGGCTACCAATTTAAACGTGGGATACCTCTATGACCTTGTGTTTGAATTCTCTAAAAATGTACATTCAAACTTTTATTTTAAGCGGGGGTCAAAATTTTTACATATTTTGATGTTCGATTTGTTCGTATTTTCAATGGTTTTCAGTATGGGAACCCAAAATTGCACTTCATGTACGATTTTTACATATTTCCCTTGGCTTTAAGAATCGAAACCCGAAACTCAACTTCAACATTCAATAACTTGCGTTATAGTATACCCATTTTGACGTGAGATACCTCTATGAGTTTGTGGTTGAGATCTCTAATAATTTAACTTAAAACGTTATCCTTTAGCGAGGGTGAAAATTTCCATTTCCATTTTCATGTTACATATTTCCAATGGCTTTCAGAATGTGAACCCAAAACTGCACTCAATAACTAAAGTTCTTAGAGCCCGATTAAGATGTGGGATACTTCCATGATACGCGGATCCATTGTTTCATTTGTAATACTTTGTAATACTGTATGTAATACTGTATGGAGACAAAATAGGGTTAAAATCGCTCCGACCGCTGTGAAAAACAGTTTCTTAAGTAAGGCATGGAAAAACTTATCCACTTTATTACCGAGAATTTCCCTTTTAGGCAGCCGCACATTTTATTCCTCTGCATCGCACTTATCGTCCCCGAGGGCAGCCCATTAAAACTTCAATAATTTATGTATTCTCGAGGAGACAGAGAGCTGCTAATGACTTCAATCACTTGATTCGCACCATTCGCAGGAGCAGCTAAAGGCACTTCGACGGCTTGGGCGACATGCAGCTTCTCTTCGGAAACTTCGGCTCAATTATGCGCGCAATCAAGGCAACTTAATTACCCCAGAGTTCGCCGGCAAACACAGAGCCACTGGAATAGACCAGACCGCAATCAAACCGAGCAGTCGAATAGAGAAGAGCTGCGACTATGCAAATTAGTGAAACCAATTCAGAGAGACAAATTGGTAAACAAAATGACACTGGTAGCGAATCACTCGATATGATTGAAGTGTCAGTTTCAAGAGGAGAAGCCGTAATCAGTATCCAAATTAGCAGAAGCGATTGTTCCCTGCCCCCAATGCTCATCCTGCTTGTCATAGTTGGCCTGATGTTTGGCCCACAGGATTGTCTGGCCAATTGTCGCGAGGAACCGGCTCGGGAATGTGAGGCCATTTGCGATGCGAGTGGCAGGAACTGCACGATCCGGGCTTTGGTCCTCCTGCCTGATGACAACATGTACCAGGCCTCACTGCCCCGCGTCCTGCCAATCCTCAAAGTGGCGGAACAGCAGATCCGGTCCAAGGCCTTGATACCACCACACATCGATTTCGAGTGGCTGGCCCATGACACCAAGTGCGACGCCTCCCTGGGCGTAATTAAGGCCATGGACGGCATCATCAAGCAGTGCGCCCAGGTGATCTTTGGACCCGTCTGCGATTACTCCCTGGGTGAGTTCAGGGGATATACCCTTAAAATGTTATTTATTTAGATAAATCTTTAAAAGAAACAAACAAATTTTTTTTTTAAATTTAACCAATTTTTAAACCAAATCATAGAATGTATTAATGGTTCATTAAAAAAAAACTAAACAGAAAAAAGTCTAAGACCTAAGAACAGGTACTATCTCATCCTGTAAATATATCGATTTTATTGTTATAAATAATAATCCAAATACTTCTTCAATCTTATAGTCTTGAGTGTCATAGTGTCTTGTGCATCTTTTATCTTTTAGGAAGGTGTCCAAAAGTATGTTCTGAAAAAAGAACGCTTAATAAAAATTGAAATTATGATTTTGCATACTTTAAGGCATTCCATTAATTGGTTTAAAAAACAAAATGAGTTTATTAAAACTTCAAGATTTCCTAATTTTGACGATTAAGAATATGGTTTTATAATTTCCAGCTGCTGTGAGCCGCATCACCAAGTACTTCAATAGCCAGGGCACTCCGCTGATCTCAGTTGGTGGTTCCACCTACGATTTTGAACAGAAGAAAACGGACTGCAACGACGAGTTCTACATGCTGCTGCGGACGGGAATGCTCAGTTTCGAGACCATTTCCGAGCTGACCATAAACGTGATGAAGCGGTAAGTGCCATCAAAATTGGTAACCTAATCCCCGTCAGCTTAGCCAGACTTCTTGCAGACACAATTGGTCGCATTCCATCTTCTACTACGAGCGGGATGGCCAACGGAGTGTGGCCGGAATGCACACCTGCTTTCTCATGATGAAATCCTTGGGCAAACAAATGCGTAACGAGAACATGACATTCGCCCAGTTTCCACTTGAGCCCAACTTGACAAATCGCACGGAGGAAATGCGCCGAGAAATTGGCAATAAACATGCAAGTGAGTGGAACATCGGGGGTTTTCCCTGTTAACAGGAAATTGGGTGCTATGTTAACAGAGTAGTTTCACCAACGATTTAGCCGAGACAGCCACCGCTTAGCCAGTGCATTGGAGGAAGGGAACTCGGCTAAGACAGCTTTTGCATTGGCCACTGTGGCGTATGCGTAATATCTCTGTAAAGAGATATAAAGATAAATAAATGATTTTATTTATTTAAGCACATTTTATTTTAACGGTTCTATGGTTTTGTGGTGATTATAGAACTAGACAATAAGCTATTAATTGCGTTCTTTAATTTACAGAAGGTATAAAGGACGACTTTCATAGTTGCTTAGAACTTATTATATATATACAGATTTAGCGTATTAAGTTAAGAACTGCATTTTTAGGGATATTTTAAACGGCAAAATATACCAATAATATATTTTAGCCAAGAAATTATTCAACACAAAATATGTACCAAAATTCTATGAATGTTCAAACCCCACCTCGCTTAAGTTAAACATAAACAAACCCCTCCACACCGCCCAAACCCTTAGAAAGCTTTATGGCCCTGCCACGTGCAGCTTGCCACATCAGCTGTTTGTTGGCCAAAAATGCCGGTTGCACACAGCTTCGAATGTTCGATTTCGAACCGAGAACGACAACCAAATCGAGTCGGGCTTCTGCGAAAAGGCGCCAGAAGCCGGTGATAAACCGTCAAGTGAACAACACCAAAGGCGGACGAAACCGGAAGGGAAAATCAACAAATAAAAAAGAAAGTGAAAGTAAAAGTGAAAGTGAGACAAACAGGACGCGAAACTAATGGAAATTAAAGTGCAAAGTGAAAGTAATGATTGATGAATTTATGGAACATACAAATCAAAATTCAGCGAGTGGAAATTCAAGAAAATTATAAGAGCAGTAAAATAAAAAATTCAATGCATATGGCCCAGAGAACGTTGGTCCGTTTGACAAGCCAAAGCTTCACTATTTGATAAATGATCGTGGATGTGTGAACAATATGGGGATATAAAAAGCAGATGGAAAATTTCACCAACGGAGTGAATTTGTATCTTATGGAAATTGCTTTGGCAGTTCAAATTTTATGCTATCCTTTCAATGAAAAAAATACATTTTAAATAGATTTAAAAAAAGTCAGGCTATGCACATTTTTTAAGAACAATTTACTTAAACTATTCCCAACTAAAATATAAGTCGCAATTTAAAGGAAATATTTTTTCTAAGTTCAAAAGTGATCTATATCTAATATTTATTTGGCTATTAAGGCACCATATATTTTGATACAAAATTTTACTCAACCACGTCCCTTATATGGGAAATCTTTTCCTACAATAACTTTTGGCTTCCTTTTTAAAGACAAATGATTCTTGGCTTCTTCGCTCATTGTCATGCAAGGAATGTCTCCCTTTTCGGCGGCTCTTGGCTGCAGTTTCAGGCTGCCTCCTGCTTGGCAATTGGCACTTGGCACATGTCCGTAGACCCGGCTGCAGCCAGGATATATGTATATGTAGCACCACATTCCGCGCAAACAACAATTAAAATGTTTTTAGCCACTTTTTGGTGAAAAAACTACAAGAAAAGGTTCTCTAAAGACCTAAATCATCTAACATTAGGCAAGTCGTAAATTATTTTTCATTTCTTTGTTGTGCAACTAGCTTTTAAATCTACAAATTTGTGTTCCCAAAAGAGCAGTTCCCAGTCGCAATGCCGCTTTTATGGCTGGCATTTTTATTGTTAATCCTGCCGACCCGAAAGACTGCTCTTCCATCAAAGCAACATGAAACCTAACTAACAAAGTTGGTAGAACAGGAGAAAACGGGTAATAAATTTGCATATGCTGGCAGTTATTCTCAACGGTAAGAAGTACAGCAGTACTTCACTGAGAACTTAAACGAAAAGGTGTTTCGCCTCGCTGGCAAACAAAATCCGTGCCATGTTTATGCAATTTGTATTATCCTCCAATAAGAAACAAGTAAACCCCATGCTCAACCCAAAATCTAAACAAAACATCAGAGCAAAGAGCTTCAATTCTTTTTTTAGTTGCATCAAAGTAAGGCCAGCAAATTTTTGAAAGCTTTCGCCGAATTTCGTTTATTTATTCGCAGGCAGGAAATGAAAACATGGTGGGAGTGTAACCTTGATGGGAAATTGCACGGATTGCCAGAGAATTTTGATTGCCATTCCCGGAGAGTGGAATCTCCTTCTCAAGGTGGCCAATTCAATGCGAGTCCAAACGGATTCGAGCTCCACATGCAAATCAGGGGCTCAGATTGGCCGACTGCTAAGTGCATTTGCAATTAGCCATCACACGACCGAATGAGCTCCGTTGGCTGGCCAAAACAAAATCGAATCAGTATATAATCGATTTGAAATGGAAATCAATTTAGGATTACGAAAAACCCATGATTTAAGTGCAAAACGCATTTTCATTTACAAAACAATCAAATTACCTGTTTGTAATTTGAATTTCCCTAACATAAAAACCGGAAAATTTTCCATGTTCTTTTTTTTATGGTTTTTTTTTTGGCAGTTTTACGTGTGACTTGTAGCTGGGATTAAAAACTTTTTGCTGCTGTTGCAAGTTGTTCGACATTTTTGGCTTCACGCACACACACGTGCACAACAGCACTCAGCCGCAAAAAGTTGAGTACATGTGTGGCTAACCAACACGCAGACAATCAACTCACACACACACTCCTATTAAGCCTTCATCACGTGCTGCCTGCAGTTGGTCTAAAAGCCAAAACCTGTTAATAGTTAACAACGCCAGAATAGTGAAATGCTAATTTATGGGGATGGCTAAAAGCTGCCCTGATTAATTGCAACTTGGATTGGTTTTGGCCTCAACAATCAGTTTGGTCTTGTGTCTTGGCCAGCCAGTCGTACTACCAACTTTCTCCGACTTATGACACAAAACTTTTCCCCAAGTTGTCAACAAGGATTCTGGGAAAAGCAATTACTCTAGTAACACTTTTGATACAGCTCAAATAAATTCCTTGAAGGAGTTCATTAAAAGTACAAAATGCAGTTGATGACTGCCAGCTTATTTGTATGGCATAGTCAAGAAGTAAAAAAGTTTAAGCAAGAAAATAATAGTCAACGTTTTTAATAATTATTGGGTTGTGATATCAAATTATATATATAGGTATTTAAACAGCCAATAAATAACTATAAAGTGGTAGCAAGTTCTAGTTAAAATTATGTTTTTCCAAGTCTTTACTTTGGTTTAACCAATAAAATCTATAAATGTATTTTTAGACAGTAAATTCCCAATTGTTCCCAAGAAACCCAGGAAAATTGTTTCGCAAAGATCATAAGCTGCTTATGGGCAACTGAGATGCTGGAACTGTCGTAAAAGCAAAGTGAGCAACTTAAAAAAAAGTACAAGAAAAGTCAAAAGGAAAAACGTTCGACAAAGTGTAAAACAAATGTTTGCACATAGGACCTTTGGAGGGAAACTGAAGGGAGACAGGAAAAGACCTTGTCACGGCATTTGGCACACACACCTCCTTTGAAAGGGATATGGGTAATGTGCCGGGCAAAATCCCCAAGACTTCCTAGGCAGATTGTGAGTAATACTTGTATGTGAGCCGACATGGATGTCATTTGCAAAATATCCTCGGCACAGCTGAAAAAGTGATGCCTGTAAACCCCTAAGCTGCACTAAAAAGCTATAACCAAAATTGTTGCATACCTTTCGTCTAAAAGTGCATTAGTATTTATTTAAGTTGTAAATTCATTACTTAAATGTAATTTAATAGCTTCAGCATAATTTCGACCAAACATAAGATAAATAAATTCCTTTTACGTACCCTTTCAACAAGTTTTATAAAAAGAATTCAATGCCTAACCTGAAAAAGATACTTATAAGTTGACAAAGAGATGCAAATTTTCCCTCTTTTCATAAATTCCAGGTAGGCGATTTTCTATCTGCTTTGAACACAAAGAAGTACCAAGGAAAATCGTTTAGGAAACGCTTTGAAGACATTGAATAAATAAAATAAATAAGTATTTGGCTGTTGCTGATGGCGCCTTGTGGCTGCAATTTTTGTTGATAACTTTCTGTGTACATTCTGCTGGCAATAAATACAAATCTGAGCCGGAGGCATAGAAAGAGGGACCAAACCAAGAAAACGTTTTCTTTACAACCTTTGGTTTGTTGGCAGAAGTTCAACTTTCTATCGATTTAATGAGTTTTCCACATGCTTACTCAAAATTGGTTGTTGGTTACCACCGAATTTAATCTTTATAAACGACAGAAAATGTGCAATTCAATGCGCCGCCGACGAAAACTGGAAAACATTTAGTTTTTCACCACTTTTTGTTGCATTTGGAATGTTTTTAAATAAATTTCATTTACTGCTGCCCGAGCCAGAAAGCGGAAAATCACAAAAGGCAACGAAAGTTTTAGTGTTATGACTGCGACGGTCATTTGCTTGTTGTGGACATTCTTGGCCAACAACTTTATGGGTTCAGTACTCTAGCTGTTGGATCCAAAAAAAAAAATAAATACATAAATTCAAGAATTTTTTAAAAATATTTTATATATTTTTTTGATAATGCCACTTAAATTCCCCTTAAACACTTTTTTAACTGAGAGCATCATCAGCATGAATAAATCAAAAAGAGTGGGGAAACATCAGTAAATGGTGCATACGATGCAATTAATTTAGCATGAGCTGTGGTTCCGGAAAATTGTGAAGCTGCAAAAACTGTTGTAGAAAAACCTTAAATGTTGTCTGCTAATGTGCCATGGGTAAACACATTTCACATTTCCACGACACACACTCGAATCCCCTCTTTGACAAATGAAAATTGCACTGAGCTGTAAACAAACAAAAAGAGTTGCGTGTCACGTAGCGAGAATTTTCTGTTTGCCGCTGTGCAATTTGTCGATTGTTGCTGTTCGAGATTACGCATACGCCGCATTGGTTTAGTTCGGGGCGACGGGCAATTGAATCAGAAAATACAAAGACCTTAGGGGAAACGTGATGGAAATGAATGAAGGGGAGGTCATAGATTAAGGGGTTCGAAAGTCGTTTTATTTTTAATACAACTTTAAAACTAGGGGGGGAAAGAAGTTCTAATGGTCTTTTTAAAGTGAACTCCATAAACATTTGATGGCCGTAAGTAGTTGTTTTATATTTTTTAGTCTACTTTCTTATATTTTCGCTTGAAATAATTGTTTAATTTTTTTTGAAAAACAGTTGTCTCTAACCTGCAGTTCAAGTTTCATTAGTTAAGTGACCCACCTCAAAGAGGAGTAGAACAAACCCACTTGCATTAGCCAAATGTTCCTTGTATTTTTTTTGTTTCCCTGTCACTAGACAAATATGAAAATTGCCATCCTGCTCATGCAATTAAGTAAAATAACAAGCTTTCGATTTTAGGTCTGCCCGTTCCGCCCTCCAGTGGCGCTTGTTAACCCTATTTAGTTTCCGTTCCGTTTGCTCTTTTGTTTTTTTGTTTACCGGCTATGCGCTTTCATGTGCCAGTAAGCCAGTGAGGCAGTGGCTCCGGTCTGGTTTATGGTGTCCCATTGAAGCTATCTGTCGGCTCTGGTGCTTTGTGCACTCGCCATCCCTTGGCGTTACTGGGTTTTTCAGAGCACGCCGCCTCCGGAAGTCAGGACATCGAGTTAACAGGAGTGGCTGGGCGGCCATGCATGAAAAAACGTGGCCACAACTTGACGTTGGCCGTAAAAGCCTTTTCGCCGCGATTGTGTTTGCCTGGGTGGGGTCAAAAATTAGTTGAGTTTGCAAATAATTTGCCAAAGAAAATGTAATAAAGAAAAGCTTTAAAGTGTATGAAAAATATAAAGATTACTTAATACAATTCATTTTAATATAATACAATTCCTTTTAAACTTACCATTAACATAAGCACTTTAAAATAATATTTATGTACCTTAATCGTTTTTATAAAACGATCAATTATCCTTTTAAAAGCGTAAACTTAAAATATAATCTTAAAAACTATTAAGATATCTGATCTATAATCAATTATTCAGCTTTAATTACTAATACATTAAGTTTTGTACATTTTTTACAATCTCACAAAGTATCAACTTACTTGATAGAAAAGGAGGTATTTTAAAGTTTTTAATACAATTTTCAAGACCAAATTATACACCATAATTAAATTTTCATTGCCTTGTCTTATCATTTTGCGGATCCTTCTTCAAGAAGAGGGAAGAATGCAAATTATTTTTTAATTGCCTTCTTCGGCCGCAGATGACTTACCACTTTCCACTCGCTGTTCTTGGCTGTCCTCTCAGAGTTTCCTTTTTTTCTCGGAAACCCTAGAAAATGATTTCATGACCACTTCATTACTTTTGGCGCGCGGGGCCAAACTCAATTAACATGCCAGTCATGATAGCAATTTATTTTAAAGATTTTAAATCTCGCACTCGCTGACTTTATTTGTATAATCGAGTTGTTTGCGAATTGCCTCGACTGGCACTTATCACCGCTCCGAGACTTTCCGACTACAAATCCACCGTCTGAGTCTGGCTTTGAGTGTCTGCGGTTTGTTGTGAGCGCGAAATTTATATGCCACTTAAATGCATTTTTTCTGCCCAGAGTGCCATGAAATGCGTTGCATTTCCGCTTCCATTCTTCACAGCCGCTCGTTTCCTCGTTTTTGTTGTATTGCCTTTATTTACTTGGCTTTGGCGTCAGCTAGCAGTCCCCAGCCAGGTCGGATCCCATAAAAGCACACAAAATAGCAGACTGAATTGCTCACATGAACAGCCGGTTGCAAAATAATAGTATTTGGAGTGGTTTTGAAACAGAAAACAATTATTCAAAAATTAAAGATGTTTCGAAATCACTTTTAAATATCATTTCGTGTGTCTTAAAATATACAGTGAATAAAGGACTGTCCTCTTTCTGAATGAATTCATTGTACTTGGGAGTTTTAAATATATTGTTGCATACTTTTAGACTCCTTAAATGACATTATAAAGTAAATTTAAAATAATAATGATTTCTGTGGCACCCCTGATATTTTTTGAACCCATGAATCTGCATGGAAACTATTTCCTATAGAACGGTTGTATGAAAATGAGAAAGCGGTGTGTTTTCATACTTAAATATTTAAAGAGCTCTTCAGGTGAGAACTGACAGGCTGTCATAAGCAAATTCTGTTATTCATTTAATATTTTGAGTAATTGCATACCATGATTAATAAATGCCTGCAAAATCTCCCCACTTGTTCCATTTTTTCATCACCATCTACTATTTTTTCACCCAAATCTGTAGGACACAACGGGGAAATCTTGCAGTGCCCCTGCAAGTATGCAATAAAACGCGTTCAATGTAATTTATTATTTTGGGGGCAGCTTTCTAAAATCCTCCCTTTTGTTTGGGCATTACTCAGCAGTCTGGTTAAACTCAACTTAAATTTGTCCAAAGCCGTAGTGTTTCCCTGTAGCACCTTCCATTTTTACCTTCCGTTTTATTTTTAATGCAAGCACACGAGAACAATGGGACAGTTTTGCTGATAACCTTTCAACGGATTTTCGCACCATTTCACATGTCAATTTTATAAATATCCCTTTTACCCACCGAAACTCGACTTGCGTCTGTCTGCATATGCTAAGCTGTCGGTTGTCAGATAGCGGAAAATTGTGTTTTCATCAGTGTAACGAAATGGCAAAAATCGAGACTGAAAGACCGAAAAAATAAAGGAAAATCAAATGAATTCCACTAGAAATTTGAAACAATCATACCATTAAATGAAGCTCTTATCTGCGGAACTGTGTGCCGGAAACTTTAGCAGCTCTTCGTGAAAACTTTTGGCCAACGCAAAAATGCAAGAATCTTTTTGAGGAATGCCAAGCACTCAACTAATTGTGTTTGCCAGCACTTTGCTGACTGGAAAATGGGATTAAGTCCTACAAATATTTGTTTGGAAATTTGCTAGTTGAGCTAAGTTTATTGACAGCTTCATTTTCATACCTAATTTATTTCTCACTTTTTGTTACTTTAGTAGTTTTCCTGCCCAACTGCCTGAAATAACAATTTTGTTTCCAGCTGAATGGAGGCTTTGGAGCAAATTAAACGTTAAGGTTCCAACTGTCAGATAAAAGCAACACCCAGCTGAAAATGGGAGGGTGTTAGAATTGGAAAAACTTTCATTTTAATGCATACAATTAGAATCGCTGAGTGAAAAGCCATGTTCGCAGCTGATTATCCTGTTTAAGCCAGGCGAAAAGTTTTACATTTTCATTTAATTTTGTGTCATGCTGAGAACGTATTTTAATGCACATTTCAGGGCATCCTTAAACGGAACTCTACCAATAAAAACACTTCACATTTCAACATTTATTTGCCGTCCTCAAACTGAGACTCGGTTATGAATTACATTGTACTCGAAGCTCGAAGCTGCAAAATGCAAGCTGCCATGTTGTGGCAACAAAAGTTCCGGCTGCATGCAACCCAGTTACAGGGAGTGAGCTCCAGGAACACACTGTAAACCTCATTAACTGGCAACACAATGGGCTGCCCCATCCCCAGACTCGATTTCCACCTCTTTCAGCAAACACACCGCCATGCATGTATGCAAATTAGTTTACCTCGCTGTCGCTCTAATCATTTTTTACAAGACAAAATTAAATTCAAATTGTACCATTTTACCGCCGAATAACACATCTGACATGTTTGTTGTGGGTTCCTCGAGCGTAGATAGCACCTAAATAAAGTTTGCATTGTCGGTGGGAAAAATCAGGGTTGCTCGTAGTTGTAATTAAATCCGAACTTTGCTTTGTCACCGCAAAAACCATGCATTTATATTTTTTACACATACATAATTTAATATAAAATGCAGTATTTTTCCCCATTAATAGAATTAAAAAGTTTGGTATAGGAGATGTTATTTTTTCATGAGATTTTTATTAAATTTCCAATCAGCAAAAATAAGATTTGAATTATCGTAACTAAAGGGTATGTTAAGGCACTACTTGGCTGTAAGTTTCCACTATGAGTAAAACATTTTGGATGACATTAAACCAAAATGTATGGAATTTTACATTATGCAAATATTTCATAGGACCCTCAGTTTCCTCTAACAGATACCAAAATGTTTTGCCAATAAGAACAAAACGATGACCCCATGATGCCAAGGACAAATTCATAAAACCCTTTAGCTCAATTTAACGTTCTTAGGCGACACACAAAAGTTAAGCAGAAATCCAATTAAAGTTGTGCCAATTTTCACGAGAAGTCCCATTGGGAATGCAATATAATTTGCAACTGTTTGACATTTAATGCGAAAACGAACTGCATGCGTGGAGTATAGGCTCTAGTTATAAATAAATGAGTATGTATCGAAAACAAGGCTATCAATATGACAAACAACGACCCCATGACCGAATTGAACCCGTGCCTTAATCAATTATTCAAATGTCGAAAATCACAAAACAAACCTTCTCAACCAAACCATTTCAGCCCAAAGCTTTGGCTTTTGTTTTGAGGCAACCTAAATAAACGCAAATTTTTTAAGGCTATCCTAGGTTGTTTTGACTTTCTAAGCCGAAGTTAGGAAAATAAATCATTAAATATCATTTGCACGCAGAAAGAACCTTAATCTATAGAACACCAAATAAATATTTTAATTTAAACATACTCTCTTAGTCTAAATACAAATCTAGCTACAATTTTATTAGGTTTTTAAGTCCTGAATAAGCAGCTTACTAATACCCCTTTGTAAATGTATCATATTTTTAATCGTGTTGCATTTTAATTATTATTTGTGAGCAGTGCCTAAGGCATATCCATTTGATTCATTAATTTATGTTATTCATAAATTGGCTAAGCCAAACTCTCAGACATTCCCTAGTTGCTGTCTGCTAATTAGAAAATTAAAATGGAATCAGACACAAATTGCACATAAAATATATAATTGCATGTTGTTTTCCCGCACATTTCACCAATCAAAGGCAGCCACGAAATGCAAATGCGAAGGCAATCATAAAAACGGTTTAACATACTTTTTGGCCGTTTGCCTTGTTTTCCCTATGTAATTGGCACCCAAAAACAGTTTTTTTCCTTACGAGGTCATGCATTTGAGCTTCCACAAATGCTTCTGATGTATATTTGTTCAACTTCTGGAGCCAACAGCATTTAATGAAATTTGAGAAAAGTTTCACTAAAATGTTTACAGTCCAGATTTACCTAAGCAAAAGTTTCGTAGTCATCAACGTAAAAACAAGATAATTGGTATTAACTGAGGCACTGGAGCCACAAAAATATTTGAAATTTATCGCACTTAAATCACATTATAATCTGCAAAATGCCTACCAATTAGCCCAAGAGATATATTATTTTACACTTTTCAGTTTTACCACAAGAAGCATTTTTCAAGCCCCTTTTAATTTATCCGACTAATTAATTGCATTGGCAAGGTCCAAACGAGAAAAGTTTCAATTTGCCATATAGAGTAGATGAGTTTTTCAATAATTTCATGCTCCTCCGGGCACTGCGGTATAGTGGAAATCGTTAAAGTGGCAAAACTATAAATTTCCGGACCCTTCTGTGGGGCTTGGACCGAAAGAAGGGTGAAAGAGGTGACTATGTGGTCGGTGTCATGGCCAAACTGCCTGTCAGCCAGCCGCAGTGCATCATTAACAGCACTGAGCTGGGTAATAATGCCGACAGCAGATGTGGCCATCATCGCTCAGTCCCCCATCTGAGACCCGAATCAAATTTGGCAAAATCTAACGAAGTGTAAATTCACTTCAGAGAAATTGGCGAAGCTTCGGAAGTTCCCTTACTTCATTTGTTTCTGAAGGGGAACCACTTTCGTTCTTATTTATCTGTGAAGTATTTACTTCATCAGAAGGGTGTTGACAAATTTGTTACAAAACGTTTTCCAAGGATCTTACTTCTACTTTTATGGGATTTCTTAATTCAAAATAGCGTACATGAAAATAAATTAGAAGTGGAACTGAAGCCCATATGACCACTGGCTTCACTTTTGACCGACAAAATATATTTTAAAAAGTCAAGGGATCTTTAACATAAATAACTTTATTGATCCCTAAAATGTTCTTCAGTGCTAGATTTGTTCTTCTCTAGGTTACCAGGACTTTTTTTGATAAGGCCAGTCACTAAGTCAAATATCAATAAAGTTTCATAAGGCCCTTACTTAATGTTTAGTGATTTAAACAGCAAACATAGATCTCTAACATACAGACCCCAAAGTATATACCATTCGTATCGTTTAAGCCCTGACAAACTCCCAGAATTATGGCAAAAGTTGGTCCTTCCCCCAATTAAGGATGCTCTCGCCTTTTCAGGGTATTAAAAAGTCATATTTTGAAGCCATTTTGGGGCTTTGGCTATAGTTTGCAATGCTGATATGCGGTTGGCACAGTGGCAACTGCCACCGACCACACAGACAATCTGACAGATCTGGCACACCCACAAGCACACGGCTAAGCTGGAAAACAGTCACACCCACAAGTGAAAAGCGGGAAAGCGATAGGGAAATAGGTATATAATGAAAGAGAGAGAGAGCGAGGGTGCTGGAAAATTCACTTTGTGTAGACTTTGCTGCATGATTGCGCCTAAGGATGCACTGAATTTTTCCTTACAATTTTTCCGACTCTGACGGAGCCAAAGTTTTGATACCGTCGCCACCCTTCACAACATTAGGTTAGTGCCCGGAAAAGTTTTCGAAAACTTTGCAAAAAGGACGAGGCATCGCGGCAACCTTTGGCACGAAGATGCAAATAGAATTAATTATAAATTTCTGCCATTGTTTCGCTTTCCATCCCATATACTTTCAGCTCGTTAGGTCGCTCAAAGGCTCAAGTATGCTGCAATTACGTTGCCCAGTTACCAGCTATTGAGAGTAAACTATAGACGAACTCTTATAATACTAATTGAACAAAGGAACTCTAAATGGCCAGGAACTCCCACCTGGGAGCTGGCTCAACTTAATTGCTCGAACAATTAAATCAGAAAAACACAGAAACATCAGCTGGCTGTCTGGTCTGTCATATGCAGGATTTCACACACATGTATGCCGGATGGCAGTGGGATCGTAGCACAATTGCTGCAAACACTTGGGCGGCGATAGAATGTGGGTTAGACATCGACTTGTAAAAGAGTTGTTTGTGAGATTTGCCGTCCTGCTGCCCTTTATTGCCGGGACGAACTGTGGAATCCCTTTGATTCTATTTCTTGTAAAGGCAAAGGAATCACATATTTTATTGGATGGCAACTGGGGTCATGTACTATGGATGTAATCTTTGGCATTTTTCTTTGGGCAAGCAAGGGCCTTAGAGATTCATTATATTTTATTTATTTAAAGTTAAAAACTAAAGCAGACGTAGCTACTTAGACTTTAGGCTGATCAATATTTTATTATTAACCTAATTCATTGGTATTATCGTATTCACCGATAAACATTATCTTTTCAGTCTATCTAAACAAATATAAAATTATTTAATATGCTTATAAGATAGAACCAGAATATATCAAAGTGACACATTTAAGTTTCACATACCTCATTTTCATATCCATAATTTTTCAAGCGAGAATTGTTATTTAACTTTTTGGTATTAAGTAAGTTGAGATAATCGGTTATTTATTAATTTTTTAAGTTTAGAAGTTTCATAATATTTTTAAAAATGTATAATATAAATGAAGTATTGATTGGCTGAATAGCATGGGAGATACATATTTTGCTCTTCCAAAAATCCCTTAAAATCATTGCAAATGAAAGAAAAAACGTATAAAATCTTAGGAAATTAATAGCTGCTTCTTTATAATATTATTGTTATTTTTACTTACGCTACAATAAATACCTCACAGTAGTCGTTCAAATTCATCCGAAAGTCCGTAACAATTGAACCCTTTTAATAGCCTACCTTTGAGGGCTCACAATGAGTTTGCAGGATAGTTTGCCATGGAAAGGGTATGGTATATTCAGTCGTTAGGGTTCTCACTCGCCATCGCTATAGACATTCCGGGAAATGTTTGTTGTTTTCATTTACAGTCACTGCTGGCAGCGTTCCGCCCACGCACACACTCGCAGCTAGACACAATGACACACGTACGCCCATTCACATTCGCACACACACATCGAACGGGAGCCGCAGGCATGTCGCTTATTGAGTGCAGCCAACGCGGCGTATGAGCAATGCAATAAGCAGGAAACGCGGGAAATAGCCCGGCATTAACTCTTTTTATTTATTAATTTCAATAAGAATAATGCTTTAAGAATCGATTCAATTTCCCTTTAATGTTTATGTTCTGCAGGGCTGAGGGGGGAATGTCCCTTAAGCCAGTCATTGTGCTTTTTCCGGTCGTGTCCTTGTCCGGAGCAATCAACATTGGCATTCTACAGCTTGCCCTCTGCTCAATGGCATTCACGCAGCAGTTTTTCATCTTTTTTTTCCCCACCCAACCTTTCTTTGACGACGGCAGCCATTTCCATTCGCCGGAAGGAACTTGGACAGACGGCAGTGGACAGAGGCATCCTTAACATTTTTACCAGGCAACTTCATTTGACTCATTTGCGCTTTATTGACAATTTATATGGATTGCTGAGCCACTGAAATGTTAATGTAAAAGTCCTCGCTGAATATAAAGATGAGCGCCAAGTGGCTGGCAAAAATGAATAGGAATTTAATTTAATTTCAATTTCAAAAGGACCAAAAGAGATAGAGAGAATGAGACTTAAATCCCCTGTGAGGAAAATCGAAAATCAATACTGGGCTTCAGCAGTAGCCGACTTAAGTCGCCTATCCAACCATCCATCAATGGCATCAATCGGGAGTCAAACTAATAGATTTCCTTTTGATAGCCCTTAGCTGCTTATCTTTTCAAACAGGAAAGCCAACCAACGGCCTAAACAGGAAATTGCACCAGCGAAGTGGCATTGAAATTGATGCGTGGCCGGAAAAATCTAATTTATGGGCTGCAACCTGATGGGCTGAGTGCCACAATTGGTTATGCACAAAGGCATTCTACTCGTACCATCTGGTTTAACCCAAAAATTGCTGGCACTACTAACTCGAATGTATGGCAAACAATTATGAAAAAGTAAACCCTCAGCGTGACAAAGATAAAATGATGGGCAACAAGTGCATTTCATTCGCACCCATCTCCAACCGAAATTTCTGTCTCATCCCAGTGATTTATTAAGTTCAAGTGCTTGAAATGTGGAAAACCAAGCGAAAGTGAGGTGGGAGAACAGAAATAAAACTGAAATATGAAAGAGGATGGACCTGAGGAGCCCAGAGCCCAACACTTTATGCGTACCACGCTGCGTATGCGTACTATACGTCCATTCCATGTATGCCTGTGTGTAATCTAAGCCAAAAGGACGAGGGACAGCCGACGAGTGTATCTGCTCCGTAGTTGAAATTCAAATTGGATTTGCGAATGTAATGGACAACAGGCATATACTGGAATACATGCAGCCCGGTGAGAGTTCAGGGCAAAGGGGCAACAGCTTTTAGTTTGAACACATGCCTGCTCCCAAGACTCTGAGTTGATTATGATTTATTATTCATCTGCGATCGAAAAGTAGTCATGAATTGATTTTTGAAAGCAATACAACAGCCAGGAAAAGAGGATTTTGGGAACATACGGTTTTCCCAAAGCATTTATGAACTGCTCAAATGAGTTTAGTTTCGGCATGAAATAACAACTCAAATGTAGTAATCAGGTTTATTTAAAAGGATTTCTTCTTCTTTGTGATAAATTCAACAAAATTTTGATTACTTACTAATTCATTATTTAAGTTAATTCTAAAAATATATAAAAACTTGTTAAATCATAATTAATAAACCAAAACTAAGACTTGATATTATAATTATATCCTATATCTTGAGTGAAACCGATTATTGCTGAATTTTCGTTTCATTAAACTATTAAAAACAAACTTCTGTAAACGAATACGGGATTACAAAGTAATGTAAGTGTATAAAGGTATTGAATCATGGTAAAACAAGTGGTACCTGTAATTTAAAAAAACTTACTCCTTAAGAGTTATTGAAATTAACTTTAATACTTGATTACTAAGTAGCATACAGTCAAGGTCTTTAGTTTGTGTTATAAAATCAGGTTTAAGGTCTTTTTCTTTGTTCTTAAAGGTGTATACATAGATATTGGATCTTGGTAAAGGCAGAGAGATAATAGAACAGTCTTAATAAGATTTATTGCAGATCAAATATTCTTATTTTGTTGAAGCAATAGGATTTTGACCTATTATTTCCTTAAAGTCTACGTTTTTCGTTATCAAGATGGTTTAAAAATGATAAAAAAAACGAGTTTGAGTAGGGTAAAGAAATGGTATAATAAAAATAATGCAGATCGGGTGCGCAGCAGCCGGCGTCGCTGCCGCGGCCGCAGTTCTGCCGCCGTCGCCGCCGACTTCTCCGCCCGAGTTCAGCGGCGGAATCGGCGGGCGATTTGGATTCCGCTTCGCAATCGGGCGTTCAGTTCGGTTTGGCGAGTCGAGCGTGTGCGAAGCGCTCAGAAAACGGCGCACGGCACGCATCGCAGAAAATCGAAAGACGACGACGGGAAAACCTCTCAGAAGACTCGCGTTTTCCAAATTCGCAAATACTCAGTTTTACTCAAATGACTACGGCTTTTCGAGGTTTTTTCGAGTGCACACATTATTCTACACTGTATGCTCAGTGATATTGGCTTGCCAATAGCAGCTGTAGAAATAACAACAACGCGATAAGATAAAAAGCGCATAATTAAAAGTAAATAATGAAGGCACACAATTGGATCTTGAGAAATGTGCAGCCAGCGAGAGAGAAAACAAGATATAAATAAACTTTTGACACAATAAAATAAAAAGTGAAATTGAAATGGAAAATTGTGGGCAATCAGCCGGTTGGCGAAAACAAAAGTGAAATGAAGTGCTTAACCCATGTTCACCATAAACACATGGGGTCGCATCGATATTAGTGTTAATCCATCAGATGAGCCCCAAAAATTCAATTTCAAACACTGACCACAATCGTTCTGCTTCTACTTAGATTTATTTTGCCAATATCTATGGAATTTGCTTTGATTTATTTGTCATCCTCGATTTGTTTGCCATTTCAGTTTATTGTGTAAACAAATAATGTTGATTAATGACCCAAGCCTGCCACGGCTGTTCACTAAAATTTAATTTGATTTATCCTTTGCCTAAATGCACTGTTTAATGAATGAACGGAGTTTCAGTAATTAAATTAAATTTATTTGGCTCTTTTATGGCAGCAAAAATAAAATAGAATTCTAGAAACGCTTTAAGTTTGTGCAAATTCAAGTGTTCCCTGATGTGTTTGGCCCCCTTCTTAATATTTGTAATTGCCCCCAAGCAAACAAAATACTTTGCCAGTAGCCAGATATTCCAGTCGCAGTAGCCAAACGTGTTTGCTGCTTGAAAACAAAAATTGGGGGTTCAACCTGCATGTTATATTTGGAATATTTGGTTTGCGTACTTTTCAGGTTTCGTTTTTGGGTTCGTTTAATTGCTGTTCCCCAGCAATATTTATAGCTTGGCCAGTATGTCGGGATATTGCATTTAAAAAGACAGTATTCCCTGCCGAAAAACCCTCTGACAAAGAACAACGCGGAGTGGAAATACTATTTAAACTATCGATGCGAAGTGGACACATCCTAAGGGAATGGAATCCACTGGGGCAGGGAGATGGGTCCACTCGATGAACCGGCAATGCTGACAGACGTGCGGAACTTAAAATACAATTTGTGCAATTTTTACGGCTCATGTCAAGCTATTCGAAATGGTGTATCTTGAAAATTTGTCGGGGGTCTAGAAATAGGTTTTATTTATTGTGGCGGAAATGCTTAAAACATATCTGAGCATTAAAATAATATTAATACTCCCTTGAGGTAGTTAAACAAATTAAGCACATACAAATTAATTTTTTTTATCTTTGGTCCTTTTTTTTTCTTTACTCATGTGTAAGAAATTTTTTTAAAATCTTTATAATTATTATCTTAAATTAAGAAATGTCTTAAAACTTTAAATTAAAAAATAACACAGTTTGGTTGCTTATGTTTTAAGAATTATTGAACTAAGCAAACATTTTAATTATTAGAATAACTTCAGGATTAAACTCCAATTATTATTATAATAATTTCAGGACCCATAGGTAATATTTAAATTGACTAGAGTATCCCAAATGCTATTGCTTTAACCATAGTTCCCGCTTTATGTTATTCGATTTCTAAATGGAATTTTCAGCATTGCTCGCACTTTGTTTTCATGTTCACAGTTTTGTTTTGGTTTTTTTCGTTTGTTCGATTTTCACAGCATAAAGTGTGCGATGTGCGAAAATAAACATTCTCCGTAAATATTTGTAAAAAGTCTCCTTGTAAATGGAACACTTTCAGCTGGCGGGTGAGTGAGCAATGTGCAATTAAAACGCCTACGGAAAGTGCACTTAATTTATGCTCACTCAGTCACCTGTCTCAGGTGTCTGGGGTGAATCAAAACATGTTAATGGCTAATTCAGTTGATTGATAATCACATGGCGGTGATGTAAATGAGTACAGTAATTGCCTGATGGGTATCACTTCCATGAGATTTTCATTTATACAACTAATGAGCTAACCAAATCTTTAAGGAACGCTTCCTAATAATTAAATATGGCTTTGCCCAATTCTTGAGAACAATGCCACCGCAATTACGCCTTCGATTACCTAACTCTGAGTATTACGCGGCGTTCAATTGTGTTTTCATTTTCTTCAAGTACAGCTAAAAATAAAAAACTACTCACAAAATATGCAGCTCATATTTCTCGCACCAAAAAAATTAAAACAACAAAATCAGCTTGGCCAGCACAAAGCCCACTGAGAAGGAACCAAAACAAAAATATTAGCCAACAAATAAAGAGAGTAGTAATGACCGCAAAGAAGGCTATTAAGATGAGTAAAAAAAATCGACTTGATAATACCCTTAAAACCTATTTCTGATAATTTTAATTAATATGAATGAAGTTAAGCCCGTTTAAGCCAACTTAAAATGAGAAACATGAATGAATCTTTCAACCCAGTCCGACGTACGAACCATAAATAACCATTAGAACTAATTTTTTAATTACCTAAATGATCGACTTAACGACAGCTAACGGTTCCAAATTGTCAGCTTGTACAAAATGGAAAGCAAATCAGCGACGGTTTATTTGCATAGTTTCAGCTACGAAAAGTAATTAAGCAACATGACCAAGTCGATGACAGCAAAAATGCCGGGGGATCCGGGGAATACGGCGGTGGACTGGGGTTTACGCTCTAAAAATAGCCCCAACAAAACGACAGGTGACGTTTGACTTGCTGGTCAGTTGGCCGGTTGGCCCGTTGACCAGTTTGCCAGTTAAACAACCTATTAATAAAGCGTGAACTTCATTAGTCAGAGGTGAGAGAAACAAATAAGCGAATTAGCATAAGCCGATGAACAGCTGGATAGCTGACTGATACCTATCGCGAGTTTGGGCCAACGAAATGGGCGAATTATAGATTAAAACCTCATAAATCATTTGTCTATTGAGGCACTGTGGGGGCCCAGAGGCCTAACGGCATCTCAAGACTTTTTTACACAGAGAAAAATGGGATATAAAAGATGATATAGCACCAAGTTGGTAAAAGCAAATTTTCAAAATATTAAAATAATGATTAGGGAATTGCATTGATTGTTGTTTAGAAATACATACAATTTTATAATACATTAGCAAATTAAAATTTTGTTAGTAAACCCAAAATTAAAATATTTGTTATATTATCTAAAAACTTAAAATTTGTTTATAATTTTTTGCGTGTGTCGACTGCCACCTGATTGAGCCACAAACAGCTGGAGATCGCGGGGTTCGCTGCGTTAATCCATGGCACGTGTAGACTCTTGAGATCTAAAAATACTCAAATTAATAGCGTACAAATTTTAAGCCCACAAAAAAATAATAAAAAATCAATGAAAAACAATGCAGAAAAACGAAATACATGGAATAAAACACTCTACATTCTCCACTCCGAAATCTCCGGGGAGAGCAGCAGCTCAAGTCTCTAATTGACCCATATTTCTTGTAATTTTTGGCATTTGACGAATTGTCCAATCGGCCTACCTTGGAAATCGGATTCAGGTCTCAATCAACATTTATATGATTAAAAGTGCCTGGGGTGTAATTAAGGAAGAGGATAACTAATTTTACAGCTTAGACTGCCGCAAATCATAACAGAAAACACTTTAAGCCCGATTCCGAAGTCTTAATATAAAAAAGAAAAACAGAATCAACTACGCCGTTGGGCATCATTACGGAGCTTTAATATTTTTTTCTATATTTTTTAAAGGCGAATGGTATTGTGTCCACTCTTTCTTCGCCTCATTGTATTTATTACCATTGTTTGTTTGTCTTAGACGTTTTTTTTCGCTACATTTGAATGCCTTGGAGGGCTTTGTTTTGTGTGGGGCTATTTTTAGCTATAAAAAAGATTTATTTTCGTGTCGTATTTTCGAAAGAAGTTTAATTAACGGATAGCCGTGTTGATAATCGGCGAATGGGAAAATTGGTCAAGAGTTAACCGAACTTGAGCTGGAGACCAGGAACTGTCCCCAATAAAGCGATTGGGGTATTATATGTCGAATCTTCTGCCCTCTGCTGTCAACAAAGCAATTCTTCACGTTCTTTACTTACATTCCTAATTGCCGTTAAATTTGCAACGAATTTGTAATCTAGGGGAACATATATGCTTAGCGATTTTGTAATATTCAAGCGAGAAAATAAGCCACTCGAATACGTGTCAGCACAAAAACAAAATATTAACCCGCACAGGTGAAGGTCAAGAGAATTTTAAATACCGCATTTCGGTTTATTTTTAGCCCTTTTGTTTTTAAATGCGTTGTCAGCTTGGAGTGGGTTTTAAAAAATTACATTTTGTTTACGACTCTCAATCAATTATTTCGTGTATTTTGTACACACAAAGTTCAAACCGAAAAAGATGTCAGTCGGGTTTGTTTAAACTGAATTATATATATAATTTTTTTGCATCTTAATTAGCCAATTTTGTTGTTACTCGAAGTAGAAACTCCAATGGTTTTACTTTGTATTAAATAATTTATGTGCTTAGATAGCAGGTGAAATATTTGTTCGATTCGCTTTGACTTTCTAGATCTATCAAATATCTGCATATATGTATGAATGACTACTTCATTCAGTTCGAAGTTGCTCTTCTAAAAATAACCAAATTATTCTTAGTCTTTTGTGATACCCTTTATAGAATAAGAAAGTTATTGACAAATTTTCTTGCTAGATTTTCTATTCCCAACTTTATTGAAAATACTAATACTTCACAGAAAGTGTGTCTCGGCTACGTCTAAATGTTAACTTCACTTCGATCCCATTCGATTTGGTTATTGTGGATCCGAAAACAATTTGCATGCCCACACAAGTGTTTTAACATCTAAAATTGCAATGCGCCTTGGTCTGCTGTTCACGGGTTGCATTTAAAAATATACGAATAGTAAATATTGTTTTGAGTTTTCGACTTTCCATTCAATGGCCATCTGCGGCTGCTGTTCATACATATATATTTACATGTGCTCAAGCGTTAAGCATCTTTGAATGCTTCAATAAATTGGAGAGAGACAATCACAAAATAAATGCCAAAAATTTCCTGCTGTAAAAGTGCTAATTAAAATCGATTGCCAAAAATAAAAAATAAAATAAGAGTTGAAACATGTGCGACGAACCAGTTTGCTAATGAAAAGTCCGAGATGAATAATTAAATTTGAACAATCGTCGGTGATTAATAAAAATTGAGCCAAACAAAACAGTGCAATTAATAAACAAAAATTCAAATTTGCCCCAGGTTTCGAAGCAAAATGAATTAAAGGAGAGCCGAGTGTTAAGAAGGGTTGTATGTACAAAAATTAAAATAACATACGCATAAATAATGCGATCAAAATCAGTGACAAAGAGCAACGACGCCTGACAAACAAGAAGGAGAATAAATTGCCAAAAAAAAATACATCAACCGCGAAGAGGCTCTGCCTCACTCCGAGATGCCCCAAGCTGGCCAAGGACTGAGCCTCCTCCTGATCCTGTGCCTGCTGCAGGGTCTTCTACTGCCCAGTACAGCCTGGTTCTACGATGCCGAGTCCGTGGGCGGAGTGGTGGGGTCAGATGACCGGGGCGGCTCCGATGAGCACAGCTTCAAGACGCCGGAGACGAAGAACTCCCACAAGTCACAGAGCACCGAGTTGGTCCAGCACTTCCCCAGCTTCCCGATGATCAACCATGGGCATCTGGCTGCCCGGAGGCAGCTGGTCTTCGTGGCCCTACTGCCATCCGTGGAGTCGGACAACAAGAATGACTGCATTATGCCCAAGGTTCTACCCGTTCTGGAGCTGGGCATCCGGCATGTCCAGCGAATGGGCTTCGTGGGTGGCACCCACTTCGATATACAGCTGATCTCACGGGACACCTTCTGCTCCTCGAAGTATGGACCCATTGGCTTCTTTGAGATCTACACCCAGTGGCCAGAGGTCAATGCCGTGTTCGGCCTACCCTGCGAGTACGTATTGGCCCCCATTTCAAGATACGCGGATGTCTGGCAAGTGCCCGTTCTCACCACCGGCGGCAATGCCAAGGAGTTCAACAAGAAATCCGAGAGCTACTCCACATTGACCCGGTTAAAGGGCGCCCAGGTAAACAATCTGGGCAACGTGGTGCGGGCCATCCTCAACAGCTTCAATTGGACGAGGACAGCGTTGATTTACCAGAACGAGAACGCCAAGGTCAAGGGCAACTCGGTGTGCTTCCTCTGCCTGGCCGCCATCCACGACACCATCGAGGAGCACTCCGTCTACCAGCTTGGATTCGACACCTCCACCTGGACCAAGGCGGACATCACGAGGATGCTCAAGAATGTTGCCATGCAGACGAGAAGTAAGTGGGGGAAAATTTAGACTTAACTGCAAATGATAGTAAAAAATATTTAGAGTAATAACATAAATGGATATTATTTTCCCAGAAAAAGGAATAGTAGAAGACTATACAAAGAAACTATACATTTTAATAAAGTAGCCTTCAATCAATTTTTTACATTAGGCGTGACTTAATAGTATATGTTCAGATACAGATATTATAAAGACTTAGAACATTTCCCATAAAAGCTACGTCAGCTACAAATCTACTCTTTATAATTAATATATTTGTAATTTATATGAAGACTGATATCAACCTTATTTGCCAATTATATCTGTAATGAAGATCCGACAGAAACCTTGACGGCTGCGTTTGCCATCTGATGCAATTGCAATTTCAGTTGCCAATGCATTTTAGAATGCACACCCACCCTGAACTTTCCAACCCCATTGCGTGCAGCATTGAAAGCGAAATCGATCTAATTATATTTGGCAAATGTGACAAAGACAAGTTCAAGAAACCAAAGCGATAGGAAATGGACGGGCATTTCATTTTCGAACAGCTAGTGAATAAATAAGTTCGATTTTATTTATAGATGGCATCTGTGCTCTTTGTACCATGGGACGTATGAGCAATGTTTGCAGGCAGCTATTAGCAAAGTGAAATGTAACATTTTGATGAATGTTGTCAGGGAATCAATGCTGTTAATTAACCTATATCATTGGTAAACGATGCAGTTATGAAGCCGTCAACTGTGACGCCCAAATGACAGGCACCGAAATGTATTCAACGCATATCACGCATACGCAGCGTATGGTCGCCATGCCACCTGCCATCCGATCGAACGCTATTGTTTAATTACAGCTCATTTAATTTCGTTTATTGGCAATTAACACAGTGAACAATTGCAATCGTTATGCATATTTGGTGCGGCAGTCGCGCCAATTCGAATCACACATCTATGCTAATTGAATTTTAATGGGATAACGATGCGAACCAAAAAGAAGATGGGGCCTTTAGTAGAAATCGACTAGGGAATACGCTCGACATAGTGACTAATCAAATTGGCATTTTAATTATTATGAATAGGCATTAAAATTTAGTTATTTGTTTGAATGGCAAACCTAAATATCACAGAAATATAAAGCCCAGCATTTATTAATTTAATTTGCCTCCAATAAATTTTGGCAAATTTAATATCTTTTTAAATAACACATAATGGTAATGAAATTGCGCCGGGAATTTCTAGTGAAATTCTGTCTGTCAAATATTGTTTTTGGGATGCCGACAAAGAAAGTACAATTTTTATTGAGAGAACTTCTAACAATAGAACTGAGTTCAAGGGCAGCGTACTTTCTCTTTGAAGTGCCCCAATGTGATCACACATTTTTGAAATAAATCTTTACGTGATTTGTATTTTTAATAATCAAATGATTTATTGTCAATTGAATTTGCAGCTCAGGAAATTAATTTTAAATATTTTCACTCTTAATATAAGCTTTCGAGCTTATAAAATAATTGTATTGGTAATTTGATATATTCCTGAAGTCATTGTTTACTCCGATTGCCTTTTAATTGCTTAAACAAATTTATATTGCTACCCCAATTGATTTATTATTTATTTTAAGAGTCAATACAATATCTTATACTGCAATTATGCTGAATGACACCAAAAGTTGAATCACAGCCGTATATTTAATTTAAATAAAAATCAAAAAATGACTCAAGTGACAGCTCGGAAGTCAACAACAGCCAAAGTGCAATATGCAATATTTAAACGCAGGAGACGAGTAAAGAAAACAAAAATTGTATAATTAAATCAAGTCAATTGCACGTTTTTGCCCTGAACTTGAAATTGTCTGGTCCATTTGTCTCCTATTCATTTTCTGAGTAATTAAATTCTAGCGAGAAAAGGCAAAGCAAAATATGACGTAGGAATTTGTAGACAGAGGCAATCAAAATTGCAGTTGATTGTCTTATGTGCACAAACAGCCTGATATCTGGCTATCAATAATAGCAAGGGTTTCACAATTAATGTAGCATTTGTTGGTAGCATTTGTTTGTAGCATTTGTTTGCAGCATATTTGAGAAGCAAACAAGCCAGCTTATTTGCATATCATGCCGCCTGCACCATACGTTGCATGTGCAATTACATTTGTCAGCTTATGCTGGCTTATGGAATGCAACATGAACAATTTTGGTTATAAGTAGCACTGACACGCAATTTGTAATTGATAAAATTACCATGAACTATGGAGGGAAATCAAATTCAAGATTTGGATTAATTTATAATTGCATACGAATGAGCATAACTAGATTTGAGTAGTTATCTTAAAAATGATGAAATTATAACAATAAATCCACTACAAACATTATTATTTTTATTTTAAAATTATTTACAAAATGTAGCTTTGTATTAAGTATTAATTTATAATTGATAAAATCAACTTAAAATTCAGGAAGAACAGAATTTTGCTTAATATGCTTATGCTTATATTATGCTTTTATTTTTTAAATGATCTTTTAAATTTTATTTAAATATTTATTAAAGTAATCTAAAAATAATTAAAATATTTATTGAAACAGCATTTATCTGTACCAAATATTTTATATGAATACCTATAAATATGATCTTCAAAATGTTTACCCATTTTTTGGCCATTCTCTTCTGCTCTGAAACATATCGAAAACTCTTTCGAGTACTGTCAAATACATATCAACTTGAAACTGAAGCACCATTAAGATCTTTGGGTTTTAATTTAAGAAACAATGTGTTTTTGGTGTGCTTCCCTTTCGGAATTGAATTACGTTTTGCACTTGCTGACGTCAAGGAAACTGACAAGTTTACAAGTCCCATTTCGAGCGGGTGAAGCTCGACAACTTTTTAATAAATTAATACATTTTTAATGACAAGAACAAGAGCGGAGGCTGCGAGGTTGTCTCGACTGGAAGCTATTCCAGAAAGAAGACGAAAATACTCCGTTTTTTTTCCCCATCTTGTTTCTGACGGTTTTTTAATTTTTTCTCGTCTTTTGGATTTTTTTTTCAGTTGTCATAATGTGCGCCGATCCGCAGTCGATACGTCAAATTATGCTGACAGCCGAGGAGCTGAACATGATCGATAGCGGCGAATATGTTTTCATCAATAT
Organism: Drosophila subpulchrella; assembly: GCF_014743375.2. Lineage (NCBI taxonomy): Eukaryota > Metazoa > Arthropoda > Insecta > Diptera > Drosophilidae > Drosophila > Drosophila subpulchrella. The sequence continues at coordinate 8,664,885 of NC_050609.1, read as the reverse complement.
TGAATTATTTTCGCGGTGAGTATCTCAACACTAAACAAATGTATGAATTACTTAACAAAATCAGACACACAAACACACACCCGCGGACTTCCGCGGACAAAAGATAATCATTTATGGCAATTGCCAAACAATTTGCTGCCTTTCACTTTGATCAAATAAAAATGGGGAAAAAATCCACGCGCACTCTCGAAAAAGAAAAAAAAATAATATTCTTTACAAATTGCGCATGAGCAGCATTAGTCAAGGTTGTTAGTGTTATGAAATGTACCAAACGAGCGCGATTTATAAATAGCTTCTGCATTTACCTCTCAAGAGCCTAACTATTTTTAAAATGAGGAAATTCCACATTTCGGCACATGGCTCGATCGATTAAAGCCAGTCAACCTCCGTACTTCATACTTCATACCCGAACAATGGACAACGAGCAAAGTGCCCACCTCACCTGGCACTCAGGTTCAGATTCAGACTTCAACTCCGAGCCATATTTATTATTTTGATTATCCACAAATATTAGTGCTGAGTAATGCCCCAGCTTCTTTGTTCGAATACCTCTAAAATTTCCAGGCGTTTTTAGCCAGATCTATGTTTTGACCGCTCCAGATACATATATATTTAGTTTCATGCCAGGAAAAGCTGGAAAAACTCAAGAAAGATCATTTTATTTCTGATATTCCAAAGAATCTAATTGCAATCGACTTCTATTTGCATGTGCATTAAATGCATTCTAATCGCCCGACCTTCATGACACTCGCAATCAATGGAAAAATGCTGCGTATATATACTAATATATATACTAATCTATATACTGGTGCTACAAAGCTTGTGTGAATGCCGGTATATGCACTGGATTAGCTAATCAATTTCCTGCTTGAAAAAGCTATAAGTAAACAGACTGAAAGATAATTAACCTATTATTAGAATCCCTTTGATATTCTGCGATGATTTGTGACTGTCATTTATCATTGTGGGGTAGTTAATATTTCAATTTGTTTTGATTATGGTATGATATACGCCATCCAAAATAATAAATCTAGTAAATATTTAGAAAGTTCTTTCACAGCTTACTTGCATATTGTATTGTACACTCAAGCTGTCCATTCATAAATCCTCCCACCTATCATGGATTTCTTCAGCTCTAATCGATAACTATAGTGTAATCAATACAATCAATAGTTCCAAGTAACATTGAAGCGAGTGGTAAATGCATTCGGGGAGGGGCTAATGAATTCGGAATGCATTTACATAGAATCAAACTGAAAAGTGCCAGCAATTGCAAGTGTGTGGTTGAAGCGCACACTTTACACTTCTATTTATAAACATTTTATGACGCATATCAATAGCTGGTAATGAACTTAAACCAAAAGCGGCACAAAGGCGAATCAAACCGAGATTGATAAGAAAAAGCTAAAATTTAAAAAATGGAATACGAAAATGTAACTAATCGAAAAAAGATTATAATAAAAGGCTGAACTATGTGTTTTATATTATATATCTTTCCATTTTAAGATTGACAGTAAAGATTATAAAAAGTCTGTGTATTAAAGTATATATTTGCATTTTTGCTTTTGAATGAAATCTTTAAACCTTATTTTCTTTAAAATACAGGTATACAATAGCATTTCCTGATAAAATAAATAGAAAACAATGGATTCTGATTACAATTTACTAACCCTATGTAAAGCTGATTTTATATTTGAATATTGATCCAGTAGTTCTGATGAAATCTATTATTATTTTCCTTCTGAAGGGTTCAATACCTGACGTCGCAGCCCTGGTACGATAAGAACGACACGGACTTGAATAATGAGCGGGCCCAGAAGGCCTATACCGCCATGCTGACCGTAACCCCCAAACAGCCGAATGACAACGAGTACACCAGGGTCTCCAATGAGGTGAGTGGTGGTCAGGGGGATTGGGATAAAAAGCAGGAAAAGCCTTTGCTGCTGGGGAGCTCCCTCTACATTTGCATGGAAATGGATGTGAAAGCCAATTTGAAAATTTTTGCAGATTTCTTTTGTTTTTTCCCTTTTTGCACCTTTTTTGGCCAGCCTCATGCATACTCAATTCCAGTGCACGTTCCCTCTCAACCGCAGCCTATTTTGCATGGCAACAGGCTTTGGACAAGGGGATAGGGGCCCAGGGTATTGTAAACATTTTTCTGTTGATACATGGTAAATTTGCAACAAACAAAGCCGACAACACCTGAGAGCATTTGGCCGGCCAACTTCAGCCCGAAGGGCCCTTGAAAAGCCGGCACAGCCACCTGAAAACCGAATGCATTTGCTGTTGCATTTGCTGATAAGCAGCCTGGGGAAACGGGGCTGGAAACCATGGGGGTGTGGAAGTGGCCAGCTCTAAAGAGGATTCCTCAGAGTGCAGTCCGTCTGGCTAATGACACTCGGCTCTCCACATATCTTTCAGATACTTAGTCTATAAAGAGGGGAGGATGAGATGCAACCGACATGTTGATGATGTTTCTCTGTTTGACATCATATTAGCCATATTAGCACCATGTTGGTCCAAAATTTGATAGACAAACATGAGGTATTTTTTGAAGGCAAATTCCTGGAAATATATATATAGAAGACGTTATTATTAGGCTATTTGTTATTTATAGACTTTGACTCTTTGAAAAGAGAAACATCTTGAGTAAATATTCTTAAAGCTTGAACTTTGCTGCTTTGGTTGGTACAAAGCCTTTTCAATTTGAATTCGAATTCAATAAAACATATCAAACTTCTACATTTAGTGTTAAAGAACGGGCTATAATAATTTTCGAGGATTAACCTTTTTAAAGATTTTTCAGTACAAAGTTCTTTGAGTGAATTCAACTGCCAATAGCTAACGGAATTCAGGTGGCCAACCGGCTTACAATCTGTCCACGTTTTCCATTGGCAGCCTTTAAGAATTGCAGCTTAAATTGTCGGCTTTCTTGGCGACGAACTTACGCTCAATGGACATTTGCAACCGCAGTTCCGGCTCCAAATCCCGGCACTGCCGCTTGTCAAAGGAGAATGGCCAGAGAAATCCGCCAGTGGCACATCGGAGTGCGGTGTGCAATAATTTCCACATGGATTGTGACAAAACGTCCTAGACCAGGAACCACCGTCGCAGTCGTCGTCTTCCTTCCTTTCTCCATTCCGAGTGAGCGAACGCGTAATTGAATTTTCACGGGGACCAAAGCAATTAAAAAGGATAAGCGCCGGGAAAGCGGGCAGGAATTGATGTCCCTAGGCGAAGTGTAGAATAGGGATTGGGATGGGGGTTGGGGAGCATAGAAGGAGTTAACTGCCAGCTGAAGGGAGATTAATGCGTTGCCCGATTTGCCCGATGCCATTTTCAGATCAAAGCCATCGCCGCGGAGAAATACAATTACACGTTCAGCGACAACGAGCCGATTTCGGCATTCGTCACATCTTTTTTCGACGGAGTCCTCCTGTACGCCAATGCGCTAAACGAGAGTATTCGGGAGGATCCCACGATGCTGACACGTCCCATCAACGGCACTGATATGGTGAGGCGGATGTGGAACCGCAGCTTCACCGGCATCACTGGCAACGTGACCATCGATGCGAATGGTGACCGACTGTCCGCCTACTCGCTGCTGGACATGAATCCCGCCACCGGAAGGTTCGAGATCGTGGCCCACTTCCTGCACAACCGCCTGGAGTTCGAGGCCAACAAAGAGATCCACTGGGCGGGGGAACGCGAGGAGGCACCACCGGATCGACCCACTTGTGGTTACGATGGGGCACTATGTCCAGACAACTGTAAGTATTTTATAACAAGTAGATAATTTAATTAAAATATTTATCCGATTGATGTGAAACTTGGTATGTTTGGCAGATATTAGAAAAATAATTACTCTCTCTGTCTTGCAAGCTGTGGCTTCATTTATGAATATTATTTTTTCCGCAATCCAATCTCTTAGCACTTCCCGGCTATGCGATCCTGTCGATTGTGCTGGGCACCATGGTAATTGTAATGGCCGTGTGCTTCTTCTTCGGCTATCGTCACTACATCGCCGAGGCGGAGATCAACTCGATGAGCTGGAAGGTGTCGCTGGAGGATGTTATGTTCCGAGATGCAGCGGAGCGTGGGCTTCGAGGTTCCTTCCATTCGCTGGTGAAGCAGAGCTCACAGCTTACTCTGATGTCCGAGGACATGGTGTCCATCAACGGGGACCGCCAGATCTTCATACCCGTGGGCATGTTCCGCAAGAGCAAGGTGGCCATCAAGCCGGTGGAGGTGGACAATGTCCAGGCCGTTCTAACGCGCAGCCTAATGCTGGAACTGAAGCGGATGAAGGACCTGCAGCACGACCACTTGGTCAAGTTCTATGGTGCCTGCCTGGACCAGCGACGCAGCTTCTTGCTCACCGAGTACTGCCCCAAGGGATCGTTGCAGGACATCCTCGAGAACGAGCAGTTCCAGCTGGACTGGATGTTCCGCCTGTCCCTCATGCACGACATCGTGCGCGGCATGCAGTTCCTCCACAGCTCCGACATACGCTCCCACGGCAACCTCAAGTCCTCCAACTGCGTGGTGGACTCCCGGTTCGTGCTCAAGATCACCGACTTTGGGCTGCACACCCTGCGGCGGACGAGATTCGACCTGGAAAGCGACGGGGGCAACTGCAACAGCCACGCCTACTGGAGCAGTAAGTACTCAATGTTTGCAATCGAGTTTAGTGCATTTAAAACAATTTCTAACTAAGAAATAGAAACTAAATAACCTGTTGGTTACAAATAACAAAAATCAAGAACAACTTTTGAAATGTTTTAAAAGGTATACCATTTTTTAGATCTTAAAAATAACTATATTTTCTGTAACATAATTGATTTGAAGGCGTATAATAAATATTTTCTGTAAGGTATACCACTTTTTAAACTCTTAAAAATACATTTTAGATTTTTTGATAAAGATTAAGTAAAAGGAAATATTTTTTCTATCTGCAGAGCTCTTGTGGACCGCCCCGGAACTGCTGAGAGTGGAGCACAACAGAGCGCCCGAGGGAACCCAGAAGGGCGACGTCTACGCCTTCGGAATCATTGTTCACGAGATAACCACTCGACAAGGACCCTTTTACCTGGGCAGGTGTGCGTACGAGAAGTCGCCGCAAGGTATGCTATCCTTCCCATCCTCGGACCTTCAATCCTCCCGTCCCTCGAATGTCCGTGTCCTTTCGCTTGGCCGTTTTCGTGTTGCGGCCGATTTTGTCTGTGCGGAATTTTAATGCCAGATTTTTGCACATGTTGCGGTTATTCGGCCCGTCAGTTGGCCACTCGTTTGTTGGTGATGGTGGTGGAGGTTGTGGCTGTGGGCAAGGGAGGAGGCCCAAATTAGCAATGCAAGTGGAATCCATCACTTAACTTCTGTGCAATGTTGGGCATTTTACTAAATAGCACATGCATGTAACATAACAATTTTGTTTAAATTTCAAAAAGATATACGAAAACGTCTACTAGATTATTCAAAATATATTAAAGTACTAGCTTTCGGTTTGCCAATCGATTTAATTTAACTTTCGGTATCTGAGGTCATTCCCCTATAAAAAGAAAATCCCTCTATACTGTCGTAAACCGCTGTTTCAAGTTGATGCACTCACTGCCATTTTGAACTAAAGGCGAACTTCGAGAATCGCGCCGATATCAATTGGCGCCCAAAACTTGGTCCTCGAGTTGGCACTTGACGAGTTCATCAAATTAGGCCGTGACTGGGCTAAGGGGAGTCCTCCTCTTGGCGTAGCCACTCTTCAGCCGCAGAATGCAACTTTGGCAACCGGCACTTGTCGAGAGTTGTGTCTGCAGACGAATTTAATTGCGGTCCCGGCGCTCCGGGAATCGAAATCAAAGTGCAGCCTGGTCGAAAAAGTAGATAGTGCCCCTGGTCTGGGCGGCCCAAAAGGCAAATCACGAACTCATCTCATCTCTGCTTACGGTGGGGCACGTCCTGGCAGCTGGATTCGTCGGCGAGGTCCCAACCACAGCTGAATGGCAGAAGGGCCCAACAGCCGGGTAGCTTCCTCCTGTTCCTGCTTCTGCTCCTGTCTTTGCCTTCCTTGTCCATTTTGTTGGGTGCCTTGCATTCCTTGTCCTTTTTGCCACCTGGTGTGCTACCTGCCTGGACTTTTGGGGTCTCCTGCCAGGCCTGGTAGTATTGCATCTGCTGAGCCTCCAGCTTGTGCAGCCACTCGATGCGTGATCTTCCCCAGCCTCGCTGGGAAATGGAGGATGGTGGCGTCTTCTCCCTGCACCCGAACACTACTTCGACATCGGTGGGCTCCGACTGCTGTCTGTCCATGCCACCGCACTGCCTTCTCCTTAAGTTCTTCTTCTTTGGCCCATTGGTCACGTTCCACATTAGATCCACGAGTTGGTTCTTGGTGAGCTCCCTGCGACGGCAAAGGAGTTGCAGGAGCAGCTCATGCTGGTTGCAGGGCCTCAGCTCCTGGGGTTTCGGGGGCTTGGCCTGCACTAATAGGCTGACCAGTTCCAGATATTCCCTCCCGGTGCACATTTCGCCACCAGTGTTTGAGTGTCCAGTGTGCAGAATCCGCCTAGCCAATAGGTCCAGTCCGGTGTTGACATAAAACTACACTTAACACGAAAAATTTACATAACCAACTTGTACCAAATGAATTCCAGAATCGAAGTCTTATTCAAGGGTTTCTTTTTCCACCTGCACAGAAATCATCGAACTGGTCAAGGGATACAGCCCTCAAAGGATGCAAAAACCTTTCAGGCCGGAACTGGAACCCAATGGCGACACCAAGGCGGACATCAATGGCATCATCCGTCGCTGCTGGGCCGAGGATCCGGCCGAGCGTCCTGACTTCAATACCCTCAAGTCTATGATAAGAAGGTTTAATAAGTAAGGGTGTCTTAGTTTAATATCCATTCTCTATTGACCCACTTGTGATTCCATCGCAGGGACAACGAGACGGGCAACATTGTGGATAATCTCCTAAAGCGCATGGAGCTGTACGCCAATAATCTGGAGGAGCTGGTGGAGGAGCGCACCCAGGACTACCACGAGGAGAAGAAGAAGTGCGAAAAGCTGCTCTACCAACTGCTCCCGCAGAGCGTGGCCGCACAGCTCATCAGCGGACAGCCCGTGGTGGCGGAGACCTTCGACCAGGTGACGATCTACTTCAGTGACATCGTGGGCTTCACGGCCATCTCGGCGGAGAGCACGCCCATGCAGGTGGTGCAGTTCCTCAACGATCTGTACACCTGCTTCGATTCCATTGTGGAGAACTTCGATGTCTATAAGGTAGAGACGATTGGAGATGCATACATGGTTGTGTCCGGTCTGCCTATTCGAAATGGGAACCAGCATGCCCGGGAGATAGCCCGTTTGGCACTGGCCCTCCTGGAGGCGGTGCACAATTTCCGGATCCACCATCGACCGGAGGATCGGCTGAAGCTAAGGATTGGCCTGCACACCGGAGCCTGTGTGGCCGGAGTGGTGGGTCTGAAGATGCCGCGCTACTGCCTCTTTGGGGATACCGTGAACACAGCCTCTCGGATGGAGTCCAATGGTGAGGCACTGAAGATCCACATCAGTGAGACCACCAAGGCGGCGCTGGATGAGTTCGGCACCTTTGTGACCACCCGTCGTGGCTTTGTGCCAATGAAAGGCAAGGGTGAGATGCTCACCTACTGGCTGGAGGGCGAAGTGCCCCGCCCCGACTCCCTAATCTCGCCCAGCAAACTGATGCTCACGCGCCGCTCCTCGCTGAAGCAGCCACAGCGCAGCCAGTCGCATCACCTCCACAAACAGTACTCCGAACTGGTGGTGGCCTCGCCTCCACCGCCACCTGCAATCGCCCTGCCACCGCCACTGCCGCCGTCCAAGGATTCGCCCAATCTCCGCGTGAAACGCAAGATCAGCTCCAGCTCGCCCAAGCTGAATGGCGGCGGCTTCGACTACCACAAGACTGAGAACCCCTATTTGGATGCGGCGGCTGCCCAGCGGACCTGCGACATCTACAGCAGCCGGAGTCTGCGGGACATGGAGGAGACCTCCGATAGCTGGGAACTGGCCCACTTCCGGCTGCCACTGAGCGGAGCACTCAAGAGCCACCATCACCTCAACAACAACAATAGCCACGGCTATGTGCACTCGAATTCCAGCTCCAATCTGAGCGGCATCCTGCAGCCACCGCCACTGGGTGGTGGTGGTCAACGGAGTCGGCTGAAGCCCTCGCCCACGATCTCAACGCTGCTGACTAGCGCCCGAAGTGAGGCAAATGCCTCCCCGGGTCCCGAAACCGGCAGCATGGGCAGTGGCCAGCTAAGGATCAAGTTCGCCGAAGGGGATGAGACTCCCCTGCTCCAGTCCACCACCTCACCAGCGCCACCTGTAGCTCCTTCACCGATTCCACCGATGGTGACCGCCAGTCCGCAGCGGAGCAGCAGTGGCCCAAGCATTCCGGCGGACAGCAACCACTACGGCTTCCTGGTGAAGAGCTACAAGCAGCAGTGCCCACCGGTGGCGGGCAGTGCCGTCACCCAGCCGCTGCTGGCCAAGATCAACTCATAGCTGTATGCGGGGGAGTCGGCTCCCTCTCCACTGTAATCATATGCATATTAAATGTACTTGTTTGTGATAATAAGTTAAACCCAAGTTGAACAAGTTAGTGGTTAGTCGACAGTCGACCGAATCAAATTCGAAATTCGTACGGGAACTCTTCTAAAATGTTTCGTAGGTTTTAGCCGCCCTTTCCCTTTCCCCCTTATTCATAAGTAGCGAATTTTACATGTTACCAAACCTCAAAAACAAAAAACACTCGATGTAAATAGCAATTTACTACCAATCAATTTGTTCCTTGTGCTTTGAATATATTCATTCTCTTCAAACTCAGACAATTATTTTAGAGTAGATATTACCTAGAGATAAGCGTAGACCATTTGTGAAAATTTCTTGTATGTAAAGTATTAGACGAACATGAATATTTATTTTGAAAATTGACGAATAAAGAAATCCATATGAACTAAACATATTCCAATGTAATAGAGTTGGAAGTTGTTTTTAAAAAGATTATGTGGGAGATTAGAATATGTTTGGTATTGATATCAAATGTTACAGTTTTAATAAGAAATAAAAAAAAGGTTTTTTAAATAATTGTTAAATTACATATATTTCTAAATATGAGAGAGTAAAGAAATGGTCAATAGATAAGAACACAGTTTTAAAAATCAAGTTGAGCGCCAAACTGACAATCAGGGGTGGAAAGTAGCGTGACCGTTTATGGAAAAAAATATTCCTAGTGTGATAAGAAAAAACTACTAAACCAATATTAGAAAAAAAAAATTTAATAATTATCAAAAATTAATTTCTTTTTTAAAAGTTCCCATAAACTATTATTATCCTTAAAGATTGTAGAGATTATAATAAATTTAACAACCAATGAGTTTAAACTTACCCGCTTTCCTCTCTAAAGATTAGTATATTGTGGATAAGCATATACGGTCATACTGAACCCTTGGACCAAGATTATTTTTGTTGATCGTTGAGTGGGCCGGAGTTGTCCGCGAGTTTTCCGTTAATTGAGTTATCACCTGGTACATTACTGACTACAGTGTTCCCTCCAGTGCGTGACTCTCATAGCGGGTAAGAGGGGAAATAGTGTGTAAAACTATTTCATCGAGCATACGCAACATTGCATAATTTTGCATATCCAATGGGCTGAATGAATTGCAATTTATTCGCCTACCCCACTCCCAACACCGGATCCCTTGGTGCCGTGCTGTAAAAGTTCTTAATAAAATATAATCACACATCAGATTTTGCGCACCGCTTACCTGGAGGCAGAAAAAATAGAGTGGTTTCCCTTTTGGGGGCGTCTGATAATTCGGGTGAATAATTGCGACACCCTCATAAAACAAAGCAATTGTGTTCACCGAGCTGTTTCAGTCACAGCTCCACTTTATCTGGCACGTTTCTATCAGAGCTTATCGTTGAGTAATTTACTTTCCCTCGTCACCTCGCAGGAACCGCAAATACACCATGTTGTACTGCCCGCCCAACGTGACCCTCAGCGAGGTCTGGACCCAGCATGGCATCTCGCACTGCTTCATGGACACCGTGGGTCCGTCTGTCTACGGCGGATTCCTGCTGATCTTCGGCTGCATCCAGCTGCTTATGTACCGGAAGTATGCCACCCGGATATCGGACCCCACGCAAATCTCCAGATCCCGATTGTTCGCCCTGCAGCTCTTCCTTTTGCTCCTGCTTCCAGTTTTGGCAGCATTGCGATTCCTGATGAACGCCCGTATTTATCCGGATAGTGCGGTCTATGGTTATATGGTCAGTTCGATAACCCCCAAGGAATTCGTATAACTAATCCACCTTTTTCTCCAGATCTTCTCCACTTGCGTTATCTGCTTTTCGTACCCGTTCAGCATCTGTCTGATACTCAAGGAGCGATATTACCAGCTGCCCTCGATGCCCACGCGTGGTCATGGTCTCATCCTACTGCTCTTCTGGACACTGGCCTTCATTAACGAGTCGCTGGCCTTCATCAATCTGCGCCATGAGGACTGGTGGTTTCATCTGAAAACGTAATTCCTTGAGTTAATAACGAAAAACTTTAAACTATAGTTATATCTATTACTTTCCTCAGGAACAAGGATCAAATTGAGATGGGCCTGTTTGTCACCCGGTTTCTCTGCTCACTGCTCATCTTTGTTTTGGGTCTGAAGGCTCCTGGCATCATGGCCCCCTACAATCCACATCAGCGGCTTGAGAACGATTCCACCAGCGAATCGCAGGGAAACGTGCGGACAGGATCGGCTTTCAGGAATGGCTGGCGCAAGCTGCGCACAGTGTTTCCCTACCTGTGGCCCAGGAAGAATCTGGCCCTGCAGATGGCCGTCATCGTTTGTATTATACTGCTGCTGGCCGGCCGAGTCATAAAGCTGTTTTTGCCGATTTATCGCAAGAAGTTGGGTAGGTCAGGGTTTATTAAGTTGAGTAATTCATTGCTAATCTCCTGCCTCTACAGTGGACAGTCTCACCATTGCGCCGATCCTCTTCCGCTGGGACTTTGTGCTGGTCTACGTTGGGTTGTCCTTCCTCCAGGGCGGCGGCACTGGCGGCATGGGTCTGTTCAATAACCTCCGCACCTTCCTCTGGATACGGGTTCAACAGTACACGACCCGGGAGATAGAAATCGAGCTCTTCCGGCATCTGCACCAGCTCTCGCTGAGATGGCACTTGCAGCGAAAAACGGGCGAGGTGCTGCGTGTCATGGATCGCGGCACGGATTCGATCAACAATCTTCTCAACTATATTGTCTTCTCCATTGCACCCACCATTCTCGATCTGCTCGTGGCAGTGGCCTACTTTATATACGCCTTCAACTGGTGGTTTGGCTTGATCGTCTTCCTCACCATGTTTCTGTATATAGGTAAGGGATTCAATTTATTCATAATCATTATTTGTAGGAGCTGTTCGGGTTTTCATTTACATACGCTTTTATTTTCCAGCCTCTACCATTGCAATCACCGAGTGGCGCACCAAGTACCAGAGGAGGATGAACCTGGCGGACAATGAGCAGCGTGCTCGCAGCGTAGATTCTCTGCTGAACTTCGAAACCGTAAAGTACTACGGAGCGGAGCACTACGAGGTGGACTGCTACAGGGAGGCCATTCTGAAGTACCAAAAGGAGGAATTCCTCTCCATGCTGACTCTCAACATACTTAACACCGCCCAGAATGTAATCCTGTGTCTTGGCTTGTTGACCGGATCGCTGCTCTGCGTATACTTGGTGGTTCATCACCAAACTCTCACCGTCGGCGACTTCGTGCTCTTCTCCACTTATCTCATGGAGCTGTATATGCCTCTCAATTGGTTTGGCACTTATTATCGGGCTATTCAGAAGAACTTTGTGGACATGGAGAACATGTTCGACCTGCTGAAGGAGGAGGAAGAGATTGTGGATGCTCCAGGATGCTCGCCGCTCCTCACAGCCGGCGGCGGCATTGAGTTCTCCAACGTTACTTTCGGCTATTCACCGGAGAAGGTAGTGCTACAAAACGTGAGTTTCACTGTGCCCGCCGGCAAGACGGTGGCCATTGTGGGACCCTCTGGAGCAGGCAAGAGCACCATCATGCGGCTGCTGTTCCGCTTCTATGATGTGCAGACGGGAGCTATCCTGATCGACGGTCAAAACATCAAGCTGGTGCAGCAGCAGAGTCTGCGAAAGGCCATTGGAGTGGTGCCCCAGGATACGGTTCTGTTCAACAACACCATTTTCTACAACATAGAGTACGCCAAGTTGGGCGCCTCCGATGAAGCCGTCTATGAGGCTGCCCGCGCCGCCGACATTCACGAAAGGATCCTCAGCTTCCCGGACAGCTATGAGACGAAGGTGGGCGAACGGGGTCTGCGTCTCAGTGGAGGCGAAAAGCAACGTGTGGCCATCGCCCGGACGCTCCTCAAAGCGCCCATCATTGTGCTGCTGGATGAAGCGACCTCAGCCCTGGACACGCACACTGAGCGAAACATTCAAGCTGCTTTGGCCAGAGTTTGCGCCAATCGCACAACCATCATTGTAGCGCACCGGCTGTCCACCGTTATCCACGCGGACGAGATTCTGGTGCTGCAGCAGGGAAGCATTGCAGAGCGGGGCAGGCACGAAGAGCTTGTCCTGCGGGAAGATGGCATCTATGCGGACATGTGGCAGCAGCAGCTAAAGAATCTGGATGCGGAGCAGAGTGGTTCCGACAACGGAGACGCTAGCGCGGAATCGGGATCGGAGAAACGGGGTGCAGGAGGAGCTGGACCAAGTGGTGCTGGAACGAGTGGAGCTCTCTTCAGGGCAGGACATGCTCATGGGGGAGCACGCTAGATTTAAGAGATACGCAAAATACTTTTTGTTATTCCTGATTCCATGTGATTTGTGGTATATTGTTATACGTATGAGCAAGTCGTCAAAGTCTAAGTTCGTCTATAAGTAACCCTATACGCTACTCTTAAACTTATAAATAACGTAGATTTTTATAGGCAGTCTGTGGCAGCGAAAGTGTGTTGCTAAACATTATTTTGATTGTGTCTGGTACCAAATAAATAGCACAACATTGTGTATTGCTAGTCTGTATTTTTAATAACTCTTGATTCAATTAGGGATTCTCGGTGAAAATTAATTAATTATTTAAAAAATTCCTTTATTCATAGTAAGAATAGTTATTAAATTAAAGAATATTTTTTTTACTTTAACAATTTGCCAAAAAACCGATTCGATTATCAACAAACCGCGATTTCTCTTAGGGCCTCTGATCAGTGATACATTGAGCTGTTGGACGCGGCAAATGTCTATTTATAGGACATTTCAACAGATCGTAAGAGAACAAAGCTGCTCTTCGCAGCATCGATGCTTATCAACGGAACCTCCAGCAAGGCCAACCATCCGGCTGTTAAGTCCGCTCGCCGTCTCAGTCCGAGTTTGGATCGCGAACCGAGCAGACGTTGAGCTGTGATCCGGGAATTAGACGCGTTGGTGATAAAGGAGGAAAAACGTCGGCTTCTTTGAAACATATCTGATAATACATATATTATACATATTTATATATATACTGGGTGATATTACCATACAGAGTCTTTGCGCAAAGTGAAAAGTGAAAGGCGTCGGGAAATCTGTGATAAAACGAGTGCCACGACCTCGGAAGGAAGCAGCAGCAGGCCATGAGGCGACTCAAGTGCTCCGTGATCGTGTGTACGTGAGAGTAGAGTAACCTAGTTGATAATCCCAACTGTATCAGAAACTAATAAAAGACCATGACGTAATTACTCATTGACGAGCGCGCATCAAGAAAGCCTCCGAGGAGCAACATTGATTAAAGCGTTTTGCGATCATTCATATATGTGAATATATATTATGTATACACATGCACATTTAGTACATATAAGAAAGAAATTCAATTGATAATTGAAGAGTTTATTGCCCATCCGCGGGAATGCGACATAGCGAAAGAGGGTGAAGGCGGTCGGTCGGGCGATTGGTGGAGCATCCAATGAATTGAAGTTCAATTTCCCATTCTATCTATGCATATATCTATCCGGCAGATCTGTTCCTGATCTTCGACGCCGGCCATGCCTTCAGCATCATTGGCCTCAACAAACAGATGCTCTACGAGTACGTGGGCAATGTCCTGGTGGGTGCGAAGCCCCAGGACGAGGGCCACCAGGCGCCACCCACCACCGGATGGATAGTGCGGGGCAAGCTGACGCTCCAGCGACAGAGCGAACTGGCCTTGGCTGCGGCGGTGAGTTGTCTAGGATCAGTAAATGTTCCAGGAATGTTTAGTTTTAGGAAATGTTTCGGCTTATCTCCCGCCACCCGGACGATGATTAATTCCATTCCGCTCGGAATAATATTTTTGTTTATACTAAAAAAAACGCGATTGCCTTGTGATCATCACACACTATGTACACCAGATTCAGACATATGTGTGCTCTCACATAAATCAATTGGAAATCAGTGAAAAATCAAATCAATTTATTGATTTCATTATCAATTTACACGATCCAATCGGGCCGTTCTACAGCCTCATTCCCTCCCATTTGCAGCTACTTCTGCTCAGCCTCCGCAGACGAAGAAGAATTCGCAGATAAATTAAAGACAATTTAACCTTTCACAGAGCGACTCGAAAAGTGCGGAGTGCCCACAATAAACTGAACTCGGCTGTGGCTGTGAACTTCTTTCATTGAGCCCCCACAGATAATGCCAATACACACATATGTATGTGCATTCCCAACATTCCCTATTCCGTATTCCCTATTCTGTATTCCCTTCCTCCCTTTGTTAATCAGCTCTGATTGTTTTGACTGAGAGCGTTTCGAGTCTAGGAGAGCTAGGAGTAGCCCTCGCTTATCAGGCATCTGGAGAGGCATGTGTGCGCCATATGAATCTGGCGATCTGACTAATTTCTGTTTGCCAGATAAACGGCGGTCCGGCTTATCAGCCGGTTCAGTTGGGCTCGACCCTAGTCGATCGGAGATTACAGTATTACTGCAGGGCTTTCCCGGCTAATCGTCTCTGCTCTCTTGCAGCTGGTCATCGACGATGTAACGCTGAACAACTCCGGCGAGAAGTTCCTGCAGAACAAGGAGATGTACCCGCCCTACAAGCCCTTCAAGATCGCCCTCACCCCGGACGGAGCCATCTCGCATGTGGTCTTCAAGGAGGGGGATCCCATTTGGAGCATGAACTTCAAGCGGGCCATCGCATCAGTTCTTCAGTTCCAGATGAAGTCCAGCGGGGCTTTCGTCGTGGATGAGGTGAGTAATGAGCAGTCCGATTTAAATAAGAATCCTCTTTTAATAGGATATTTTAAAAACCGGTTAAATTGTACATATTTTTGATTAATTTTTTATGATTGATATCAAAATATTAATTTATCTACCTTTAACTTTTCTTAAATCCTATCCATACCATATTTGCATTCCCTACTGATAACTCGAATTCTTCCCTGAAGCTGGGCATCCACGGCACCTGCCGCACGGAGTACTTCGTGTCCAACAGGACCAACTACATCTCCATCCGCAAGACGCCGGAGGTGAAGACCTGCAAGCCCTACTCGGAGGCGGTGCACATCACCCGGAGCAACGTGCCGCCGAATACGTGCGAGTTCGATCACCAGAAGAGTGTGATCATTGGCAACGAGGCCATTTACGGAATGTCGCCGCACAACGAGACGGGATACTACCTGAGCATGGCCCATGCCAAGGGCACCACTCTGGTCCACACGTTTGAGTCCACGGGAGTGGCTCAGTTCATCAACTCGGAGTTGCTGCTCAACTTTGTCAATGAGACGCCCATCGATAATCCCATCGATATTGAAACCTCAATGGCGGCAGAACCTTCTAACCTGGAACTACAGCCTCTGGATCCAAACGATCCCACTGGCGGCCGAAGTCCGCAGCAGCAGGCGACACTCATGGCCCAAGCGGGCGCACTCCTGGACAGCTTGGCCGAGGGCCTCGAGACAACGGAATTCAAGTTCTCCGAACCCTATGACTCCACTCTATCCGATGTTATTAAGCTTCTCAGCGAGATGGACTTTGATTCCCTGGCGAAGCTCTACGGGGAGGTGGATATCGGCACCTCCTATCGCCAGGAGACCATCCGCAATATCTTCCACGAAATCATTCCCCGCATTGGAACCAAAGCCTCCGTGTTCCTCACCCACCACCTGGTGCTGAACAAGTTGACTAAGCCGCAAGTCGCTGTGCAACTGCTCATACCTATGCCCTTCCACATCTTCGAGCTCTCGGCCGAGCTGGTGCAAAAGTGCGAGGACTTCCTAAGCATTGGGCCAGGTCTCCCGGATGTGCGGCAGGCAGCTATCCTAAGCTTTGCCACACTCGTCCATAACGTATATGTGGCCAAGGGCATCGACAATCATAAGTTTGAGGAATACGTTCAGAAGTACTTCAATTCCTATCTGAGTAAGTGGTCTATAATATTACATCTTGGAGTAATAGTCTTATATATAAATTGTTTAAACTTCTTCCTTAAGGTACAATACCCTCCGAAATAGGCTTTAAGTTAATACTTGTAATCGAATCTCCTCCTGATTTATTTTATACATCACAGGCGAACGCGACTTCGACCAGAAGATGTTGTACCTGCAGGGCTTGAACAACCTGCAGTTGGGCAACGTGGCCAACTATCTGGAGCCCATCGTTCAGGACCCCAACGAGCACGAGGACCTGAAGTTTCAGGCCGCGTGGACGACTCTAGCACTGGCAGATCGCCGTGCGGAGCGGATATATGAGGTCTACTGGCCGATCTTCGAGTCGCGCAACGCCAGCCTGGAACTGCGCGTGGCCGCCGTCACCCTGCTATTGATTTCCAACCCCACGGCTGCCCGTCTAATCAGCATCCATCGCATCATCCAGAGCGAGACGGACCCGCACATGATCAACTACTACAGGACGACAGTGACGAGCATCTCGGAGACCACATATCCCTGCTATCAGAACCTGTAAGTCATGCCCCTTACTCACCCATATATTTCCTATTTTAATCTGCTACTTCCAGGCGCCGCCTGCTGTCCTACATGCACCGCCATCTGCCCCAGAAGCCCGAGTCACGCTACTGGGTCACCGGCAACTACATCTTCGACTATCGCGACTCCAAGTTCGGAATCGGAGCGATGCTGCAGGTCTTTCTCGTGGGCGATCCCAAGTCGGACATGCCAGTGGTGGCCTTCTTTAAATTCGACACCGAAGCTCTGGGCAAGTTCACGGGTCAACTGGCGGTAAGTAGATCCTCTGAGGGACTATGAAAGTTAGAAAACAATTGATATTAATATTAATATTTTGATTTGTTGATTTAAATTAAATGTATTTATTATTTACTTTAAAAATATTATTTACTTTTTTAACTTTGGTATAAAATCTCTAGTATCTATTTTAAATATATTTGAATGTAATTTACGGATTATTTTGGAATACCTTTTGGGTATAGATAGGAAAGAAAGCGTTAAAGACCCATGAGTTAAAGATTCTAAACTACTCTAATATTTAAACCTTTATATCTTACCGTTTTCCAGTTGTACATCAAGGCACGTGGATTGCCAGACACCATCCTGAACAAGATGCAGCCGCGAAACGCCAGCGATCCGTTTACCTTCAAGAGCATCAAGGCGCTGTTGGCCATGTTGCAGGCTCCGATCATCAACTCGAAGGATCTGCACCTGGAGTTCATCCTGCAAATGGAGGGCAAGACGGTGCTGTCCTACTACCTCAATCAGCGGATGTTCCAGCAGCTGACCTATGAAAACAGTGAGTGTGGTGACCTATTACGTTCAGCCATTTAGAGTTCCGATTGTACGTATTCCGCAGTTCTGGAGCGAATGCAGCAGATCATCCGGACGGACAGCCACATCAACATGCAGACGGTGCGCTGGCCATTCATGAATCGCTACACGGTGCCCACAGTGCTGGGTACCTCCTCCGACGTCCTACTGCAGACCACCGTACTGACCTCGCTTCGTGGCAATATCACGGAGCAGCGTAGTCCACCGATTACCAGGCACACGCTGGAGATCGACGCCCGCTACTCGTCGTACGCCTCGGTGCGCAGCCGCAGCTACAATCCGTTCCTGAATCTGGACCACGAGATTAACCGGGAGCAGGGCTTCCTCATCTACATCCCCTTCAGCAGCGAGTTGCATCTCAACGAGAGCGACAGCAAGTGCCGGCGCTACTCCTTCTCCAGGCCTCAGAATCTGACCAGTGGCCTATCCTTCAAGTCCCGTGCAGTGACCAGGACCAGGGGGCTAATTACCAAGACTGCGTCGGCGCCCTTCGAGGAGATCATGGTGCCCGAGAGTCGATACGATGTGGTGAGTGTTTTTATGGGGTTAAGAAAAATAAAAAAAAAAAAAATTAAATATTTTAAAGTTAAAATTAACTTTTCCGTCGGTATTTAACCCACTTGTATTTTAATTTAACAAATTTTATTCCGAGCTGATAAATACAATTTTAAGTATTTAATTAAATAGTTTGTGGAAAAAGAAACTAGATAAAAAAAATAAAACAATCTCAATCTTGTCAAAGTTCTGATTACTGATAAAGACGAATCACATTGTAGGTCCAACTCTTTAACTATTCACTGCCGGATCTGGGCGTACGACTGAGCATGAACACCAATCTCAACGAGTTAATTAAGTACCGAGGAATGCTGCTCAAATCCGAGTTCACAGAAAAGTATGTACCTTCCAGTGACTTAAAATCGCATTTACTCCCAAACTAATTGTTATTGTAATTGCAGTGGCTTCTCCGGCAACGTGGTGGTCACCGCCTTGATGTATATATTTGGCTTCACCCAGCTAAGCTCCATCCACCTAGGCCACGATCGGAACTTTACGATGTTAATGTACAACGAGAAGACCACCAGAGTAAGAACCTAAATTCTACCTACTATAATTTAAACCAATACCCTTAATTTGCTTAGATCGAGGGAAACTTTTGTGCCGAAGATGTGTTGAAGACTTCAGACCTAAAGGGCAAACAGATTGGCCTGACGCTGGAGCACACAGACCACGTGGACGAATCGCATATTACGGATGGAACACCCAAAGTTGATGCTCTTCACAGGTGGAACTTCACCCTGGACGTTCAGGCCTCGACCAAGTCCAACTGGTTCAAGTTGACTGGCCAAATTCAGCGCAATTCCAAGGACGACGAGGACGACTGGAAGGTGAGTGATTGTCTGGGACTACGGGACAAATTTATTTAACCAAAGATACGCTGCTCCTGTTTCTCTATCGTCTGTCTGTATGTGAGTATTTTGTATGGTGAAATGGATTGCTTTTCGGACTGTCAAAATTCGGTATTTCGGTGTTTGTCGTTTCTAACCCTCCTGTCCGGCTATTTCGAGCTCTTCCTCGGCGTTGATCAGGGCCACAACGCCATCCTGCAGAGTCTTAACCAGCTCGAACTCGGTGAAGCCCAACTTTCGCTTATTAGATATGTCCATGACACCGTCTTCCACGGTGGCCAACTCGCCGCCATCGGTGCCACGTACTTGCAGCTGCAGCTCTTCGGCGAGTGCGATCAGACGATCAGGATCCTTGCTGAGCAGCGGCAACCGGATGTGAACCGAGGCACGCAGGGTGGTGCCCAAATTGGTGGGACAAGCAGTTAGGTTTCCGTAACGCGGATGCCGGGCAAAAGCCAGCGTCTTCTCTAGCTCACCTAGTCCGTTAACCAGGCGATTGTAAACGTCGCCCAAGTCTCCGCACTGCGCCATAGACATGATGTGCACATGGTCCTGACGATTCACCCAGACCAAAAAGGTCTCAGCGGGGTTGTGATAGACACCTCGACCTGTCGGCCAGAATCGATAACAGCCGGCGGAGGTCAGCTTCTCATCACCTCGCTGAAAGAGTATATGCCGCTTGACCATCTCGGCCTGGGTCTCGGCATCGATGTCGGCCAGCGTCAGGTAGGAGCCAATTAGCTCGCCATCCATGGTCTCCGTGGCCGCACGCACCTTCTCCTCCACCTCGATAAACTGTTTCTCGGTGAGCTTGGGGAAGAAGGGTAGACCCTCGATGTTGCGGGCCAATCTGATTCGCGCGGACATAATGTATTTGCGCTCCGGATCCAGGTTCTCGATCTCGTCCACGTTGCCAAAGTCCGGATCCTTCTGCAGCACATCGTTCTCGTTGTCCATCTGGCCATGATAGTCCTTGATGATCGGGTCAAAGAGCTTGTTGAACACGTCGTAGCTGTCGGCATCCGCTGCGTAGATGCCAACGGGCGCCTCGTGGTGCTCGAATCCGGAAACGGCGCAATCGTATAGATAAGCGTCCACTGGCGCCGGGGTGGTGACCAGCATGTACTCCTCCAACAGTTCCGGCGTAAGATATTTGCGCAGCAGCGAGCTGACGTTCTCCTCATCATCCATGAGCGATTTGTAGCCCTCGGTAGTAAGCTCCTGGTACTCCTCCGGTGACTTCTTGCTGTTGGTTATTGTGTTAATCAAAGACTAATTAATTCATTTCCAATCTTAACTCACATTTGACCGCGTAGCCGCTCAAGTTCCTGTTCCAGTTTCGAGATGTGTGTCTTGGCCTCCTCCAGATCGTTCTTCATCACATCGTACTGGGCATCATCCGGGCAGCTTTCGCACATGAACTTGCGTACAAAGCGGATGGCATCCTCCGGTTTATTCTGCTCCTCATAAAGCTTGATCAGAGCCTTGCTAAGGGCATCGATGACCCCGGCGCGCTCCAAATACTTTCGATATTGCACGCGTTTCGATTCGATCTAGAGAACCACGAATAGGTATCGTTAGAAAAGATTCCCTTTGGTTAGTGGATCTCACTTACCGAAGTCATTTTGCAGTTTGTCCGAGCGAGATTCAAGTAAACATAAATTTATAAACGCAACGCAAAGTAAGTGCGAAATGATTCGACAGCACTTGGTATTTTTACAGATTTTTAGCGCGTTCTTAAAAAAAGAAAATAAAAATTGAATTTTTTTCCCAAAATTTTACGACAGGAGAAATTCGTCCGAACAGTAGCGTAACTGGCTGCCTTCTACTGAGCTCCCTCAGTGCCGTATTGATCAAACGAGGCGACTTACGCCGCCTGGCCTGCCTGCCCGACCCGGCTCAGTCTCGATTCCGGGACGCAAACAACCCATGAATGTGGGCCAACAATTGCGGCAACTGCTCGAGTGGTTGGTTGGGTGGGTGGGTTTTCGTTTCATTTCGGTCTGGGTAATAAAGTGGCACGCAGGCACAGACGGAAGGGGTACGTACAGTCGGTCAGGATGTGTGTAGGCCCCACTAATCGTTGCCGCAGTTGTTGTGGCTCCGTTGTCTGCTGTTTCGTCATGGTAATGTTTCCCATTCCACTCGACAGGAGCCTCCACCTAACAGCTGAACCCACAATGCCTTGTCTCTACGCTGGTGGCCAGCAATGTAACCGTACAAAGCTTACAGGGTGTAACACCCGCCGCCCAATAAGAGCACTTGACTCGTGTCGGGACTCAAGTGACTTGCTAGCTTTATGTACAGAACCACACAACTGTGGTTAGGAAAATAAATGCCTTATAGGTATTATACCCACATAAGGTCGAAGCATTTATATAAGTTAAATGAAACCATTTTAGATTCATTTTCATAACTAAAACATATTTTAGACGAACTGATTTTATCAAATCTTGAATTCAGTCTTTTTGATTCGACTTTTAAGTTAAAATAGTAACAATTAAAAATAAATAACAAATAATAAAACAAGATTTAATGTAACTAACACTATTATTTAAACTGCAATTTACAGTTTATAAGCATTTTCTTAGTATACTATAAATATTTGTAAATAATCCTGAGATTATTGCACTTACCGCTACTGTAACTTGTAACTCATTTGAATTATTTCCTCAGGCCTGCACCAGGTTGACCTATGAACCGTTGGTGTTCACCAAGCGACCTCACACTCTGAATGGCAATGTGGTGTTCGGGTTGGCCAGCGAGGAAAGCGAGTGCCCGGAAAAGGGTTCCGCGGTGCAGTTTGCAGCTAGAGCCGGCGTAAGTGTGAATACTAAGAGCACACGCTTAGTGGATTTATTTGAAATTTAACATTTTCCTGATGACAGCCCTCGGAGCACGCCCGTGCCTTTCTGCGCTCTGACAAGATCTCGCTGACGGACACCGACTTCTGTCCCAAAGAGGTGCTTAAGTTCTCCCCTATCCCCACGTCAAAGTATTGCAAGCGCAGCAACTTTGAGAACTTTACATCGATCACTCAGTATGACATGGACCTGAAATTTAATAACGTAAGAATTCAAGATTAGATCAAGTAGTTACTCTATTTAAATAAACTCACCGCTATCTCTTATAGATGCCCGCCTGGTTCGAATTGTGGTCCAACCGTCTAGACCACCTAGTCTCCGCCTTATCCGCCGACAAGGTGGACAGTCTGCATATGAGTCAGGAGATCAACATATCCATGCACACGCCTCAAGACCAATTCAGGTTGGCGGTGGACGTCAACGGAGTCAAGTGGCGATTCCACCAGATTCCCTTCTTGTACAAACTGGACTCCAAGTTCGATGCTTCGCAAGAACTTACCTACGACTCGGGTCTTAAACGTTCCTGCTCGGTTATCAATGGTATAGTGAATACCTTCGATGATCACTTGATCAATCTCAGAGAGATTGCGGTGCGTCCTGATTGCCTCACCCTGCTGGTGGCCGACTGTTCGCCGCTGCCCCAGATGGCAGTGTTCGTTACGCCATCGCCTGTCGAAGGTTCGGAGAGCAACTACGGATTACGTGTCCACATCGGGCAGAACTACTTTAATTTCCCCGCCCGAAAAGACAACAGCAGCCAGCCCTCGGATGAGCCGGTGCGCATATATCTCAACCATGATCAAACGCCGCACGATGTGCGCCAAAAGCCCTACCAGTGGCCCCTCGAGGCTAGCGACTACGACTTCCGGTGAGTGCGACCACTAGCTGAGTTATATAAACCAGTATAAAATATTCTGTTTTTAGCGTGGAGCTAAACGAGCAAAACATTCTGATTGTGGAGCACACGCAGCTGGCCTCTACCATCCAGTTCGACCTTTACAACATCCTTAACTTTGAGATCTTCGGCGTGTACAAACACCAGATGTGTGGGCTGTGCAGCAATCCCCTCAACCACATGCAGAACTATACAATCTGCGAGCTGGAGGCGAGCACTCCGACTCCCGTTCCTCTGCCGAATTCTTCCAAAGTAGTTGTAGTTGCATAAATATAATGTGAGAGTTTAATCTAAAATAAAAGAGAAAAGAATCCCAGAGAAGGGAGTACATGCAAATCCTCTGGCTTGGATTTTCATATATGCAATATTGAATAGTTCATGTTTGGTATTAGGATATTATAAGATACCTAATAGTTTATCAACATGCACTTCACGTTATTTTTTTAATCAATCAATTGGAATTCATGTCTTTATATTTTATAATATAATGATATACATAACGAAAAAGTAGGTAGCAGATTTTTCTTGGGTTACAAATTGAGATTAAAAAGTATGAAAATTAGTTGAAATTGTAACCATATTTTCCTGAAAATAATATCGTTTTCTGTCTTTCAAATGTGAAAGCAACGTGATTTAATGTCATTAATTTCATTATAACCGTCTTTACTGATGGTGATAGTCGATTTGCTTTTCGCGATCGCGATGCAATTGAGTGAGGAGATGCATACGCAGCTGGGGAACCGACTCCAACAGCTGGTTGCACAGTTTGCAAGACATCGGCGCTAAAACACCTTCGCTGGAATTGTGATTAAAATTATAGCTAGGACAATGTTCTTGCAAATGTTTTTTGAGTCTTACAAGTTTCGCCACTCGTACAGCTTGTTGCAATTCTCCACCAATTGCAACACGTGACCCATATCCTCTTCTACGAGCTCCGTAATGCTGTGCATCGGGAATATGGCCCGCTTGCCGAACGGCTCAGCCTGCTTTGGCAAATCCTCATTTTTCTCCCATACGTAATCCGAGTTGCTCGAATTTATTTCGATGTAACTCCGATCCTTGGACAGAAGCCTTAAGATAACATTTTAGAATTCTTATTCAATAAAAAAACAGTTTATAAATATAGCAACATTACCGATTTATCAGGCTGCGCAGGTGAGTGTATATAGAAACACGTTCATTTACACTAACCGCTGGATGATTTTCGTCCTTGAAGTTGAAAAAGACACTATCGATATAATAGCGCATTTGATTGATCTAAAATACATTTTTGAAAACAGAATTTGATAATAATTTGTACTTATTGTTAGAACTTAACGCTCTTACCAGGTTAACATCATCTTCGAGAATATTGACGTCCAAATTAATGACCATGTCATGCTCTTCAAAATAAGGCTCATTAGTTTCTGGATCGCAACCCATTCCCGCCAGGATAGACACATATCTGGTTCCAGCTTTGTTGCATTTGAGCTGCATGGTGGGACAGAAGAGCATAGCCATGAGCGCACCAAATCCGTGGATATTGGGCATCAGTGTGGTTCCACGGGCGGTCAGGGTCTGCCGATCGGCACTCTCCACGGTTGTGTGGGCCACAATCATCTGATCGTGCTGATCCTGCGGATCTGCGTCCAGGAGAACCGCATTAACCGAAGTAGTATCTATTTTCACCGATTTCCATACTCCCACACGAATGGTGGAGTACACGGTAGTCTCCAACGGACTGTAAGGTCCCTTCAGCATTACAATATTGTTGCATTTATCCAGCGGAGGCGGTGGCAGGTCCTGGTCTTGGGGCAGCAGGCAGGATCGCAGGTACTCTTCATTGATTCTCTGACGTTCGGCGAAGGTCGAGTAACGGGCAGATTCTTGTCTGCGCAAGCGGAAGTCATGATCCTGTCGAGACATGAAATCTTCGTCGGCCCGGCGAGCCAACTTGAGTTCCACAAGCTTCTCGTTGAGTAAGCCATCGCGCATATGAATTAGAACAGCAGCAACATTATTAAACAGCGAATAGACCTCAATATCAATTCGACCACACTTGGCCACCGCTTTAAGCTTATCATTGGCCGCGATAGGCCAACGGTTATTGGCGGTAACCACCATAGAGGGCTGAACGAGCGCCAACCGGCACTCGAACACACGTGGTGGCAAGTCTCCGTACTGTCTTAACAGCTCATCCGGCATCAGGCGCAGCTGCTCAATGGGCAACAAAGCGCAGTCTCCATAGTCAATGAAACGAACATAGAACATCGGCTGGCGATTGCTCTGGTTCTCGGGTCGGATCACTGTGGCGCGCTGGAATTGACTATCCCGCTTGGCCAGCACCATCATGCCCTTTGTGATGGCACCAGCGTTAAAGACATGATTTCGCAGTTGCTGGGAGGCATTGAAGATCTCAGACATGTTGCGAATGCACTCTGCAAAGGATTGAGGCTGGAAGTAAAACTTTCCACAGCTGACAATCTGTAAAAGCCAGAAGATAACACTCAGGATATTTCCAGACTTTAAAACTTAATCAACTTACGCAAGTAATCAAGCCAGTAACAGTCTTGTCGTAGACAGATGGTAGTGCAAGCAGCTCTACATTTATGGTCTTTGTGGGAGGAACCCAACAGCCATCAATCACTTCTCCAATCTTTCGCTGTTGTACGTAATTCATAAACGTAGCATGCCTAAAATGTTTAATTTTATTTTATAATGTTTAATTTTAATTAATTAAATTTAATTAATTTTAGTCATCATAATAGTGTGAATACTCACTCCATAATGCGTATTGGTCGTTGCAAGCGATCAACTCTCATCCTTACCGCCTTGTAGACTTCCTTTTGGATTCTGCCCGAAACGTTGACCATCTTAGATGTATCTGCATTGCAATCGTCGTGCTTGAAAGTGACGAATACCTTTTCAGAGCCGTGCTGAAAGGTAACATCGATGTTTTCCGGCGGGATCTTCGACTCCCGAAAAAGTTCCTTAATGCGCCTAGTGTACAGCTCGCCCATGATCCCGGGCTTGTAGTTGGTAAAATAGACGGTGCGACAGGGATCGTGCCCCGATATCACCTGGTACATATCGCGATCTGGTTCCACACACGACCCCTTCGAACGCATGAAATAATTGGGGTAGAAAGCCCCAGCGATGATCACTTTAAGGATGATCGATCTCTCGCGGTCGCCCAACTTCTGGCTAGCAACAGCTGTAAACGGGACCAGTCCGAGTCTTTCGCATCGCACTCGTAGCTCCTGCACCAGCAGGTGCATTTCCTTGAGCGATCGCAGGGAGACGTGGAATCGATTTGCCCAACGAATAGCAGACTCATGCTGGTGGCCAACTTCCACCATGTTTAAATATGTCTAACGAATCAAGTTATTCTAGTTAATTAAAAAATGTGGAAAATTTTTCATTCCAGTACCAACCAGATAAACGCGCCAAATGGCCACCAAGTCGGAGCCAGATCCATCGGCAAAAGTGTAGTGCATCCAAAATGACTCGCATTTTTTATGTCTGCCACCTTCATCAACATACAAGCCACGCATCGATAAGCCAGCGGCTGTAAAAAGTTATAAGCAATACGATTACAAGTTAAGACATTTGCTTCCTAATAATAGTCAGTGAGATTCAATTCAACCGCCTTTTTCCGTATGACCATGTTTCACTACTTCATGCTCACCTATGATAATCACTTCCTCGAGTAAGTTGAACACATAGCCCAATATGATCAGACGCGACAGACGAGTGTCCAACGGCAGCCGAGCCATGATGGTGCCCCAGAAGGTAATATCACCATCCATCTCGTTGTAGACGCCATCCACAGTCGGAAATAGTGCACCCACCTCCTTCAGCAGCAATATGGTGTTCCGTATATCCGAGAGATTGGGTGGAGATAGAGCCAAGGCCAACAGCTCTACCGGTGATCCCATTTCCAGCTCTTTGGCCCTGAGCACCGAATTTTGCAAGGGCAGACGCAACATTTCTGGTATCCCAAACTCGGACATTTCAGTTTGGTAAAAGGATTTGTTGACCATACGGTAGACACGTCCACTTCGGAGACGGCCAACACGCCCGGCACGCTGGCGACAATTGGCCTTGGAGGCCCAGGTCAGGCGAAGAGACGTGAAGCTGGTGGCCGTATCGGTGACCAGCACTTTGGTAAGACAGAAATCAATAACGTAGGACACATCTGGCACTGTGATAGAGCTCTCAGCGATGTTGGTGGTCAGAATGATCTTGCGGTAACCCAGAGGCGGTGGGTGGAACACATCCCTTTGGTTCTCCGGGGTCATCAAAGAAAAGCAGCGTACAATAAAAAACTTAATATTTCGGCTGAAATGGAATTATTGATTCCGATATCAACAGGTGAATTATATCAAAGAAAATAATTTAGTGTAACAAATTGATAGCTTACTCATCTTGCAACATTGTAGTAATGTTTTGAGCCATGGTGTCAATTTCGTAGACGCCTGGCAGAAAGATGAGCACAGCTCCATGGCTTACGGCCTCCTCATAGTTTACCCGCGACTGTTTCGCATCGTCCCGTTCCATGTTGTCAATAACCATAATTATCTTCACCGCCGATCTGTAGCCTTCGTCGGAGATGCGTGGAATGTACGGATCATAATCACCCTCTTCTTTCCACTTAATACCCTTTAGTTGGTCGCGGTAGAACTTCTCGATCGAGTGTTTACGTCCATGACTGGCGGTGATTACCGGCGGAATCGATTTCGAGGTGGTAAAATAGTCCGACAGTTCCGTGGCATCGATCGTGGCCGACATCAGAATGATCTTCACGTGACGTGAGTTTGTGGCCAGCAGGCGGCGCACTACAATCAGCAGAAAGTCCATGTCCTGGTCTCTTTCGTGCACCTCGTCCAACACGATGTGGGTGTAGTGGGTTAGTGTCTTGTTGATAATCAGGTTGTTAAGAAGCACACCGGTGGTGCAGTACAGCAGCCGGGTGTCCTCCAGAGTAGTGGGACGATGCAGACCCACCTGGTAGTTGCACACGGTGTTCTCCTGCCATTGGCGCTCCTGGCACACTCTGTTGGCTATAGAAATGGCAGCTATGCGTCGAGGTTGGGTAACCACAATGTTGCAGTATTGGCCGCTCTTGAAACCCTCGTCCAAAATGTATTGGGGCACCTTAAGGACAGACAACAAATATTTCAATAGACTAACAATATCAAAAGGAAATATTTATAAGCAATTTTTTTATAAAATAAAATATGTTGTTTGCCTTATTAATGTGATTATGAAGACATGATTTTTTATAAAATTACCCGTTTTGCCCTATTTTTGAAAGTTGCCTTTATAGCATTTAGATAAATCATACCATTTTTAAAATTAACAGTTACGTGCGTTTTTTGAATGTCCCCTCATAAAAATTATCAGTACTAAACTATTATCGATAAATTCCAGCCAGTGTTGTAAAGCACTTGAACCGGCGAGTCGGATTGTTTACATTTTTGTACCCGTTTGATTGGATTTCCAAATGCAAACAAAATCGGCTTAAATCTGAGCCGCAATGGAGTTGAACGTCTTCGACGACTGCTGGGAGTTGGTGCAGCGATTTCAGAGACTGGTAAACGATGGCGAAAACTGCGAGTTCGAGACGTTCTGCCGTTGCTGGCGGGATATGCAGCTGCAGCACCTCTTCACCGGCCAGTCGAACCACACAGAGGTGATAGCCACCACTCTGGCGGCCCTGCACGTGGCCAAAAGGCTGTCCTGCTCCCGCCGAACCACTGGCGACGTATTCGCAGCTTCTTCCGCCCAAAGGATCGGGGGATTCTATCTGCTCTACGTGATCTACTACAAGCAGCCCACCCACAACTTTGTCAAGATCGAGGTCTCACCGCGCACCTGGCAGGAACTCACCGACTACGTCCTGCAGCTGCGGATGGAGAGTCCGGAGCGGATGGACACCCAGCAGGTGGCTTACATGTTGTGGCGCCTCGTCCAGGAGCAGGCCTTCCGCTTCACAGCGCTGGACTACTGCCAGGGATTGGACAACCTGGTGGACTACGACCGACTGGAGATTGTGGCGGGTGCCAAGAGGCAAAAACAAAGTGCCTTGATGCAGAAGCAACAGCGTCCCAATAACGTCAATCTCACCTACGAACTGGAGGGACTGCGAACCCTGGACCTCGCCAGTCAGCCGTTGTGTGATCTGGAGTCGGCGTACAATGCTCAAAAGGCTCAGCTGGCTGGTCAAGAACAGGCTCTGCCGCCCACTCAAATATTTGGCCAGCTGCGCAATGTTTTCGCCGAAATCCAAAGTATACTGGGAGAGAAAAAGAACACTGCAGAAGAGGATCAACCCACAACTTCTGCAAGCAACCAGTTAGAAGTGCGCCAAAGGGTGCGAAACAAGGCCCTGTATGGCGTTGAGAAAAGGGAGCCGCAGGAACAGGCGGAGGAGTTGGAAGTGGAACTTGAGGTCAACGAGGCGTATCAGCGGAGGATGTCATCGGCAACCGTGTTCCAGCAGCAACTGCCCGAGGATGTACAGCGGGAGTATGATGAGATCTATGATTACAGTGATGACGAAAAAGAGGAGGCCGAGGATAGCGAGCTAACAGAGGATGAAGTTCAAGAACTACTGGGCTCCTAAGATAGTTTATAAAACTTAAGATGACAAAGGAATTTTGATAAGTTGAGAATATTTTTGTTTAAATAAAAAGTTAGATATAAAATTAAAAAGTTTTCATATAGATAGATTTTAAAAACAATGGATTAAATTTCTCAATGAACTTAAAACACATCCGTCCTTAATCCGGTAGAGCCAGATTTTACTATTACAAACTCTATCTGAAAATTCTTTTGTTTAGGAGCGTTGAATAACGAAATTTTCCATACACTTTTTAGTGTCCATGCCTCCTTGACCTATTTTGGTTTTCCTAATATTCTTTTCTTTGAAATAAAGTAAACTTTGAGCAATAAACTATTTTAAACATTTTTAGGTTAGGAACTTTAACTTCCTTAGAAATTTTGTAGGTTAGAAAAACTGCGACAGTGTGGCAACGCTCACCTGCGTGGTCTTGCCACATCCTGTTTCGCCCTTGAGAATTACAACCGGATTTGCATTGATGGCCGCCAAAATCTCCTCCCTTTTGGCGTAGATCGGCAGATTCCTGTCGCGATTCAGATTGAATCTGTACCTCTTGTAGTACTCGTCATCCCGCCGGATTTCGACCTCGTCCTCCTCGTCGTCTGTGTCCAAGTCGTTCAGGGTGCGATTGCGCTCGCCTTGAGGGCAATCGTCGCGCAGCGCCTGCATTAAATTACGAGTAAATAAACAAAAGTTGCTGACGCAGCAGGCGTTGTGTGTATGTTTCTTACCCCGTTGAGCCGGAGCTTCTCCTTGGCCACGATTTCGGCGACATAGTCGGTGCCGATCACCTCGCGCTTAACCACCTTCGATTCGACGGCATCCACGGCCATGTTGTTCGGATCGCTGCTAATATAGCCCTGTGGGGCTGCCTCGCGCTTGAAGTCCTTCGAAAAGTCGAAGAAATCCATTAGTTCCTGGTCGTATTCCATCTTTTTATCTTAAAGAAAAATCTGGACATAAAAAATCCCGCGTAGCGTCTAAAGTTAAACGGTAAATTGTAGTGGTGGGACTTTTGGCCTCAAAGGTGGAAGAAGTCAGAGCCGATATGTATCGATAGTTGGGTAGTCGATGTCGTTGCGGAGCTTTATACTTAGGGTATTCTTACAGTACTTTAATCGCAAGAAATTCGATAAGAATTTCTTTTAATTTTCTTTTTAAGTATTCAGTATTAAGTATTTTAATTATTTTTTTGAGTTCTAAAACTAAATTTAAATATATAATATGAAAAACAATTATAGTATCGAATATTGTGTGGAAATAATTAAGAGTATCGAATAGGTGGACAATCGTTGCTGGCTCAGCTCTAATTTGTTCGGTCAAATTCAATAGCAAAACAACTTTTTGGCAATTTTAGTTTATTTTGGGCCGCAAACATGTCGGTAACAATGCGAATTTTCACCGCATCACGCACTGGTAGGTGGCCAAGCAATACACACAACTCTCCCCATCCAAATTGTGAAAAACCCGTGAAAAATCCATAAAATCGCATTGAGTGAGGTTATGTAAGCTTATGTCATAGCAAAACAATGGACTAAATTGGCTTATTTGAGGATGGTACATGGTTTTTAATATGTAAATTAATGGTGAAATGTGTTTCCCACAGGTCAGCGCATGTTTGGCAGCCATGGAGCCCGTCTGCTGGCCGCCCAGCGAACAGAACCTAAAGACATCGTCGAGGTTCCCAAGGGCTATGTGTATGTAAACAACAAGGAGCTGAGCATGGAGTTGGCCGACATCACGGATCGGGCCGCCTCCACCATGTTCTTTGGCGAGCTCTTCCGCGGATTCGCCGTCACCCTGGCGCACATCTTCAAGGAGCCGGCCACCATCAACTATCCCTTTGAGAAGGGACCCCTGAGCCCGCGATTCCGTGGAGAACATGCCCTCCGGCGTTATCCCAGCGGCGAGGAGCGCTGCATCGCCTGCAAGCTGTGCGAGGCCATCTGCCCCGCCCAGGCCATCACCATCGAGGCGGAGGAGCGTGCCGATGGCAGCAGACGCACCACCCGCTACGACATCGACATGACTAAGTGCATCTACTGCGGATTCTGTCAGGTGAGGAGGTGCCACTCTATTGTGCCCTGTTAACAGCGACTAATGGTTGTTACTTGTAACCCCCACAGGAGGCCTGTCCCGTTGACGCCATCGTCGAGGGACCCAACTTCGAATTCTCCACGGAGACGCACGAGGAGCTGCTCTACAACAAGGAGAAGCTGCTCTGCAACGGCGACAAGTGGGAGTCCGAGATTGCCTCCAACCTGCAGGCCGATCATCTCTATCGTTAAAGTTGCTTGTACCCCCTAGAATTCCTTGTTTAGAACGATTTTCCAATTAAAGATCGTTGCTGTAGCCGCGTCTTAAGCGATTGTCTTGTTGTATTTATAAATGCAGAGGATCAGAAGGAATGCTGGTGACTTATTTATTAATGTTACAAAATTTAAATAAATTAGTAACATATACTAATCAAAAAACAAACTTTCTCCGGCAAGATAGGCCCATAAAAATATGCAAGGTTTAATGACTGACCAAAACGTTTATTTAATAAACTGCCTAATACACAGCATACTCTTGAATTATTCAGTGATTACTTTTTATTTTACTGTTAATTACAATTAGTTTTAGCAATAACTGCCTGATTGAAGGCCAGTTTTTTAAAAACAAATATTACTTAAATAGGTAGTTATCCACTTAAAATTGATAGTTGTAATAGCCAATCATGAACTTTTTTAAGACACTGAAGTCTTAGAGAACTAAATAATTTAAAAGAATTCATCAGTAGTGACAATTTGGCAGTGACACTGAATAATAAAGTCCCATATTTAGGAGTGAATCCAAACATTAAAGCATTTGCACAGTTCGTAGAAGCAAATTAGTGAAATGATTCCCTTTTTATTGCCCTGGTCCAGCCAGGCTCTTTTCCATAAACTTCTTTTTGGCGAAGCAGGTCCACCATTTATTGGGCTTGCCATCCTCGGTGTTGAAGACCTTCTCCACCACCCGGTTGCCGGTTTCGTGGCGCAGCTGCAGGAGATACTGGCGCATCAGGTCCGCATCCTGGGCGGTTTGCGGCTTGGCATAGACGGCGTTCAGGGGAAAACCAGCATCGCCGGGGATGTCGAACTTGGAGATGGCCAGGCTGTACATGTCCTGCTGTCCCTGAGCCTTGCTGGTGGACCTATTGAGCTTCTTCAGGCACTCGGTGATGTAGAGCGTCACATAGATGAGCACGCGATCCACATCGGACTGGAAAGGATAAGGGATTTACTTGTATATCCTGATCTATCCAAGATTCCAAGCCTCACCTTGATTTCGTATGTGCGAAAGAAAACATTCGCTTTGAAGTAGTACAGTGACTCATCGATGATGTCGCTCTCCACATTGGCACTGGGCGCTGGTCCGCGCACCTGTGTCCTCAGCGGCAGGATGGCCATGTTGCCCACCTGCTGGCGCACTTCCTTAATCTGCGAGTGGTAGGCCTGCAGGGATTTAAAGATTATAATCAGGCGGTTTTCCGAAAAAGTGCTACCTGGCAGGGGGTCACGAGAACAGGTGAAAACACAGGGGAAACTCATTGTCCTCGATTTATCTGCCGCTGATTTGGAAATATCTACTCACCGGCATGTTGTACAATAAAATTTATCAGTTATTAACTAAGCTTTTCAAAGTTATTGTGTTTTTTCCAATAAAAAAAAACAATTTGTAGGCGTCCACTGTTTACGATTTTGCCAGCCCTGATTTATCGATAAGGCCGATACATAATGACGTTGTTTTGGTATATTTTGTGACAATTGGTCATACTTATTGAAAGTGGCGCCAATTTTAAAAATTTAAATACCAGTTTAAATTTTATTTGCCAAAAGAATTCTGAATTTCTTTTAATATCTTTTTAATAAACTCCCTAACAATTATTTTCTAATTGTTTATGCTGCACTCAAGGAAAAGTGGCTTAAATATAATAAAAAGGCTATAAAAATTTCCAAACCTTTGCTTTACCTGTCAGAATTTAAGCATCGATTCTTCAACAAGCCTAATTTCCGTAAAAGTAAGTTAAAAATTTTCGATGTGTGCGCGTCTTTATACAGAATTAGCCTTTGACTTGGACCTCGCTCACTATGGATCAGAATAAAACTTTTCTCCAGAACCTCAGCGAACTGGAAAAGTCCGCCATGGCCTACAAGCGGCTGTGCCTGGAATTGGAGTCGCTGGGCAGTCCGTCGACTTCAGCCGTCGCTCCCTCTTCTCCTTCTCCATCTCCTTCTCCGCCGCCGGCGGCTCCGGTCGCCTCCCCGGGTCTACGAGCAAGTGCCTCGGAATTTGTGCCCCTCGCCAGCGAACGCATGCCGAACGACTTGGAGGAGGATCAAGATGAGTACACGGACGACGATGGCTACGATGCGGAGCGTAACATGAAAGCTGTAAGTATGCGGACTCATATTCCAGGTAGTAATAACATCTTTAGCATAGAAATCAAAATTAAGTTTAAATATATACGAATTGACCGGTTCTGCCCTATACCATCCTAAACTAATTGAAAATTTGTTTATTTATGTTTTCTTCTTAAACCTTTATAAAAAATATAAAAATCCAGTACAAATTATCTCCAGAAAAATGTAATCTTTTAAATTATTTCTTAAAATTACGCGTTTTGTAATTACTACATTTTTTCGCCAGCCCAAGCCCGCAATCTATGGCTTGCGTTTTTATAATCACAACAATTATGAAACCGAGGATGTGAGCGACAATCACATGGAGGCGGAAAGGAAGAGGAAGTTTGGTAATAGGGCACCCAAGTTTCGCCCAAACCAACCAACAGGGCGGCCACAAAGGACGGAAACGGGCTCCGTTTCCACTGTGAGGACGCCCATGGACTTGGCCAGCGGACAGCCGCACTTCAAGGGACCCTACATGCCGCTCCTGCAGCACAGGATTGCCAACGCAGAGGCCTACGGCCTCATCCGGGGTCCCAATGAAAGGAACAGTCTGCTCTTGGAGGACATGGTCAAGCAGTTGTCGCGTCTGGACAACTGTCCCATCAATCTCAACTCGCTTTTCCGCGGCAGAGGTCCACAGAACGCCCCATCGTAGATACCATATAAATATCTATCAAATTGTACAAGTTTCTTTATTAAAGAAGGCGCTGACTTGGTAGTCGATTTCCTGTTCAGTCTTCTCAGTTGTTCAATATAGTCGGACGGGTTTTTGACTAGAGAAAAAAAATGACGAAAAAAAATAAATACAAGGGGGTGCCAAACAAAAAGAAGGTGCCCATCGTAAGTTTGTACGGTTATTGAGGGTTCGTTAATAATAATTTTCCTTATAGACTGCAACCAACAAAGAAGAGGAAACTCCCCGTGATAAGGATCTCAAGATCGTTGAAGAAAAATGCCCCGAACCTGAACTTAAGCCTGAGCCCATGGAACAGTTGAGCATGGAGAAGACCAAGAAGCACCTGGACCAAATGTCGGCTTTGGCCACTATGCCATTGCGTTTGGACCACCAGATCCAGTGCATCAAGGTCATCCAGCAACAACTCTTCAAGCTTCACTTGCAGCAGGTGATTCTCCTCGATGGCTGCACCGATTTCCTCCA
Source organism: Drosophila subpulchrella (assembly GCF_014743375.2). Lineage (NCBI taxonomy): Eukaryota > Metazoa > Arthropoda > Insecta > Diptera > Drosophilidae > Drosophila > Drosophila subpulchrella. The sequence continues at coordinate 8,629,690 of NC_050609.1, read as the reverse complement.
GGAACTCAACACCATTCAGCCGACTAGTGTCCTCGAGGAGCAGCGTGTCCTGGAGACTTTTAACGAGGTCAAGTCTAAGCTATCAGAGGTTTTCGAGCATTTTCTGCCCGCTCAGTTGGAGTTGCTAAAGCAGGAAACAAAGATCATGCAGGTGTCCAACCAGTTGGTGTCCGAATAATTTAATAATCTTTTAGATTTATAATTAAAAGGGATATAAATCAAATAAAGAGATCATATTAACAAATAGTATTCTTGAATTCAAAAGATGTTGGTAAGGGTAAAAAGGAAATAGTTTAAAAAAGCGTTAGCCATTTAACTAATTATCGATTGTCTAACCAACGATCGTCTATCGATATTTTGTGTCTCTATCGAATGGTACCTTTATTTAAAATTGTAAATTATTCCGGAATAAAATGAATCCACCGCCTTCCAGGGGGCGCGCCCCCTCGCGATTCGTGCGTGGGCGTGGTCGCGGAGGCGGGGCCTACCGCCCGTACTTTTACTTCCGGCGTAATGGACGCGTAATTCCCGCCCGAGGCAACCGGCAACCAAATCAAGAGGAACCTGGATCTGGAGCACCTGGCGCTCCAAGTGGCGATCCGCCTGCAAACCGGCCGTCCAGAGGCTGGGGCCGCACAGCCGGCAAACGAGGACGAGATGTCCACCTGGACTGCAGCTTCCTTAGGCCCGAAAACTATGCAGCTCCGGAGGATGGGCTCCAGGTGCAGAGCATCGCGGTGGACAATCCCAGGGCCTACCCCGGTTGGAGGCTGTACTTCCTGCGCGAGAACTACGAGGAGGGAAACGAGCTGGCCAGCAGAATCATGGCCGTACAGGCTCATTACCAGCGCAATCCGCACAACTACGATTTTCTGATGATCCGCGATCGGGGATTCTTTCGCCTGCCCGCCTTGACCATTTTATCAGATGCCCAGCTGAAGGAGGTTTGGCCTGGCCTAGTCGAGGACATCCGGGAGCACCCGCTTCGCACGCTGGCCACTCTTTCGTTGGCTATGCACACGGTGGTGTTGAACCACTTGCTGGACTGTAACGATTCCGTCGTGAGGGAAACCTCTACCGCCGATCTTTACGTCCCTCCGCCCGGAAGACTACGCAAGATCTACGTGCGACCGGAGGACTTTGTGCCCGTGGACCCGATGGAAGGGATCAGCCACTCCCGCGTGGACACTCTGCTCTGCATCCGGGGCACTGTGAGCAGCGTGGGCGAGCCCAGCTACAGCCTCACCTGGCAGGCTTTTCGCTGCAGTCGCTGCCAAATGGAGATGGCCATGCGCCAGCGAGGAACCTTCCAGCCACGTCCCTACCAATGCAAGCGATCAGAGTGCGTGGCTCGCGATGAGTTCCTGCCCCTTCGAAACTCTCCGTACACGCGGCTCTCCATCAGACAGATCATCCGCCTGGAGGAATCCAGTCTGAGTTCAGTCCACGATTTCGAGAGCAGTCTGCCTGGAGAGATGGACGTGGAGTTGCGACACGATCTGGTGGATGCAGTGCGTGTGGGTCAGGAGGTCGTGGTAAGTGGAGTGCTCAAGCTGCAGGAGCTGGGCGAGGATGGCGCCACAGGAGACTCCTCCAACCAGATGCAGGCCTACCTCAAGGCAGTCAGCATTCGGGATGCGGCCGCCATCAAGCGGGAGTTCAGCGAGCGCGACTTGGAAGCCATCGCAATGATCAATGCGGAGCAAAATAGCTTCAAGCTACTGGTGCAATCTATTGCTCCGGAGGTGTACGGCCAAGAGCTCCCCAAGGCCGCCTGTTTGCTGTCCCTTCTCGGAGGTAGAGGACCAGAGGCTGGTGCTATCAACGTGCTCCTGGTGGGCGATCCAGGCATTGGGAAGACTAAGATCCTGCAGAGCTGCGCTCAAATCACGGAACGCGGTGCCCATGTAAGCGGAAAGCGTGGTGCCCAATCTGCCCAGCATTTGGGTGTCACTTTTGCAGGAAGAAACAAGCGCGTCCTGCAAGCGGGCGCCTTGATGGCGGCCAGTGGAGGCGGGCACTGCACCCTGGACGATGTGGACAAGCTGGCCTCCAAGCAGGCGATACTACTGCAGTGCCTGCAATCGAAGGAATTAAACATTCCTCTTTCTGGAGCCTTTGCCTCCTTTCCGGCCCAACCATCGGTGATAGCCTGCGCAAATCCTCAAAGGGGACAATACGATGAGGGACGCTACCTCCTGCAGAATATTAACATTACTCCGGCTTTGCTCAAAGAGTTCCACCTAGTCTACGTGTTATTGGACAAGCCCTCCGAGAGGGACATGTCCCTGACTGCCCATGTGCGGGCCCTTCATGCTGGTGCCAAAAAGCGGGCCAAGATTGCAGCTCGCTATGCCCTCAAGCCCAAGATGAGTGACACCATGTGCGAGGCCACATTTGACGTTCCGGTGGCGGGAGAAAATGACACAATGAAAACGGAGGACGATAACGACAGCGTTATGCAGCACGATTACGATCTGGACAAACGGCTGGAGCTGCTGCCAGAAGAGGAGGACTTGGATCTGCTACCACCCATCCTGATCAAAAAGTTTTTGGCCTATGCCCGCCAGGAAGTGAACCCTCTCCTAAACGAGGAGGCCTGCAATGCTATTTCGAGATTTTTCCAGGAGCTCCAGAGTAGCAGCGCCCACAATGAAGGCGACTCCAGCCAGATTGGAGCAGGGTGAGTGTATAATTTTGGTGGTGGATTTATTTAAATTATGTTATGTTACGTTTTTATTCTAGCTATAAGTAATACTTGTATATAAGTTAAGGTATTGGCCTATCGCACTAGCTTGAGAATGGAGGAGACGGGGAGCTCCAGAAAGATAGCCAGCAGGAAGGAGCACAGATAGGACACGGTCACCGTGAAGAAGATGAAGGCGAACTATGGGGCGGAATCAAAGAAACCACTTGACTTTTATCAACTCTGAAGATGATGTAGAAAGGAACTCACCATCATGCCAGTGCCAAAATAAATGGGCTCCCGCACGGTGGCCAAGACGATTCTTGCCACCAGGAGATGGACAATAAAGGCTCCATACGTGAGACGTCCCAAAATTCGAAATATGGGCAGGCAGGAGAATTTACGAAAGATCCCTGTGGGAAGAATGTATTTGACATAAAGAAAACCGTAAAGGGAAATATACAAAAACCTGATACTTACAGCCCACCTTGCTGGCCATGCCCACGATGAAGATTCCTAGGCCAAAGCCCCAGATATTCCGTTGCAAACCGGCATACAGGGCACCCCAAATGGCGGACGGAGCCACGTAGTAGTGCTGGAAGATGGGATGCGCACTGAACATCCAAAGGATGCCCACTGGGATAAGCGTGAACCAGAGGAGCTGGAAGCTCCTAAGCTCTCTTAGCTTGTATTGCTTCAGGGACAACTGATCGTATACCAAAGCGGCCATAACTCCACAGAAATAGCAACCGAAGTTCATTAAGGTCGAGGTGTAGAACTCGGTAAACTGACGATCTCCGATAAAGGAATCCTTCTGAGTTCTAATTAATTGGTAAACGGATGGATGGTAATCAACTTTCAATCGCCTCGAGCCTGATTACTTACTGTGGAGTGGGCACAAAGATGGGATAGTAGTCCATGGCATAGGTAAGCACCGCTGGAACGGCCACAAAGAAAGCTAGAGTTGTCGCATAGAGCTGTTTGCTCCATCTGGCGAACCGGTGTCCCAGCATCAGCAGCACCAGGCTGAGCACAAAGGAATGCGTATCCGCTGCCAAGTACCAACCTTGGAGCAGGCACTACAGGATGGAAATACAAATTTTAAAAGGATTAAGTACTACTTGAACCACCGCTTACCCTCTCATCAGTGCGCACAAAGTTGTTGATGTACAAGAGATTGGTCCACCAGTTGCGCCGGCAGGCCAGCTGCTCCCGTTCAAAGATGTGCCTCCACATTGGACCACCCGCGTTCTCGAAGTAAACTCCACTCATGAGCAGCACAAAGGCATAGGGAACGGTCAACCGGATGTATCGGAAGGCATTAAACTTGACAAAAAGCTGAGCATACTGGCCAAAGCTCCAGGTTGCCTTTTTGGGCTGAAGCGCCCGGGAAACATCCAGCCAATTAATGGTTAACAGGAGGCCACTTATCACAAAAAAGGTGACGGTGATCAAAGATCCCGAAACGAGTAAGGTGCCCGCTGCCGTGTGAAGCAGTCGCTCCGGATCCTGTGGATTGCTAATGGCGCTCTCGTAAATCACCCAGTTGGTGTGGGCAAAGATCACCATGAACATGGCGAAGAACTTGAAGCAGTCGAGGAATCTCAACTCGCGTCCGATCTTGCCACTTGGCTCCTGATTGAGGCGATACCAATTGCGGGCCACCGAAAAGGTGAGCAGTATCTGCTGAGTGGTACTCTTTGGAGGCGTCTTGTAGTGATCTCGCTCCTTGAGCATCTTGTCATGACGACCGCGTTTCAAATGAAGGTCTACCAGGCTGCACAGACAAGCCAGAACCAGGAGAGCGCCCAGGATGCCATAGAAAGTGAGGTTCCAAGCATCTTAGAAGGAGAAACAATATTGTTATATTATTATTATCCCATGTCCTGCGGACTCACCTTCCTCCACCTGGTGTCCCGCCTGATCGCAGTACTCCACCACGCTCTTGGCCATCACCCCGAATCCTCGACGCTGCAGCCTTAAATTCAGGCAGGCATTCGTCAATCGCTGGTGACGCTCGCGGTTAGTGGCTTCCATTGAGAACAAGCCCAGATACACGTTCACCTGCAAAATCGACAATGGGTGGGTCATTAAAATGACCAAATGTCAACGTCAGGCCCTTGTCCTTGAAAGAAATGAGTTTGATTTGATTGAAATGTTTCGGATTTCGCTGTAACACCGGCCATTTCCATTTTTGGCCAACGCCTAAGCCAACACAAGCGCTTTGCTTATTCAGCCATCGTAAATGCATTTTGATGGCAAGTGCATCAATGGCATCGCCACACCATGCCCACTCCATTCCAATTCTCATTCGCATCTCCCATTACCCAGCTACCCGATGTTTAATCAGCGTATTTTCCGGCAGTAATTTATGCAATATTTATAGGCAAGATAGAGATCACACAATTAGCCAGAGGCGCCTGCAGAAGGGGGAACCCACTAAATGAGTCATTTTTTGTCTATTTTGGGAATAAACCTTTTACTTTAACAAGCCCTTGAAATGAACTGCTTTCAAAAATTACCTGCTCAAATCAATATGGTCAAAGGGTTTTTTTCATAAAGTAAGAAAAATTATGTTAAAACTACGAAAAGCTGAACAAAAGCTTTTCCTATTTAATATCGTTTTTATAATATCTTCAAAATATAAAAACAAAATAATTGAGAAGGTTTTAGGATTTTATAAACCTTACAAAATTCCAAAAAACTTCACTCCTCTCTTCCCATTTTAAATGATCATTTTAAAAACATTAAAACCCTTTCTAAAATTTCGGAAAAAATATAGTGTTTCCTATTACACCAAAACCCCCCTATACTGCGCCACTGGTCAGTAAATCAGTGGCTCACGCAGAGTGCGAGTTGAATAAACTATCTGCTGCTATACCGGCTTCTGTGCCCGATGATTGTTGATTGATCATTTCGGCCGACGCCTCGGCCAGCGATGGGTTTTGAAATATGTGAATATGTGTAACTGCCCCACAGCATGTTTGAAGATTGAATTAAATCGTTATCCGCAGCTGAGTGGCTACCAATGAGGTGACACCTTCGGTTGGCCTTACCTTCGCATTTTCCGACAGCAGGCCGGCTTGCAGGGCATCCAGTTCACTTGCATCCAATCCGGCCAGAGAAGCCTCACATTCGCGCAGGCAGAGGCCAAAGTAGAGTTGCCTGTGATCAAAGTGATGGCGATCATACTGCGAAATCTCAACAATGGCCCGCCATGAGGCCACCGACTCATCCGGTTGGACTTCCGCCCGGACAAAGCAGTAGGTGGAGCCCTGACCATCGAACTGCTGGAGGCACCGATCGTAGTCATCCAAGTCGTACAGCGGCGGCATCTCATAGAACTGCGTCACTGCAAGGCGGAAGGGAGAGAGAACAGATCGAGAATCATTATGCGGAATCAGTCGGATGAATCAGCTCATTAAGTGGGAAACTAGTTTTTCGACTGCGCAGATCCTTTTTCGCTAGAACTGCAGTGCCGGGTTCAATGCCTGCTCATTCGAGTGAAAGGAAACTCGTTTCCTTTGGACGAACTTGAACTTGTTTGGCATTTGCATTTGCCTCCAGCATCTTCATCTTCAACTCCATCTCCATTCCGATTGAGGGAAATAGCCAAGCCAACAAATGTAAATAATGTAATTGTCTTGCCTTTTTTGCTGGTCAAGTGAGTGCCTCAATCTCTTGTCAAATTCCAGACACTTAGGCTGAGTTAATTGTTTGTCAAAATACTGCCCTGTCATCGAAGTCTCGAGAGGTTTTTATGCCTCCAATTTGGGAGGGGAACTTTTGCCACAGAACACGCAAACGGGAGTAGCAGGTGCATATTAGGTTAATACCAACTTTGGCAAAGCGTTCTATAGTTATATCGATTGACAAGCATAGCATGCAATCTGAACTAATGTCAGTGCATAATGGATTATTTAGAACTTCCCCGTTTTGCAATTGGAAGCACGGAAAACGCTTATTCAAGCTAAATTAATCATAGACTTTAAATGATTTGTGGTTTTGGACACGATCAGTTATTTCTAATACAAATAATTATTAACTAATCTTTTCGCCAACCCTAACTTTCAATAACTATTTTTACAATCTAAGAATAATAGAATTAATTTTTCCAAATCCTTTTAAAACTATAGGAATTATATTTAAATATTTAAAAAAAATTAATTTTTTTAAATGGTCTGTTCTTATCTTATCATCTCCCCCTCATTGTTATAACACCTAATCTTATACAACAACTATCAGAACTTTTTTATAGTCCCATAAATCAGATTTACACGGAACATAAATCCTGGCCATTGTTTATAAGGTATCCAAAACGATATTCACTTACTGTTCAATCGAAAGCATTGCGCAGCCGTTAAACTCGCCGCTAAGATCACGATGTGAAGCATTATCATGGTGGGATGGGATGTAGCGAATCGAATCGGCGGTCGTAATGCACCCTCTAATTGATTGACTTTGAAAGACTCTTGGCACTTTCGTCACCAGATCAATCCAATCAAATGCAACGCCAGCGCACCAATAACAATGAGAAGCGGTATTTCATCAACCGATGCGACTCGAAATAAATGAAGTAAAACAAAAAACGAAGCAGATGACCAGACCCAGACCCAGGGGCTTCCGCTGTCCGGCCAATGCCAATGTTAGGAAATGCACTTTTGGCTAGGAAACCAAACCAATCCGAAAACCGAACCGAACCGATCCGTCAGATAATGAACCGTTTGCGCCAACGAGCGAGCCGAGAATGAAAAGCGGCCCAAACAGATGCGTGCGGTTAGGGCCTCTGGATGGGATTGGGATGAGGGCTCCTCTGCCGCTGCCTCTGTCGGTGCAGTTGCTGTAATGATGGGTTTCAAAACTCCCCCCGAGAAATGCGTTGGTTTCCGAAAAATAAAACAAAACGCAAGGGAAAATGCGTTGGAACATGTTCGATGCTGGGCACTCAGTCGCCCACATGCAACTGATTTATGTTTACATTTTCGGGGCTTTCGGCCGAGTTAGCAGTTATTAGGCATAATGACACGACCATATGGACCCATGATATACACAACAATAATATTTTTCTCTGGAAAAACAAGTTTTAAGGCAAATATGAAGATATTTAATCATAGTTCTGGAAAGAACTGTTTGCCAACGACGTAAATTATGATGAACACAACATGCGAAATTGATTTGGGGTTGAGAAGTTGAGTCCCACTTATGACCTCGGGCCCTTAATTATAAAAGAAGACATGTTTAAGGAAAGTTTGGCAAACGGGCAAAAAACAAAAGACTCAGGCAACAAACTTGGGTTTTAAATTTGCGCTTTACAACATTTTTTAAGAACTATAAGGCTACATTTGTTTTATGGCCTTGCTCTGTACATTTCTTTTTAATATTTAACTTATGATTTTACTTATTTTACAGTTTTATTAATGATTAACTACATTAATATGAATTCAACTAGAGAAAATTAAACAAATGAAACTGTCTCACAATTTCATCTTTAAACTCTTTTCAGACAACTTCTTGCCCTGATTAACCTGTCCCAGGCACGTGCTCGTCTGGATTTGTCCCCCGTGGTCAGTCCCCAGCACGTGCGCGATGTGATCGCCCTGCTCACGGAGAGCATCACCCAGACCAGCCTGAAGGCGGGCTCCAGCGGATCCGGAGCTCGACGTGGTGGTGGCGGCGGAGGAGGAGGCGGAAGGAGCGCTCAAGTGCGCAATTTTGTGCAATTGTTGCAAAAACGCTCGGCGGCATTGGGTCGGCGAATCTTCGATCTAGAGGAGCTGAAGGAAATCGCAACGCGGGCTGGCATCTTGACCAGCTTTAGCCAGGTGGTGGAAATGGCCAACTTGGGAGGCTATTTGCTCATGAAGGGAGCAAACATGTACGAAGTGGTTCCGGACTAGGCAAATGACAAATGAGCGGGTCAATATTTGCACAGTGTCTGTGGTTTTCTTTCCTGTTAACTATTAGTTAAGTGGTCATTAGAATGACGCAAAATAAATTATAAATAACTATTACGGAAAACAATGCTCTGATCGATGTTTAGACAACAAATTTCAAATCGTAATATAGTAGTTGATCATATCAAAATAACGCATTTGTAATAATATGAAAAGAGAAAGCATACTTTAGGGAGCAACTAGTTTAAGTTCGTCACTACACTGCGTGTTAAACGTATTATAGTTTATAAAAGCAGGTTGGCCTTATAAAATTAAAGGTGTAAATCTCTGTTACTGCCTGTAAGGCCTATATATTACTTAATCATACCAATTTAACAATTAGAACATGGGTCACTTTATATCTATATTCCTATATTCCAACTGATTAAACACCTACTAGTAGAATCCAATAACAAACTGTTGAGGACAGAGACTAGACGTGACGAAAAGTAAATAATAACACAAGCTATTACAAATTGACCACAAATAAATATCAACAAAATACATCCGCTAAATACAATGTATCCAAGTTACAATTACGAACATAAATTGGCCAACTTCGAGCTATGTCACTTTGTAAATATTGGACTAATATAGCCAACTGATCAAGCAGCCACTACTTATATTCAATTAAAAACTGTTGGAGACAGACTAGACGTGACGAAAAGTAAATAATAACACAAGCTATTACAAATTGACCACAAATAAATATCAACAAAGTACATCCGCTAAATACAATGTATCCAAGTTATATTTTCGAACATAAACTGGCCATCTTCTAGCTATGTCACTTTATAAATATTGGACTAATATAGCCAACTGATCAAGCAGCCACTACTTATATCCAATTATAAACTGTTGGAGACACAACGAGATACATCTTAAAATACATTGTAACCACTTTACAATTCCGATCTATGCCACAAATACAAACATACTTTCTATAATTGGTTTCATTTAATACTTTATTTTCTTGTATCATAAAATTAGATATAATGTAATAAGTTTTTATAAATAAATACACAAAACATTTGTATCCGTTAGAAGTGTTCATCGTCCTTCGCTCGTCCTTACGTTCTGGGTATTCTAAAGTTTATGTCTTGCTTGCTTTGAATGCATTGTTTCTGTAGTCAGTAGTAACTATTTGAAGGACTCTCGTATACGCCATATACCAGAGCTGAGAGGGGTCTTAGATCTAAGTGGTTTTTCGGTTATTAGAGCTATTTTTACCGTGCCTGGAAATCCTATTCGACTATTTACAATATTGCTAGTGAATGTAATGTAATATTTGGCTTATACTTTTGCTACCCCACTACGTTGCTCGTTTAAAACTTATATCCTACACACACTTAGGCGTATTAAGGGATTTTACAATCGAGATTTTTCTGTGGTTTGGTTAGTTTTGAATTAGGGCTAGGACTGGTTAGGATAATTGAGATTATTAATACATGCCAATTTTGCAATCGTTTTAGGCTAATCAGTCTAAACAAATCGATGCGAACGCCAATCGCGCAAACGAAACGATAATTTCTCTAATTTTCTGTCTAAATATTTCAATCTAATATGAAGCTATATCTTAATCTAAGCTGTGTCATTTCCATAGTGCGATTTAGTTCAAGATTATTGCACAAATGTTTCAAATGTGAAGTTTAAAGGAATTGGCTAACCGGAATGCATTGCCCTTGGGATTCTGTTTGGTTGTTTTGGCCTATTGCATTGAGTCATTGGGTTTGTAGACTTTTTTGGGTGGGTTGATATTTAAGTTAAAAAAAAGTGCTCTAAGCTAAAAATAATCTATGCCTAATTCTAAGCACTTTTGACTTGGATCATACAGGTTTTATAGAATTTCAGTACACTGAGAGTTTATATAAGGGGAAAGGCTACTGTTTAAGGGGACCATAAAAATAGAATAACATAGCCTCATTTTCCCTAAGCTTTGACCTTTCAAACTTGTGATCCTAAAGGCGAATATGCTTAGAATTACGCATAAAATATTATCTTAAATGGTTCAACAAACATAAAACGTAACCACCCTATTGTTTATAACTATGTCGTATGCTTTGTACTTTCAAAACTGTTGGAGACAGAGAGTAGACGTGACGAGAACTAAATAAAGCTGAAAACTTTGCACTTGGCGTTAACTACTAGCTATTTAGAAATAAACCTCAAATAAATATCAATAAATATTTCCGCTAAATAGACTGCCTTACACCTCCGAGCGGAATGTGAGGTTAAAGGTGCGCAATTCCATGGGTTCCAGACTGATTTCGGCCAGGGAGCGAATGTGGAAGCTTTCCTTCGAGGACTTCTGCTCCGTCCCCGTCAAACTGGTGGCCTCGATGGTGTGCAGGCTGAGCCGACCCAGCTGCACATTGCCAAACCCCTTGCTGGACAAGGGACACACGGCCTCCATGGACAATTCCCTGCCAGCGCTTACGCTGCAGTCGAATCCCTGGCGATGCAACACTAGCAACGCCGAGGCGGACGGAAACAGCTGCAGCTCGGGATCGGATAGGGTCCGCAGGGTGGTCAGGTGGACGTCGCAGGGCAGCGCTCCCTTGGGCAGCAGCCTGACCAGCGGCAGCAGGGCAGCCGAGAGTTCCGGCTGCTCCAGACTGCTCACAAAGTACAGATTCGGCGGGTAACGCAAGGCGTTGGCCAGCTGCTGGGCCTGCTGGCTTAGCACCTTGTAGCTGGGCGGCTGGGTCACATGCTGACCACCTGGAAGGTCCTCCACAAGCAGCCAGAACTTGTGGCGCGTCAGGCGGCTGTCCACGACGCCCTCGCCCATTCCACGGTAATCGTCGTACAGGGTGCGCCGATCCAGCATCACCTCCAGCTGACCAGGCTCATAGCTGGCCGCACCTTGGGCATGAGTGGTCAGCAGAGTGAGGCGGAGCCGGGTGTCCTGGATGAAAGCGCCCGACGTGATAGGGAAGTAGTTGCCCTCGATGCCAATGGCCGGCACTTTGATGCGTCTAAAACGGGATTATATTAACATGTTATATCTACTCTCTTGGGTTCTTAAGTTCCCCAAACTTACTCGTGATATTGGAATCCATTCTGATCGCTGTAGAAGATAGGCAGCTCGGGCATGGTAGCCGCTTCGGCTGGTTCCTTGAGTGGATCCCGCTGCAGCGGCACTTGAGCAATATTATCTATGTTGGTCACCAGACGCATGAACAGCTCCGTCTCCCGATTTTTCGGTGGCGGCTCGAAGTCTATATCATTCTCAACATAAACCGCAGCATCCAGGTGAGTCCGCGTGTTGAAGATGCGCACCGTGTGGGCCAGGAAGGGTCCATAGATGACCGTCACATCACTGGCTATGGGACCCGAGGTTATGATGATGCGCATGTCCGTGTAGCCCTCTAGCACCTCCTTCTCGGCCTCGCTCTGCTCGGGATCGGTCTTGAAGAGATAGGCACCCGAGTGGAACTGGGCACTGCGATAGGCGGCGAACTTTATGTTGCATTGGAGCGGCTTGAGCAACTCCTTCTTCTGGTTCTTACGCGTGATGGTCTTGAGGAAGCCACTCTTCTCGTCGAACAGCAGGCGCATATGGGGATTCTCCAGCTGGATATCGCCTGTTTATAATATTATATATTGATTTACTATAGAACTTTAATTAGGCTTATGGTAACTCACCTGCTGGCTTTCCGCGTGCCTCGAAAACTGGAGCTGGTGGGGATTCGGTTTCTTCTGGAGGACTAACAACTGCAGCCACCGTCTCCGTGCAGTCATCGCAGTAGATGGTGGCTATGTTCCGCTTGAAGTTGACCTCGTCCACTTGAACTTTATAGGTGCTGAGTGACAAGGGCTCCAGCTCCGCCACGAACATCACCTCGAATTGGCGCGTTGAGGTGCGAATGCGTCCTACAGTGCCGGAAACGGATGTGCCCAATCCCTGTTCGTATAAATCCGTGATGTTCCACACAGGATTGATCTGAATGTGACTCAACTCCACTCCCTTGTCGTTGAGTATCTTGACATTGGGATGCTGGACGCGCAGGGTGACGACTTCTAAACGCTTTTGGGCCAGTGAATTGTATAGAACAAAGCTTCCCACTGATCCTGACGAGGCAGCGGATCCACCCGCTCCGCCTTCACTGCCCGAAACAGTGGGTGTGGACTCATCCCCGTTGGCCATCTGGATGGGCATTTTGCGCGGCAGCTTATTAAAGTTATCCCGCTCGAACTCACTGAGCAGAAAGCCGTGATGTCGCGGCTGACCCTTCTGCAGGAGAAGCTCCAAGCAGGACTCCTGCATCTTGACCATGTTCTGAGTGCTCTCAAACAAGCGCATGGCATAGTCCCGCATCACCGCCGCCTTGGAGGTGCCAGTGATGGCATCGTGGTGCTGGAACAGACCCAGATTCCTCCTGGCATTGATGATCAGCTCGTAATTCTTTTCATAGATCTTGATGGCATTCTCCCGCTTCGCCTGGCGAGCAGTGTTATAAGCCAGGGTGAAGACAATCTCAGCGGATCGCAGCTGGTGCTCCAGTTCCGAACTGAGCAGCTTGTAGAAGGGTCTTGTGGTGAAGTAGCCGGACCAGTAAGCCGGTCTGCCTTCCGAGAAGATGTCTGAGTACACGAAGAAATCACCCTTGAAGCTGGGAAAGCCCGGCGAGTGATCCTTCATGCGCTCCTTGATGGCCTCGAAGTAATCACTGGGTGTCCCAAATCGGATGTCCGCATTGTATAATCGCCTATTGGCCATAATGTGATCGATGAGCTTCTTGTAGTTCTGATACTGCTGATCCACCTCGCGATCTTTGTTATACCGGAAGTCATCGCCCACCGGAATGAGGGCCACGTTGTGTGGAAACAATGAGGCTGTCCTGGCATATTGCTCTAGGAGAAGCTGCGCCTTGGACTCCAGATTGTCGTCCGTGATGAACTGCGCCTTTACGGAGTACTCCGTGTACTCTCCCGGTATTTTGCGGAAATCAAAGTTCAGACAGATAAAGGGATGCGGACCACATGATCCCTTGATGGAGTATATATCAAAAGGCATATTGTGGGTGAGCAGGCTGCCAGCTCCGCTGTCCTTTCCATTCCTACTCCTCCAATAGGGCTTCCAGATGAAGTCACCCGACTGCTGGCGGGCAAACCATTGCTTCCAGGCGTAGTGAATCCTCTGGATAATGGTGCCTTCGAAATTCGCTCCGGACAAAAGATACGGCACCGTGCTTCCGTGGCCAAAGGGATCAATGGACCAGCCCACTTTCGGTGTAACATTCAGGTTGTTCTTCAGCCACTGATGGCCCTCGATGAGCTGATCCAGCATGGGGTATATATGCACATTGGCCTCATCCGTCATCACCCATCCGCCGGTGGTGATTTCAATCCGACCGGAGTCAATCAGTCGCTTTAGGGCTCGCTGCTTGGTGGGATGCGCCTGATCCCACCAGAGCTGCAGGAAACTGATCTCCGACCAGATGAACGTCATGTCCGTGTACTCCTGCATCTTCGTGACCAGCAGGTTGAGGATTTGCCGCGAGTCCGACTGGAAGTAGTTGGTAAAGGTCTTCAGCCAGCCGGGATCGTTGTGGGAATGGGGAACCACAATGACCTTTAGTGGCGGACGTTGCTTATCCTTTTTCTGGGCATCAAAGCGCTCCTCGAAGCCACGATCCCAGTACTCCTTAGAGCGCATCCATTCCGGCTGAAGAAGAGAATGAGATACAGGAGATTTCTTGAGAGGATTTTAGGTGTAATCCTTACCTGAAAGTCGAACTTGCTGTGCTCCTCACTGGCGGTTATGTTGGTGTTGCTCTGAAGCAGCTCGTAGCACTTGTCGCCCCAACTGCTGTTGACGTACTCCTCCTCCTCCTTGGATGGCAACTCCGGAGATCCTGCTGTGGCCGCCACCGCCTTGGTTTCCGGCGATCTCTTCTGGCTCGAGACGATCCCCGTGTGCAGCTTCTGTAGGTGGGCCATCGAGGAGGCACCTCCACCCATGCTGAATCCAGTTAGGCCATTCAGTGGTAATCCCCGCAACGCCGCCGATGGTGCTCCCGTCTCCGAAATGGGCGACGGATTGGGCTGGCCAATGGAGATGTAATAGAGGCAGAGCAGGATTGTCACGAACGCCGATAGGAGACCGATGCAGCGCGCCGATCCGCGGCGGAACACCTTGAATGACATCCTGGTCAGTGGACTGCGCTTGCTTGTCCCCGGCTGGGGTTCCCCGGGATGATCTGGCTGCTGGGCTTCTTCTTCCTTAATTGGACTGTGTTCTACATCTGACAAAAAAATAAGAAAATAATTACTAATTAATTGTTATACAAAAACTGGAATATATTTTAAAGAAAATAAAATACTATTTTGATTTATTTAAACTGTTATACCATATTTCCTTAAATATTTTTAAAGCTGTTATTCCAGTAATAGAAAAAAACTGCATTTTTTAAAGTTCTTACATAACTTATTTGTACTAAAATATTATATAATTCAATCAGTTAAAATTATTCATCTATCCAAAATTAAATAACAATTTAAATATATTTAAACTGGTGAATTTTAAGTTCCAAATAGTTTCATAAATAATTCATTTACACAACTCCCCTAAAACCATTTTAAAAATATTATAAGACTCTTTCCCATTGTTTATCTGCACCACACTGCTTTTAATCCGAAACAACTATCATTTAAGCCGTTTATGCATGCAGAAAACATGAAAAAATACGTAGTTGTAGGAGCTACATCCATTCCGAGCTTAATCCGGCTTCTGATTTTATTTTCCCCCCACTAATCCGGTCTGGGCCGTCCTTGCCGCAAGTGTGTTTGAATATTTTATGCGGACGAGGGCAGGAAGTTTAGTGGAGAATTTAATTAAAACATAACAAGGACGAAGGACGAAGCAGGGGCAAAATGCCTGGGGCCTGGTGTAAGGAATGCATAAATGCTTGTCAAGTAAGTAATAAGTAAAATTCTAAGAAAGGTGCTTGCAAGCTTTTCAAAATTAAAACGAGGAAATGTGGTAAAAGACTGAATTGATTTCAATTAAAAAGGAACTTTCCTTTGGCCACTGTTTACTGACAAACGACAAAGCCATTTAAATTAAACCTTGGAAAAAAGGGGGACGAATAAATCCAGAACCTACAAGTGTTTTTCCAATAGCCTTCTCTATAGTTCGTGTTTAAGTTCAAAGTTCAGCCTAGCAAACGTCAGCACATCACAAAACACCCAAGCACACAAGTCAAACTAACTAAATGAACTCTGCAAACTGAAAACTCAATCAAAAACTCTTCACATGTGTGCAGAACTTTTTGCAATGATGAAATTATTGCATAGTTTGCCGCAAACTTTTTGCCCATAACGCAGCCACGAACTCCTTCAAAACCCATGGCCATTGTGGGGAATAAATTAATAGTCTTCACAAATGAGGGACAAAAAGCCTTAAAAAGTGAAATAAAAACAAATGAACAATTTCCACCACTGCACATGATTTATTCACTTTTATTTGCCATTGGCTATAATTTAGGTTTTTTATTTCTCTTCGACACGCAGAGAAAACATTAACTCCTACTGAATGCAATTTAATTAAAATTTAAAAGCATTTAAGGTCCAACGAGCAGCAGCATCGCTGCAGATATGCAGCTCCATTCAAATGTTTCACTTGGCTGAAAAAGGGGGGGAAATTCAGGGGCGTTGGTTGTAGAGGGGGGGCTCTATGCTAATCAGCGGGCATTAACTGATGTTGCCACAAGCCACCACCTGTCACCCAACGGAACCGCCGCATAACCCTCCTCAAACCAAACGCTCTTATGGTAATTTAAGCGTTTTTCCCCTTTCCCAAGAGCCTCATTCATTTCTCCTCTTTTGGCCCACAGAGAAATGTGGCAAACGTGCTTTAAAAAATAAAAGGAACTAAGAAACCAAAGCTTAAGTAAGCTCTCTGGAAATGCTCAAAGGGGAGGCGATGCTACACATTCTTGGGGTTCCCCACTTTGAGATCTTTGATACTGGAAAACTTCTCTTCACCAACAGTTCCCAACAAAGTTTGCCTCAATTATTTCAATTAGTCGAATATTTTCACTTCCTTCCGACCAGGGAGCTTAATAACTTCCTGAAAAAGGAAACCCAAGAAGGCAAGCGTCAACAGCTCCGGGCAGCATGTCCTTGACCCCCATCAAAATGTATTCCGAACCAATTTATCCCACATAAATGCACGGGAAAAATACAAGCCGCTCTAGAACTTAGAAATGATAATATCATTTTTGTGGTCAGCGGAAAATAATACTGAAAACAAAGTAAACACAACAACAAATGTTGTTAGCTTTATAAATAGTAATTGGAACAAGGTAAGCACATACCTGAAAACAATTAAATTTGTACGGTTGTTTTTATTTAGTACACAATGCATTATATAAAAATGTTATGATATCATAAATATTTGTATCATCATTATCATATTTTTTTAGATAAACTAATTTAATATTATACCGCAGATATCATAAAAAGCTTTTTAGTTAGCCTATTACTTCAATAAATAAATATTAATATGTATGTTCTAACATTTAAGATACAAATTTTTACTAAAATATTTATTTATTTTTCTGTGCACCTATTTAGATAATTTTGTTAGAAATAGAGAAAGTGGTCTATGCTGCTGTCATCACGAATGTTGGCAGGAGTTTTCTGGCAAATTTGATTCCATTGCAAATTGCACTTTGTCAACCTTTTTGTGCGCTCCGACTGGATGACAACCTTCATCTGGGAGTCAACACGTACGTCTAGGATCCTTCGGTTTCCTTTGACGTGTTATCCTTTCATTCCTTTTTTTTGTGGCTGCTCCCCGTCACTTTTCTCCTTCTGCACAATATAATTTCGAGTTGGAAAATGATTTTGTTTTTTTCCTTTTTCCCTTAGTTCTTTTCCTGTTTTCTGATTGTGGGTGTGCGTGTTTGTGTGCTTTCCTATCCTTCTCTGTACATCAGGAAACCCAACTCAAAAAGTCAGCATTGCTGCCATCCTAGTTCCACTTCGTCCTTGCCCCTTGCCCCTGCTGTTTTCTTTGCCTTTTAGTGCCCCTTGACCCCTTGAGGTCCCTCTGAGGAAGCTTAATTTCGTTTGGAGTTGCAACTTGGAGCGCCCATGTGAATGTTTTCAATGCAAATGGATATTTTTGCTACCCTGTTTTGTGGTAAAGTTAAGGGTATATGGGTTATATTGACTTAACATATGGTATCTTGGACTAGGATTTCATATAGACATATTTTCTGGTCAATAAATATAAGAAAGCATTAGTAAATAGTATGGTATCTTTCATTCTTTAAAATAAAAATGATCAAATTACTTTTTCCTCATATAGTTTTACCACATTTAATAAAGCTTCCTGAACACAAGTTCTTAAAATATATCCACCACCAAGAAAATGAAAAGGTATTTGCTAGTCTCATCCCTTTATTTAAATGATGTATTGGTTGGTTCGGTTGCTTTTCTTTGTGCTCTTGCCAGCCAAATTTGTAGTTTTGTGTATGAAAAACTTTTCTGAAAGCCCTCCGAATCAATTGTTAACTTTGTTGTTAGCTATGTATTTTCATTCAATTTTTTTTGGGTGGGCGTCGAAGTTTTGTATTGCTGTTATTCAATTTCATAATACTTTTTCAATTCAATTTTAGTTTTCCTACAAACTGTTGCAAAATTGAAAACGGAAAGAAATTGTAGTTTTTTGTCGTATAATCACAAATGCAACGCCTTTAAATGGCAAGAAAAATAGTAATTTCCTTTTAATTAAAAGTTTCTGGCAAAAAGTTAATTGAAAGTCATTGCAGTCACCTAAGGAAGTCGAAAAGAAGGCCAAGAAGCGCAAGACAGAAAAGTGTGAACGTAAATGCAGTTCAAAAATGGTAAACGTTGGGAGGCCGAAAACAACAAGAACAATAGTTTGCATAAATGGCACGGAAATTGCAGCTGCAGCTGAAGGCAAAACGAAGAAAAAAAGCCCTTTTAACAGTCCCTCACCAAACTTAAAACGGTTAAAAAACTGTTTTCTTAGCGGCAAACGCAAAAAGTTACCGAAAAAATTGCCAAGAAAAAATGAAAAGGGTAAATTTACCCGGACAAGCCGAAGTTTGTATGCGCTTTAAATATTTATTTATTTATTAAACAAATTAGAATTAATATTTGTAAAGGAAGGGGCGCTAAAAGCTAGAGTCCTTTGGCTCGCGCTTTAAATATTATATATTAAGGTATACCAAAAAATAGCAGATATGTTTCGTTATTGTGGCTTTTCCAAATTGTGAATATGTTTAATATAGAAAATAGTTTATAAGGGATCTTTATAAATACGTAAACTTCTAACCCTCAGTTAGAGTATGGAAACACAAATTTCAACTCTGACTTTGGACTTTAGGAGTGGCAGCTGAGGTTCCCAGTGCTCCCTTTTTTGCCAATGTCTGAAAATGGGCAAGCGAGCTCCGCCGAGGGCAGGGAGTTTAGTCAGGTCCCAGAACTTTACAAAGAGTTCATGCTTTTTTAATTAAAGAAACTAGCGTTGCACCAAAGCGACAGAAGGGGCAAAGATGCGGTACGGAGGGTGAACAACCAGTTATGGCAATTTTCCGGGGCAGATGAGCATGAGTAATGCGCCGGTTAAGCCGCCAGTAGAGCGTGTGGGCTTGGCATGTGCCCGCAACATACATATAATCGTATGAGACTCCAAAAAAAAAAGCATATAACTTGAGACCATCCGGACCAAGTTGGGCCAAACTACAGTGGGTCATTAGCATAGTCAGCGGAGCAAAAACAGAAAACAGGCCTAAGAATTATGAGAATTTTTTGGGGCGGGGGCGACATATGGAGGGCAATTACCAGAGGAAGTTGTCAAGATCTAGCATGAGATCTAAAAGAACAGTGATTATAATTATCAAGATTGTTCCACTTTTCATTTTGTATGCCTTAATTGCATTTTAACCATCAAAAGACGAAAGGCAGAAATTTAGAGATCTACTTAGCATGCATAATTGGGAGAAGTTGTTATTAAGTGTATTTATTTATGCACTTAACAATAAGGAAACGGTTTTAGCAATAATATATTAGTCTTGGAATACTGCCCATGCTTTAAGAGATATTTAAAATAATAAATTAAGTTAAGCAATTTACAAGGTGCTCTGAAATGTGTACTATTTTAGTGTGACTTCTTGATGATAATAGATTTATTTAGAACACACTAAAGAATTTTACCTCCCTTTAAATGTCTTTAAATATCCCCACATGACAAATACAAATATCACCTTTCTCTTACAAAACTCATTAAAACCTCTTCGCTGCTTTCTCCTTAGGATTTATGCTTTTCTATTTTATGTTTTACTACCCATAAAACAAAGTCGCTCCCCACATATAACACCTTTCCTGCGACTCACCCACTCGACAACCACAATTGAGTAAATGGAACCAAAACAAACAAAACACTAAAAAAAATCAGAAAAAAGAAAAAAGAACTCCCGCTGCAGTAAGGCCCCATGTCAATGGCAACCCAACAGAGCGAGCGAGGAAATTTTGGAGGGGTCTGAGAAGGGAGCAGTATACCTATGGAACTGGATGCCGTTAGACAAGTAGAACTTTCAAGCTGGCCCCGTCGAATTCACAGTTACTCACTTATGCAGGGACGCCACTCGTGACATATGGACAAATGGGGGAACAGAATAAAAAAAACAAAAACATTAAAGTCTGTGCCCATAAACTTGGCCAAAAGCACGGGCCAGTCGGACCATAAAGGGATTGTTTGCAATGGTGAGGGAAAAATCAGCGGGAGTAGCGCCAATGTTGATTAAATGTCAACGGGAAAAAACCAATTTGCGAGCGGAGCCAAATGCAATACTGCAGCATACGGTAAACCACATCCATATCGATGGGTTCCCAACTTTCCCACAGGAACTGTGACTCACCAACAGTCGAGAGAAAGTAGTTCTTCGATCGCCATGGTTTATTTGCTCTAGCGGTTTCCCTCATTAAGCAATCAAAACTCATTTGCTAATATCTGCAATCGATTGAGATAAGCAGACTCGCCGTCGAAAGCTTTTCCGTTCCGGCCACTTGAACACTAATCGAATAGACCATGGTCTATGAGTCCACATATTTCGCCAATTAGATGAATCCAATTGATTTGTCTGTAATTAATGGAATCTCTATGCAAGCCGTTCGGATTGTGCCAATCAAATCGATTGCAACCGCAAATAATATTATATTATTTTCCGGGTTGGCAGAGACCACAATTATGTTTTTATTTCTAATGTGGTAATTATCAAAATGGGGTAGTAGCATTCCAGTTCAACTATGTTGACGACCTAAAAGGTTTTACTACGTGGGTGTACTAAGGAATAAAGATATTTTAATGGATCTTAAACTTCTTAATATTTTAGTAAATACAAATTGCATTTTTAGAGAACTCTTCTGCTTAATTCATATACCCAAGCTACTACTTTCCTCGGCTTTCTTTTATCTACCATCCCAGCAATTCATGATTCTATTTGTACCCTTACCCCTTATATGTTTATTGATATGCCTTGGACTAAGACCTTAATGCCAAGAGCTATAAAATGCTTTAGATGCTGACAAAGCACAAGTCGCCTCATAAAATGTGCGTCTTTTTTCCCGGAACGTGAGACTTTTTACTTTGTCCGGAAGGTTTCTCGGTGCTTTTGCTTTGTTTGGCGAAATGTATGCAGAGTAAAATGAAATGAAAATTAATTCTTGTTTTTGTTTTTCTTTTTTTTTCACGCGGTGCTAAGACAAAAGGAAAAATGGGGCGGGCATCTCGTGGAGCATTGCGAACAATAACAACGTTTATGGCTTTGATTATGAAATTTTCCGTTTCAATTTCATGGAGCTAAACGGTGGGAAAAGACTCACTCGCCAAGATTGCAATGTATATGTAACAGGTTTACAGTTACCGATCGCTTCCATATACGTAAAGTGAGTAAATATGGCTTAGATCCCCATGTTGTGGGAACTCTGGGTGAGTTGGAACCTCAAGTGGTTTGACACCATTCGCTCCAAAAGGTCCAGATTCGGACCAACTTGTGAAGTGGGTCCAACCCATCCAGCCCTATTGTCTCCCTTTTTGCTTACCTTACTTTACTTTCATAAAAGTTCCAACTCACTGTTGGTTTAAAGTGTTAACTAATTGGAAGCTTGAAGGTAATAAGGCCAAAAGAAGGGGATTTTCTTTAACTTACTAGAGGTTCTAAGCCTCTTATACTAATTTGTTTTTATTTTTGACAAGACTTTTGGTTCCTTTTGGTTGGGGTATCTTATTTTTGCTGCCCTTTTAAAAGAGCAATACAATTATAAATATTTGTATTTTTGTATAGATACTAACAGTTCCTGTTTTTGGGTTAATTCAAATGGTGTTTAAACTTATGGCTTCCGGACATTGCAATTGAAAATGCATTTAATGTTGTGAATTAATTAATGTCCTTTATCATTTTTCTAAACTTTTCCGTGCTATTGTAATTAAACATACACTATTAATATTATTATCAATTAGCTCACATAAATTACAACATAATATATGATAATGTGCTTTTGTGGCCTTTTAAAACATAATGGCCTGACCCAATAAAATGGTGTTTAAATTAATGGCTCCCAGCAATTTGCAATTGAAAATGCATTTACGAATAATTTATTGTCAAATGGATTTGAATAGACTTATGCCATT
Source organism: Drosophila subpulchrella (assembly GCF_014743375.2). NCBI lineage: Eukaryota > Metazoa > Arthropoda > Insecta > Diptera > Drosophilidae > Drosophila > Drosophila subpulchrella. The sequence continues at coordinate 8,607,399 of NC_050609.1, read as the reverse complement.
TATTTTTTTAACTTATTTAAAAATGTGAAATGTCCACTCACGTATCAATTGTTGTCTTTTATTAACAGTTTTCCAAACGAATTCCATGGCGACTCGTTAGCAACGGGGTCACAATTCAATGGGTAAAAAAGTAGGACTTAATGTCCAATTCTGATTGACCAATGATGACCATTTAAGCCCAGAGCGGGTTCTGCACTATTTAGCAAAAAAGACCAAATAGCGAGCTTAGAACTCTGGCAGCTTTTCCGACCGCTAACCAAGTGTAACTGTGGCCAAAGTCAAATGACACAAGGCCAACAGCAAACCGTGGCTAACTGGGTTCCGATAATAATGTAACATCCATCCGGAACATCCATCAGCGACGTGTCCCATACGTTTTGGCCAATTCATGGCCCGCTCCCCACTCTCTTTCTTCACGCATCATTAGCAGCCGCCTGGTAATATGGTGTTCCATGGAGATCTCCATGTCGGGGTGTAGGATCGAATGATTACCTTGTGCGAGTCGGTTTATGCGGTAAAGCGATACGATTGCATGATGACATGACATCGCAATAACCCAAAACCTGCCACCGGAAAATTGACAGCACGCCATCCGCAAATCGGACGGGGGAAATTTGAGTATGAACTAATGAAAATAAATAATAACCGCATGGAGTTGGATTCGAAGTCGTATTGGAAGTAGGGAGCATTACCCGCCAACGCTTGCCTTTGTTGGGGGTCGTTCGAATCAGCTAATTTTAGTGGCACGAAACCGGGAAAATATACTTATCGGTGAAATCGATACACGAGCTGGCTTAAGTGTCGAGCGGGAATTCGAATGGGGAATGATCCCAGGCCCACGCCTGAATGAAACCTAAAACTTAGGAAAAATTCAAAATGTCAACGTTTAGTTCCCGGTCCACGAACAATGAAGATATAATATGCAGACGATGTAAAAAAAAATGCATTCAAAAGAACTGCTGATTAAGAGGTGTCCAGTTTTCAGTTGAATGAAATGTATTACCATCATAATTCAGTAGAAGGAAAAATATCGAAGAACAAGGCTTAGTCAGTTAATCATAGCACACATTTTGCGGGCGGTCTATAATAATTTATTACTAATAAATGTTGAAACGATTATAATAGTAAATATTATAATTTTTAGAGATTTAGTTGGGAACTGATTTTAGAAAGCATAAAACGAGTCAAGATCCACGTCTAGACCCCCACTTTACAGTCGTTTTCCTTCATTCCTCATTGTTAGACCTTAATATAAACTGCAATTTACATGTCTATTACATAAACTTACATTACCAACTTACACACAAAACGGGATGGCAAAAAAAGTCCTTTCGTCCTGGTGCGGAACAACGACAAAACACATAAATCAGCGCCCGAACACAGAGACACTCGCAGAACGTTGGGCTAAAAGTTTTTCCTTGTTTCACACAATGCCAAAAGAAAGAGGAAATGAAAAGTTTCCACCTTTTTTACGCTTAATTCAAATGAATGCAACGTTGGATTGAATCCTTTATTGGCACTGAGTGGAATACTCGTAATTAGAGACAATGCTACAAAGCCATTGTTGACCTTTCACTCTGATTTGCTGTAACAATTCTCCTGCCCCCATCCCCTGGATTCCTTTCAATTTATTTGTATTTTTCCACTCGCGTTGTCCTTGCCGGCGAAAAAAAGAGTATCAAATGGTAGGGAGCTGCCTGGAGGAGCTCGCGACGCATCCACTACCAAAGACCAAGAGCAACTGAGCCGCGAAACGAGGAGCCCGCAGGAAACCGGGCTCGCTTCTCCGCTTCGCCGGAATTCGGGTTGCGTTCGGGTCACCTCGGCTCGTTAGCAGCCGGCAATTGCAGCAGCGGCACCATCCACATACATAGGTATTATCTCCCTCCCTCAAGTGGAGGTCCCTGCGCCAGTGCTGCCCACCTAGACATACATATCTTTTTATGAAAATGTTCTATAGCACCATATTAAAACGCAGTATATAATATTTCCGCCCTTCATACAAAGTTTATAATCGTTTGGTAAAGCATTTCAGGTCTAAGTGCGCTCTAGTAATGACAATGTTTTCTTAATTACCTAGAGCTTAACATATCTATTGTTTTACCTCTGGTTATCAATAAACCTGAATTACCGCCTTGAATTGTTGTAGAGACACAATCTATAGTAATGGGTAAAGAATGTATTTGGATCCCATCATAATCCAATATTTATAATATGATATTTTTCCTAAAAAAAACAGTATTTTCTATTGGCGTTTCGGGATCAAACGTCATTTTTGATCATAAATTTGTTCAGTGATATTGCTTACAATCCTTTAAAGATAACGTTCATCCCAGGTTTTTTATATTCGAGAACCAATCTCTAATCCATAAATTTTTCGGCTAGATATTATGAATTTTTTCTTATAGATAGATTTTTATAGCTTTTAGTTTCAAGGTCTGCACAAGGCTTTAAGTAGGGGGTCCTCTTAGTCAAATTGTAAGAAAATAGAGTATAATATAATAATTTGAAAACCTTGTTTTGAAATTCAGTATTATAAACACGTTGCAACCCATGTATATTTAGCTAATTTAGGACATCCAACGAATAGCATCTCTAGAAACGGCTGCTGCGATTCTGCTGGCTCTGTTTTCATTCTGATGGCCAGGTTTGGCTTTAGTATTTGCTTTGTCGGCGCCGTCAACATCAGAACCATATAGTCATCGCCGCCCCCTAACATCCCAGTCCCCCTCTTTAACTCCCCCTTGAAACACCTTGGAATGCGGAGGTGTTCGCCAACTCGCCCCTTTTTCGCATCTTGGGCAGCAGCAGCTGGAATTACTTTTGTTTTACAACTGGTTGAGGTGGAAAGCATCAACTGGGATTCCCGATGGTTCCTTGTTTGTCAAAGGAGGAAATTGCTTTTTTGTCAAGTGTTGACAGCTGTACCTATTAATTATTTCTGTTGCTTCTCACGATTATTTGAAGAATAAACCGGGACTGAAAAGAAAATGTAATTACTTTCAAGAAAAATGTTTGATTAGGATGTCTTTCTAACTTGGTTATTCTGTCTTCAAAATGATATAAATCTAGACTTTGCATCTATTACAACATTATCATTTCCTTTCAGTTTAATGTAATTTTATTTAACAATTGTAGTCCCTAGACTGTTTGGCATGCATTTACGAGCTGCTCTTTCGACCAAATATTTGAGCACTTTTATAGCTGCTTAAAGTTATGTTCCACCATCTTATAAAGCCTTTCATTTTGCACATAATATTTTACTTCATTTGTTGTAAAGTTCTTGAACGTCGTTGGCAATTGGTGAACCACTTTCGGTTCTTTTACAGCCACAACGTGGAAATCTTTACTTTGGCGTTAATCTACGAACTTGTTTCAAGTGCTTTTTCCTATTCAGAATCAGGAATAGGAATTTAAAGAGCACTGTGTTCGCCCTTAATGATAAGGAATTTAATTTTATTTACTTCAGGGGTGCTAAAACCCTAAACACGCTTGCACATTTGTATCTTAAAGATTTTTGTATTTCCCTTAGTTTATAGGTTTGTGCATTTTCATATTACGGATTTGAGCACACCTGCTTAGGCTTAAACAAACCTTATTATAAAGAAATACCATAGGTAAACTATAATTAAAATTTAATTACTTTTACTGTTTACTTAGTTCAAAGAATTTTTGACTGGAACCCCCATATCGCATTTCAATCTTAAAATTCTTATTTACTTTATTGGATATTGGGGGAATTCGCCACTTAAGGAATTCTTGCCATTGTAGTAATAGTTTCTGTTAAAAATCTTGGATCATGGCTTTTGTTCAGCCTCTGGAGAGGACTTACCCTGCTCAACGGCCTTTCTTGCATTTTTTCTCAGCCGATTGCCGACGAGCAATTAACTTTGAAAAATGCTTGGAAACAAGTGGCAGGAGGAGCAGGATGAGCAGGAGGAGCAGGATGAAGCTTGGAGGGCAGGTGCCTGAAGCCTGATGGCTGATGACTGATGTAGGGAAAAGGTGGGAAAAGCGGAGGGAGTGCATCTCGAGTGGCTGACTGGCTGGCAGCCTCAAGTGGCGAATAAGCTCCCCTAAACGGGACGAGACAAAAGAACCAGACCAGAACACTGGAGCTTGCTGCTCCAAGTAATCCCCAGTCACTCCGAGCGAAGAATGGGGGGTTGGGGTGGGAGAAGGTCGTTGTTTATCGATTGCCCAGTAAAAGCAGCCATAAAAGACACCGAGAACAAAACAGAGACGGAAAGAGAGCATCCGAGAATTGGCACAGGCCCTTGAAAAAGTTGTTGGCTCTGTTTGTTGTCTTCTGTTTGTTGTTAAGCCCACGCAAATGAGACACCGACGACCGACAAACGACAACGAAGATGGGCCACAAAGGCGATGATGATAATTATGATGATGGTCACGGGGAAGTGAGGGCATTAGCAGGGGGCTCGACTTATAAAGGGAAACCAAGGTTCTGGAATTAAGATCACAGTCTGCAAGGCATTCTAGATAATGGTTTATACCTAAAACTCATTTAACCTTAAATAGCCATAATCAGTGATATTTATAGCAGATTTTTATAAAAACAAATGGTTCATGTATTAATACTCTTAAGTAAATAGTGTTTTTATGTTTTGAGATATTTAGAAGGCGATAAAAATATTTTTCTGGAATCTTATCTCGCTTTAGGAACTACCAAAAGTTTAGCTCTTATAATGAAAGTAATCATTAGCAATGTTGTAGAATTTAAAACATGCTAGATAAAACCTATAATTATTTTAAAAGCTAGTCTCAAAAAAATGTTAGATAGCTACTTACGACACACCTGACCTGACATGCTAACTTTGATCCTGGGACCACACCCATACATATTTATATTTCGTGTTCATTTTTTTTACTCCTTCCGATTAAACCGCAGAGAGCTGTCTGTAAAGTTTTAACTCGTTGTGTATATTGATAACTTTTGCCAACGCCCCCCACCTCCATAAAAGTTTAATTTGGAATGGATCAGAACATCTGCTTATCGAACTCCCCGGACCCCTTTATTATCGTCCCATCGCCTGGTCTTTGCCTTTTGCATTTACGGCCTGCCAAATGGCCATCTGGCGCATCCGATTGAGGGCAGAGATTCGGAAACCCTCTTGGTTTCGGTCGGAAAGGAAAGGAAGGGAAAGACCGGGTGAAAGGCGGTACGTTGTCAAGCATCGAAAATGCGGACCGGACTGTGGGGCTGACTCATTGAACCACAAGATGAATACAAAGATGCCAAATCAACTCGAACGAGTTTCTGCGGCTGCTGGCTGGTGGCTGGTAGTTGGTAGTTGCCCACTTGGATCTCGGTTTTCGGGTCAATTGCATCCCGGCCTGTTGGTTGGCAGCACTCGAGGCCAAAGCGACATTTGAGTTCTGCACTCGGCCTAAACGTGCAACGACGAGCTTCCAATGGAAAACTCATTCTGGCCAAGTGCGTGCAGCGTTTGTCAAATTGCCAGTTGCCGTCGAGAGCTACCCCAATCCCAGACCTCCACAATCTCGGGCATGCATAGCCCCATAGCTGCATAGCCCCAATTGCCCCCAACGACAGTTGACAAACCCAGACTTCAGTGGCAGCAACAATAACATTAACAACCGCAACATTTGTAATGGAAATTCCTGCATTGAAATCTCGTTTTATTTCGTTTAGCCACAGTTACGGTTTTGTTTTGGTTAATACCCTCCAAAAGAGTATAAGGAATTTCCCATCCTCACCCTAATCAACTGATATACGATAAAAAAATATATTCTGCCCATCTGTTGCCTTGGAAATTTGACGTACTAAAACCAGTTTTGAAGTGCAAAACTAGTTTAGATCGCAATATTCCTTAATTACATATCAATGCAGTCTGTCTTGATTCTATTATGATCCGAAACGATTGCAAGTGGAATTAATGTATGTGAAAATCAACCTGAATAAATGTTGTCAGGTACTAGAATTAATATATTGGATGTTTAGGTTAAATCTAATAATAACCCTTACTTTCGAATTCCTTTAAGACAAATATCAATATTTTTGAAGACTCCATATTATATAAATTTTACCTTGGTAATTTTCAAAAAAAAAAAAAAATCAAAAGAGTATTTGTAGTTTCAGAACCCCAAAACTTGGCCTTCCCTCCTGACTTTTTTGTTGGTTTAATTTTTTGTGGTTGGTATTTGATTTTTTTTGCAAGCTGTTGACTGCAAGTGCCATTGGCTTTGTTGCTGTTATTGGTGTTTTGCCGGGGTTTTTGCAGCTTTTGTGGGCTCCTGTAACTGTTGCGGTTCCGTCAACGTCATCATCCCCGGACGTCTGGCACCCTGGAGAAGTCAATGAACCTGCCGGGTCTCTTATGTTCAGGGGAACCAGGCGACAATAAAACTTTTCAGCTCCATTGGCCACTTGACCGCCGACGACGAAGGCGGGGATCGAAAATTTTGGGCCATTACATTTGATGATCGATCGATTGTTATGATTATGGAAGAATTTTGCCCGCTGCAGCCTTTTTCCTGTCAGCCAAATGGGATGCCCATGCAAATGAGCCGAACGATTCTGGAAATGTGTTTGGCATGCCCGATTAACATACCACCTAATGTTTAAAAATTGCAAATTAGCTAAAAACAAACAAAAAACAATCATAGTCGAATAGAGTCACCAGCATGAGAACCTGGGCTCTGGAATCCCTTGTTTATGTTCGTGCCAGGCCAGATCTTTATCGGCTAGTGCGAATAACTAAATTCGTTGCGACACGCAAAGAAATAAAAGCTCACTTAAAATGGATTTAGTACCTGTCCAAAACAACTAAGAACACGGGAAAGTAAAAAATGTGTTTCTTCAAGAATTAAGCAAGGCCATTAAAGTAAAGAGAACAGCAAATTGCAATCAATATATGGATTCGGTATTGTTACAGCAATAACATTTTGTATTCACAATTAAATGAGAAACCAAACATATCCTTAAATGAGATGCGGCGCTGTAAAGCAATATATTATATCAATTTTTAATTTTAGAAATGTACATACGAATTTTAACTAAATGGATATCTCCCAATAATATCAGTTTTGAAATATAGTTACATATCACATTTTCCCTGAAAAAAATTAGTTGAAAGAAACTTAAGTTATAAACTAACACCTCGTAATAAATAGAAAACTTAATGTGTTCTAACAACAAAGAGATGTTATTTGTTTTAAAAATTACCACGACACTCGCGTCATTTAATAAAAACAATAGTTAAGTGGGGTCTGTATAGGGTCTGTAAATTGAATGCAAACTGAGACCGATGGCTCCTAATTAGCACGCTGCTGTTGTAGAAATAAGAGGCGTGCGAAAATCCAATAGTCGAAACAAACAGCGGACCCCAAGCCCAAATCCAGATAGTTAGATCAGAAGGGGGCTCGAAAGTGGGGAAAGAATAATGTTGAATAGAAAGCGCCCCTTGCGCGAGAAAAAGTGAAACGGACACCACAACAATGAAAAAATCAATTTAAATTGAATTATACAATGCCAGCACACGGCGAACTCAAATAAAAGCGAATTGCATGGCACAACAAAAGTAAAAATAAAACCAAACGAGATGCTCAAACGGGTTTAACGCTCCTTCTCGAAGAAATGTATGGTATGGTATGGGTATATAAAAGATGAAACGATTCTGAATGAATGGGCCCAAGTAGGGAATCGAGTAAGGCTAAATAAAGATGAGCAGCATAAATTAAAGACCCCCCTCCTTTCTTGCGTCTGCAATTTTGTAACACTTTGTCTGCTCCGATTCTTATGTTGGTTTTATTTTTAACCAATCCCAATGCGAATCGAGTGCAAAATCGGTCTAGACGGATATCATTTAATTGGACCCAGAAAAACACCCAATTTTCTTTGTTTGCCAAATGACTGAGAGATCCGGTTTTTGTTTTTGACAGGGTAAGCAGACGCCTTTTGAGGGTGGTTGTCCGAATATTGATTATTGCAGGGTTTTTGATTTCTCACCTTCTGTTAAACGCTAATTTGGTTAATAACTTTTCCGAGTTTCCTTAACTCCCTCGCACACAAACATGGTACAATTTCCCCGTAATCCTTCGCACACACAAACACACGTGCACTTACACCCGCGCAAAAACATTTACAGTCGGCCAGGAAATGCTCATCAGAAAGGTGTAGTATTAGTCAAATATAATTGCCTGGCCCAATGTTTAACTAGCACTTGATGCAAATTCCCGTCGTAATCAATAAAATGCGACAATGCGACCGAGCGGCAAAGTTGTTTGGAATGAAGACAGCAAAAATACGTCCGCCCCCACAACCGAGCGATTTGAAATTTTTTCAAGAACTGAGGTGGGCAAATCTCGATTTTATATCGATATGTTTTGCCATCACAAAACTGAGGCGTTTTTTGACGTGCAGATGCGGTCACACTACAGCGTTCCCTTTAAAGCGCCAATGCGGCCGAAAAGAGAAACTCTTATGTAAGATCCGAATGTAGAATTTTAAACTGGGGTTAATACTTACGGTTTGGAACCGCCTGATCGCGTTCCTTTTCGAAATCTCTCAGCATCATATAATTTCAGTCAGCAATATAGCCATGTCCGTCTGTTCGCCTATCCGTTTTAAGCTATCCAAAAGGATACCATGTTGGGTATGGTGAAAATGTTAAAGTAAAAGCAAGATACAATACAAATTTGCCGCTTTTTTTAATTCGTTTTTTCCCTTACTTATTCTTATACCATTTTTTGTTAAAATTTTAATCAAATTGTTCTTTTCAAATAAACTGCCAAAATTTTAAATTCCCACCCCAGGATAACAGAGCTTTTTTAGTGGTATGAAGAACTTGCCGTATCCTTCTATTCCTCTCTCGTTCGCCCAATCCAATTCGATAAATATTCGATAGGCTGAGGGGCTTGAAATATCTGTGAAATTTAAAGATTCCATGATAAATAATTTAAATGAATACATTTTAATAAAACAGTAATGTGAAAAAAAGGATAGCAGAATATGTCTATAGAAAGTGCCAGTGGATTCGATACCTATCGGTAACGTTTATTTGCAGGGCCACCTATCGGTAACGTTCAATTTGCTGGAATACGAGCAACATTTACTGATTGCTATTTAAAATTCCCAGTTATCCTATCCGCCGCCTAGTCCTCGTAAAAGTAACCCCCCGGAACTGGGTTTACGGGTCGTATCATCATCCGCGAAATTTTTGGTTTGTCGGTTCCGGTGCGCCAATTCGACCAGATGATGGCTGGACTTGCTATCTGGTGGACACCAAGTTCTCCATTTAGATTGGACTGTGTGCAGCGATCGAACCACCAACCTCCGCCGTACTGCTCGGCGCAGGTGGAATCCGGGGAGTTCTCGGGATACCCATTCCTTCGCCGATCGTGTGTGCTAAATTCCGTTCCATTGAGCTGCTCCAGAACATCTGGCAGCGAACCCCGGAAGTCACCTTCCACCGAAAGCTGGAAGTTGTAGCGCTCGCTGTCCAGTCGGAAAATGGAATACTCCGCCCAATCCACGCCTTCCTGATCCTCCTCCTGCAACTCCACTCTCAATTCATGATCGTCGCGATAGAGAATCTTGTGCGTGAACTCGTTGCCGAACCAGAAATCCCGGGATAAATTGCCAAAACCCGCGCGGTACTCGTCCCAGCTGCGATTAAAGTTCTCGGGGGGATCGTAGGAGCCACCTCGGTTCTGGATCACCGTCCAGGCGGGACCATCTGTTGCGAAGGTGCAGTAACGCTCGTGCAAATCACGTTGGACTTCATTCCGCTCGGGAACTAGGAACCTATAGACGCCATCCACCCGTACAGCTTCATCCAGTTCATAACAATCCGATTTGGCGGGCTGGTAAAAATCTGGAACAGATTGACGGGTGAGTTTATTGTTTTTGTATTATTATATTAAGTTATTGTTTAACACACCAACTTTCGGGATGACCTTAACTTTGAAAACATCCTTCAGCAAGGTCTGGTTTAGAGAAGTTTCCAGAAGCCTCGAGCCGTTTTCCAGACAAGCTTTCAAAGGCCGCTTATCTAAATCCTCCTGGTTCAGTCGCTTGAGCAATATATTCAGCCGCTCTGATAGCTCTGTCAGGGGATCTGCTTTGGAGGAGAATCTCCCCGGTGAATGCACATCCGCATCGGAAAGAAAGACCACCTTGCTCAGCACATGGTGAAGGTTTATTTCCAAGCCCCTGAGCTTCAGAGCCTGCCTAGCCAGAGTCTTTCTAATCAAAATTAGCTCCTCCAAAGATTTCAAGCCTATATCAGACTTTCTAATCCGACTTATAGTAGTATGGGTGCTGCCCAGGAATACAGAGCTCCAGGCGAGCAGGAAAATTAAAGAAAACTTCTTCAAGGGAAATTAGTAGTTTATCAGAAAACAATACTTTTATCCGCTCTTACCATCATCCCAATTCCAAGTTCAATCACCAACTAGCTGAAGTCTGCTTAGAAAATTTCCATCACATATGTTCCCAAATTCCGCCATCTGTTGTGTCCCATAGATCACTTTTGGTGGTCCATGTGTCACTTTTAAGAATATATAATTCTGTATATTTGCGGTCCTTAGTTGATCTTCACAATTCTGTTGTATTTCTTTTCAAGTTTTAACGATTGAATCTGGACTCTAGCTTTACGGTAAAACATACACAGTATATAATAAAAAAAACCAAGATAGATTAAACATTTTCACGGACATAGCCGCACTAGGTTTGCTCATTGTTTTGTTGTTTTTTATATTTTTAATTGCTACAATTAGCCACTAACGTTTAAAGTAGAAATGAAAACGCCTAAGCAACTAAAATACCGCCATCGCATTCCTCTCTATACATTTACAGTTGATAAACTTTTAAAAATACAAGAAATACGGCCCTAGAGCCAGCTGATTAATTGATAGGCTTGGTTTAGTTATATCGTTTTGTGTGCAGGTGCGAATACATTTCAAATCTTCAGCTCACTGCTCTCTTGGCATTTACATGTTCTTATTTATGCATATAGTATATTTAAATGTGTTTTTATTTAGATTAGCTTAGTATTGTATCATTAGCTCACTTTGGCTTGAAGCCCAAGTGTTGGTTTGTTGTTTCTGCCTAACCGCTGACCATTTTTCGAACCGAACCCACCCACCATGCTCGAAAGGCCTGGTGAATGCGATCGGTGATCTGTTGACGACCGCCGATTAGTCTACATTTATCAGTAACTTGCTTAGCTCTATGTATTTAGCTTTTATTTACATTGATTATTTCAAGAGTTTCGCTTCTGCTTCTGCTTCGTTTGTTGTGTGTTTGCTTATCTGTGTTTCTGTGGGTTCGTAGAACTAAATAACTTAGACGATTGCTTAAAATACGCAATGCTGTTGTGAGTGCAAACCAATCCGTTTAAAACAAATTAAAATAGTTGCTCTGCGCCGGCTGATTCGTGTTGTGTGTGGTGTGTGTTTGTGTGTTTGGGGGGCTTAAAAATTCACAAATCGTTTAAAAAGACTGAAATCACGAAAACGAAAGTTATTTGCTTTGGGTTTTGGTCTTAGATGCGTCTGCTGCGAACGCCCTCGGCCCGGGTCTTCCACTCCGGATCGTTGGGGTCGTCATCCTCGAAGGGATCGTCGGCCATGTCCTCCTCAAGCGCCTCCGGATCGCCAAGGTAGGCGTCGATCGCCGCATCGTACAGATCCTGCTCGCCATCCGGCGTCGACGGCTCCTCATCGTCCAGCGGCGCCAGATGGTGCTTGGGATAGTCGTCGTCCTCCTCCTCCAGCAGAATGTCCTCCTCTTCCGGCTCGGAAACTTCAGTTTCTTTCCCACCTTCTGCTCCGTTTATCTTCGCTGCTGCTGCCGGGTGACCATTTAGCCGACCATTTAACTGGCCATTTAGTTTAATCTTGGTCTTGCTGCTGCGCCGACTACTACTGCCTCCGGTGGAGCTGGGACCGTCGCAGTTCGAGGATATTGACTTGCTCTTGGCCCGCTTTGGGACGGACATCGATCTGGGTGTCGCGTACGTCTCGGCCAGCAATCGCTGGTAGACCTCGTCGGAGAGCGGAAAGTGCAGGGGCTCAAAGGGCGATGGCATCAGCGCATAGGGCTATTTAAAAAGAAAGACTTGTAGTTAGGTAAAGTTTTTTGGACAAACAAATCCCGAATTACCTCCCGCAGGTCGGGCGTGGTGCTGCGCCGTTCCACCTGATCCTTGAGCTTGCTTGACGTAGTCCGACGACGGGCCTGGCGCGCCTGTCCGCCCGCCAGCGGCTCGCCGCTGTCGTTGAACCCGTCCAGTGGATGGGCCAGCGGCGAGGGAATGCTTTCGTTGTCGTGCCCAATGCCGCCCAAGTGCGGAGCTGGCGAGGCGGGATCCGGAGTATTGGCGCCACTCGACTCTGCACGACTGTCGATGCGTCTATTCGCACGTGATCGCGTGCTCCAGGGGAACTTGAGGAAGGTCTCAAAGCGGCGACGCTCCTCGATGAGAGCGCGCTGATGACGCAGTATGAACGCCTCATCCGAAAGATCTTCCTTGCCATGCTCCTCCTCCTCGTTTTCGCGGGTCTCTGGTTTTAGCTCCACCAGCTGTCCATTGGCCTTGGTCTTGGGGACCTCGTCGGATGGCGTCTCTAGCTTGGGTCTCTTGGGCAGTGGTTGCTCTGTTGCTGGCTGAGCAATCTCTTCCTGCTTCTCGGCAGTTTTATCATTCTGATTTTTTGCCAAATTACCATTGAGCTTGGGTTTGACCACCTTTTCCACCTGCTCCTCTGCCTTTTTCAGCGGATTGGGATCCTCTACAGCCTTGGCCTCATCCTTTTTGGCAATGCCATTTACCAGTCCATTTTTATTATTATTGTTGTTTGTATTGTTATTGTTATTGTGCTTGACTGCTTGCTTGTCCTTTAAACCATTGACCTTTGGAGGCTGCACGGCCGGCTGTTGTTGTGGTTGCTCTGGTTTTTCTGATGGCGGCTGGGGTTTGGGTGGCTCCTCTGACGTTGATGCGCCGACGCTGCCATTGCTCAGTTTGCAGTCCGCTGACTCATCCGACGAATGCTTTGCCTTATCATTATCACTGTCTACAATGCGCCACCTGGAAGTAAAGATACGGGGTGATTAGAATTTACCAGAGAAGCTATATATATATTATAATCATATCATTAACATGGAATACTTACTTTGGTATGGGAATCTCCTTGTAGGGAAGAATCTCCATTTTCGATTGGGCTAACATACTGTACGGTATAACAATGTTATTGATGTCATAGATGGGACGAACGCGACGCTCCGATGTTCTGCTAAAGAAAACAAAGAAATGTATGAAAGATCTTATTTTTATCGGAACCCTTTTAGCAAGAATAATTTATGTTGAAAAATCTCAATATCAGAAGTTCAGACCAGCTAACATTCCATATCCACAAAACCGAACCGCGAGTTCTGTCCACCATTTTCGTATTTACCTCTCATTTCGATGGCTGTGGGTGGGCGAGGAGTTGCGACGACTGCTGCTCTGGTCCCCCCACTGATCCCCGTAGCCGTTGAGATGATGGTTGTTGATGTTGCTGCCGTGTTGATGCAGCTGCTGTTGTGTGGAATTGCTGCTGCTGTTTGTGGATTTGCGTGACTTCTTAGCGCCGCTGGCTGCCGAGATCGAGGTTGAGGAGGGACTGTGGTGGCGTTGTCGTTGGCGTTGGCGAGAGTCTGGCCACAGCGAGCTGGAATTGTTCGCTCCAGTTGGTTGTTGTTGTAGTGGTGGTTGCCTCTTGCCCTTGGCCGCTGCTGCTGGTGTTGCGTTAAATCCGTGATTGGAATGCGGAACAGGGACGAAACGGAGACAAGAACGGAATGGCAAATAAAACAATTGGTGGAGTTTTGTCGTTGTTGTTGTTGTTGTTGGTGGAGGTTGTGGTATTGTGGAATATCGTGTTTTGGTTGATCGATGCAAAGAAAAAGAAGAAGAAGAGATGCAAAAGATTGTTGTTGTTTTATGTTAATAACAATTATCGAATTTCGTCATGTTTACAATAATTTACTGTTGGCCACAAGTGGCGTTGTAGTAGGCGTAGTAGAAGAAGAAGTAGTAGCAGTACCAGTACCGTTTCCGCTATCCCCTCCCCCGACGCCACTGCTTCCGGTTCCGCTTGCTCCTCCTCCTGCAGCAGCAGCTTTAGCTCCGCTGCCAGCCTCCTTATTTGAGTTGTTGTTGCGCTCCTTGCGTCGTATATAACGCCGCTTGACCGCATCGCCCGATCGCCGGCTGCCCGCCGCTCCGCCAATTCCGCCAGAGGCCAGCGTCTCGCGCTCCGCCTTCCACATGGCCTTCACAATGGCCTTGGCCTGGCAGCGCATGACTCGGTACTGCCAGTCCGGCTGGCGGGCAATGGCCTCCAGGTGCACAGACTGGCTGACATCTGGAGCAAGGGAAGAAAAGATGACTGATGAGCAAACAATCGAATGACCGAATAGGACCATATTCAGTGGAAACTCCCACTTACCGCTGGCGAAACTGAGCACTGGATGGTAGCCAGCATCGAGCAGCGCCACCCGATTGGCCGGCATCATCGTCTCGACAAGATCCCGGGGCGCTGTGGGATCCGTGCGACCTGTGCACAGGGTGCATGGCACCTGCGGCCACTGGCAGCCACACTTGATGTTGCTGGGCCGCGCGGCCTTCTTGGAAATCGTGTGCATGTTCGTGGTCTGGAAGAGCTTGCGCTTGTGGAACTCGGACAGCACCAATGGCCGGGACCGACTGCAAAGATAGTCGCCGGAAGGCTCCTCCTTGATGCCATTTGCTGGCGGTGGCAGCGGAGGTGATGTTTTGACCGTGGCCTCCAGCTGGACCTCGCCTTTGGACTGGGTCAGCTCCGAGAAGAGGTCGCTGTGCTGTCGGATCTTCATCTCCAGGTCGGTCAGCTGGGAGCAGAGCCACGACCAGCGCAAGGCAATGGCTGCCCGATCTTTCGAGTACCGCCAAACAGCGCGTCGAGTGCTGAAAGAGATCGAAACGAATTTGGATTATAAACAGGGATAAATTAAATTGATTAAGTAGAATGTATAGATTCCTTAGGATATCGGTATTAAAAAATATTTAAAATGTCCTTGGAATGTTAAAACGTTTCTTGTGAAGTAAAGTAATTATTATAAAGCCCCTTAAATGTTGTCATCTATTCAGGGCTACCAAAAATATTATTATTTAAAACAGCTGTCAAAAATAAATACTTATAAAATCTTTCTGTGGAAGAAACTGATCAAAATAAATACGACCCTAGTTCGGAACCACTAATTTAAAAAAAAAGTGACAGAAAAGGACGGCTTCCAAGCTCAAAAGACACAAATGGAAACAGTTTGATAGTTAAATCGCCTAGAGCATCTACAGATATAATATGGAATATAGCAAAGTTTGGAACTTCTGCACTTACATGGATAGCGACAGCTGCTGGGTGTTGTTGTAGGAGACCATCTCGTCAGCAGACTCTCCCCCAGAACTCGACTCCGTGGCATCCGAATCGATGGCGTTCTGCACCTCTCGCAGTTCCGTGTGCAGCAGACCGGCCACATGGGTGAGTTCACTTGTCACATAGGTGTCGTAGCTGGGAACGATGTCGTCCGCCCGCGGCGTATTCGAATCCGTTACGGCAGATCCCGTCGTGCCCGGCGCCAATCCCGATGATGCCAACGATGATGTTGATGCTGCTGCTCCCGTTGACATCGCTGAATCCAATTGATTCTTTCGCGGACGCTTTGCCGGCAACGTTGAACTGTTCGTGTTGTTGTACCAGCTGGAGGATGGTGCCAGGGTAGCGGAGCTTCCGTTGGCCGAGTGGCAGATTTGCTGATGGCGAGCCGCCGTCGAAATATGCCGAATCACATTGCTCATCTGACTGGCGGGCAGCGGATGCTTGTTCTGCTCCTCCCAGAAGGTGGGGCCCGGGCGTCCGGAGACAATCGACAGGACGGTGGCCTCCTGCTCGGACAGTGTGGCACTTCTCGCCGGTATGGGAGCCTTGTGGGAAGTGCGGGCGGACCACTCCATTATGCCGGCTACCTCCTCGCTGGTGTGGCGGCACATGGCGCGCGCTTGGAGCTTTCGCATCCTGCGCAGCAAGAACTCAATCCGGCGCGAAATAACATGCTGCTGCTGCTCCAACTCAGCATGGACATCCTGCCAGGGTCGTTGCTGCTCCTGTTTTATGATCACATTGGCCTGGGAAATGCTGCTGCTGCCGCTGGCCAGGATGTCACTGCAGCTGGGCTTCACGTCCGGCAGCTCGACCACATTTCCAGGAGCCGCTGCCGGCAAGGGCGCAGCCGGAGCCGCCTCATCCCACACATCGTCGAAGAACTCGCAGATGGTATCGGGATTGACATGGCCGCCGTCGAACGTCTTTAGCGCCTTGAGCACCTCCTCGATGTCCTGATCCTCCAGCACAGCACCGACGGCTCCGTCCTTGAGGAAATTAATGGAGGTGGAGGTGCTTTGAGGCGTCATCTGTTGAGGTGGCTGCTGCTGCTGGGGCCTGCTGGGCGTGCCTGGCGGTTCCTGCACGGGTGGCGCAACAGAAGGCGGAGCCACAGGCTCCTCGGGCATCGCACTGGCATTGCCATCCAGCTGGCTGAGACGCTCTGAAACAGTAAGCCAAGTAAACATTGAAAAGAGACGTTTCATTTGGAGTAACCACATTGACCTACCCTCTATATTATCTGTTTCTATCTTTGGCAGCTCCTCCTCTGCTGAGGCTACCGGCGGTGTGTCACCTGGCAAACCGCTGCCGGAACTTGCAGAACTGGTGGCCACTGCCAGGACAGAGGCAGGCGTGGCCGGCTCCTTGCCCAAAGTCACATCGGGCAGGGTTTTCCTCAGGCAAATCTCGGCGGATATAGTCTCCTCAAAGTTGATGGTCAGATCCGCCAGCAGCTGGGCCGTTGAGTTGTCCTTGGGAGTGGAGCTGTTGCTAGTAGATGTGCTGCTGCTGCTGTTGTTGTTGTTGTTATTATTCTCCACAGTGGAGGTGGAGGCCACCGCTGCATCCGCCGTGATATTGGGCGCACTGCTGCTGTGTGGAGTGGGGGCGGTGCTCAGGCCCATGGGTTCATTGGAACGCCACTTCCTCTTGTTATTGACTGCTGGCGAGGATCTCTGTTGCTGCTGCGGCTGATGTTGCTGCTGCGGCGGGGAAGAGGCCACTGAGGCCGCTGCCGCCGAGGAGCGGGTGACCCTCGTGGTGGCCGTGGCCGGAGTGGGCGTCGCTGGCTTCTTGGCCACTCCGCCGGCTCCTACTCCAATGCCTCCAACGCCTCCGCTCTCCAAAGAGCTGCGGGCCGAGGGCGAGGCTGTGCTGGTTAGCTTCTCCTTGGGACTTAGTGGCTCGGCTGTGAGCGCTGGGGCCATCGTTCTGATGCTGATGCGTCGGCCGGCTGTTGCGGCATTTGGTCCGCTCGACTCCTGAAGGCTACTGCTCGATGCTAGTCCTGTCGAGGATTTTGAAATGAAACGGGCTATTATTTCGGCAAATCGACAGGCAATTCAGCGTTTTGAATGCAAACGACAGGCACACTGTTTGATTTTCGTAAATGCCCGACTGCTCAGTTATCGGTTACTATATTTGTTTAGTTTTTCTTTGGTTTTATCTCGCTTAAACTACCCGCCTCCCTAAGAATTCGACAAAAATTCGGAATCGTTTTGTCTTTTCCGGCGTGTTATGTACATATGCTACATACATATATGTACACGCACTCAAACACACGCACACACATAGCGACGCTCTGGCCAGCCAGAGAGTCGAGCCGAGTCAATGGGAGCGAGAGAGAGGTCAGAACGCGCGCTATTGCACACCATGATGCGCAATAAAAAAAACTGTATAGAACTCGCACAAACACACATACAGAGCGATGGACAAACAGACAGACTACTTTACATACTGACGAAATCATTGCGGTTCATCTTGAAAATCACAATTTTCCAAGAATTTGCATCATCGGCTGGCGGAAAATCGACCAATCTTTATGTAATTCCGTTTATTGAGTTTTTCCACCACAATTAGCCATGCAAAACGGAAAACTCGCGCCTTTACAAGCACACTCACTGGCGCACATAAACACACACACACGCACACGTGCAACTGTGTGCTCCAATATTTTCAGTTATTTACACAATCGCATTTATTGTATTCCACATGTCTGCATTACTTCCGATTACATTCAAATCGGTTAAATGTGCTTATGTAGAACTATATTTGCCCGATTCCAGCGATTCGAGTGGTGAAAAAAACGTTTTCAGCGCGAAAGTACTCACTGGTACTCACTAACACACATGCACACACAGAGACGGCAGGCACTCAGCACGCAAGAATTTTGTAAATTGCTTAAAAAATAAGTAGTATATTTTATTTTTTTCGTTATACGCACAATTCGGCCGTTCCGCAAAAAATGCCCTTCGCACAATTGGCAAATAAACTGCGCTTACACAATGGCGTGACTCGCGCTATCGGGAATTTTACGGTACGGAAATACGGTTCTCGCTTCACGGATTTTTTTCCTCATTTATTTTTTTCATTGCTTTTGCCTTTGCTTTGGGCTGCCCTGCTACGCTTTTGGCAAAACGACGTGTATCGAAGCTGTACTCGTTTCTGTGCCAGACCAAAGTGCGCTGCCGCCCAGCCGGTTGTCTCGCTCTCGCACGTGCGCCGCCTATGGCGGTGGCTCGGCGCAGGGCTGTGTGTGCGAGCGAGACAACTGGTGGAAATGAGTACTTTTTGATCATATGGCAACGCTGGGCGGCGGGGCTGCTACCAGAAAATGCAACCCTGCTTTGTTTTGTTGTTTTTGTTTTGGGAATACATATATTTTTGGTGTGGTGTGGGAATATTTAGGGTTTTTTGAAATTATTCTTTAAGCCTCTGGTAGTCCTTCTAATAATCCATTTTTAACGTCTTATATCGAAGGTACTGAAGGTATAGGCCTCGATTTCCTGAGCTGGCGTGAATTCGGCCTTTGAGATCTTCGAACTGGGACTTCCCTTGGTCTGGAGCCAATGTTTCCTGTAAATTGTTGAGCATGGTTAAATGAATGTTTTGGCCACCCAAAAAGGAGGACGTTACATTTCGTTTAGTTCCGCCAGGGGAGCCTCCAGTTGTCCCTTTACGGTTCCATCTCGGGTATTCATGCACCAGCCATAAACACCCAGGGACTTGGCCGTCTGTTCCGTGTACTGGTCCACAAAGAGGATTTAGTGGATCTTGGCAAACTAAATAAGCCAGCAGGCACTTACCTTGCGGAAGAATACACCTGAAATGGTCAAATAATAGCTGTTAGACTAATAAGATCGAAAGGATAGCAGGTGCCAACGTCAAAATACCTTGCACTTTACCGAACACCTCGAAATTGCAGGCGAACAGCTGCTTGGCAACTCCAGATCCTGCCATTATGTCGTTGGGATCGGATTTTGTAAGCCCTTCCGAGCTGTCAGCACCTGAATTTTTAAATACAGCCAGTAAAAACAATGATCTGACAACCAAAATAGAATTATTATAAAATAGTGCCATAGTGACCAGGGCGCCAACAAAGAACCAGGGCTGTTCAAAAAGAATACCGAATATACAGTGACCATATCAGTGTTGACCGTGATTTCTTAGCGAGGACACCCACCATTAACAGCAGCAATTTAATTAATCACTGCTCACGAGAACGTTGGCATGAGATTTTTAATCAGCAAACATTTTTGTGTAATTTATCGTCCTTTTAATAACTTTCTATCCCACATTTCCAACATAAGTAACCAGTTTCTTATTGATCGTTTTTGTTCTTTGATTAAATATATGTCGCCTATTTATAACATTTTCATCTAATGTTGATTGACTTTCCATCAATTCTATTTACGTAATTGCATATTTAATTAATTTCTAATACTAATCGACCGTTAAATATTTGTTCAGTGATTCTCCAATCACGGTTAGCGAGTACACACACCATTATCGAAGCTGTTAGTCCCACCTCTAGTCGAAGTTTACCGTTGCTTTTTTCGCAGGACGCCAAAAAGTGATCGTTGCAAAAGATTAGTTGAATCCGCTTAAAGTTTAGTAAGTATAGCCCGATTAGTGCGGTGTGATCTTCAACTGGTACATAATTACCTGCAAATTAATTTTACTGCCTTTTTAGAACCCAAAATGGCGGGGGCAAAGAAAAGAGCTGGCTCGCAAATCGTGAGTGCGGTTCGGCCAAAATCGCCAAGAAAAAGTACAGTCACCGAACCTCCGGGTACTCAAATTCCCAAGGAGAACTCTGGGGACGCTAAAGGGCCCCAAACTCAAGAAAAACCCGCCCCACTTGAAAACGTTTTCAAGAAAAGGGAGCTTCAAAAGGTTTCTTGCTGTGAGACACCAAAAAATAAAGCGCCAAAACGTCCAAGTCTCGATGAAAACCCTTTGGAAAAACCAACTGTCTCCATCCCCGTGAAGTCCCCGAAAAAAAAGATCCAGAAGTTGTCCAAAACACCGGAAATTCTGTGGAAAGAAATCAAGAATTTGTCTCCTGGTACCGGGGCACTACTAGATTGCTTTATGAAGCATCACAACGAATCATTCTCGAATTTGAAAAAGCGGAACTTGATGACTAGCAGAAAAATGCGGAATATCGCCGTGGACACTTTGAAGAAAAATACGGAAAACATTAGCCTGAAAAAAAAGTAAGACTTGTAATTTTAACAAAGTTCCCACCTTCAATGAATATATTCTTAAAGGTTGGCTAACACCCAGCTGGAGCTGACCCATTCAAAGAAGGATCTTGCGGACCAGGAGGAAAAGAACACGGAGAACATTAATAAATTTAAGAAGATCAATCAAAAGTATACCGAGTCCGAAAAAAATTACAATAAGGAGCTGGGAATCGTAAAAGCTTGCGTGGAGAAGAAAAACTCCGAGCTTAAGGCTGCCCAATCTCGAAATGAAAAACTGGAACGCGAGGTAAACTCTTATCTACATAGATGCGATCAGAATTACTTCAGATTAGTAACTTATATTGCAGCTGAAAAATATGCAAGAAACTAATCGCGAATTGGCAGGCGCCATGAGTAACTATAAATTGGAAATGGAAAAGGCCCAAATGAATAACTCTGAGGTTCAGACGCACCTTAATGAACTCACGCAGGCTTACGAAGCCCTCGAGCATCAATTTGATGATTTGAGTGCACAAAAGGATGTTTGTGAGGTTTGTGTTTCGGCTTTATAAATATTTACCTATACGAATCTATAATCATTACATATCATACAATTGGAAATTCTTTGGCTTCGTCACTTATTTATTTTAGTGTATTCCGTCATACTCTTTAATAGTAATGCTTATTTTGATTTCCTGCTTGCATTTGCTCCACAGGCGAACATTGTACAACTGGGCACCGAGTTAAACGCAAAAATGGTTACCTGCGCCGAACTTGAAGATCGCGTTAAACAGCTTCCAATAGAAGCGAATAAAGCTTTGTCGATACTGCAAAATGAGTTAGAAGCCAACAAATTGCGCTACCAGGAGCAGCAACGATTAACCGATCAAGCCGATAAAGAGCTTGAACTATCTCGAAACGAGATTAATACTTTGAAAACGCTTATGGAGGAAAAGGAAAGAGCCCATATTACCCTTACTGGTGAACATCAAAAAATGACTGCTAGACTGGTCGAACTCGTTGATATCAACGAACATTATTCTAAGGAATTGGCTGAAACTAATTTGAAACACTCTCAAGATATGAAAAATCAAGCCAATAAGCACGAGGTAAGTGCAATGTAGATAATAAGTATGAATTTCCTTATGTATATTTTCAAATCATTTTGATAGACCGCCATTCGTGAGCTAGAAAGCTTACTGGATAAGGCATCTCTTGATTTCACAAAGCTAAAGAACAGCATTGAGGCACTGCAAAAGGAAAAACTTCTGCAGGCCTCGCAACTCCAAGGAGAGATTAATGAGTTGAAGTTGCGTCGCAATAATCAGCAGGAGGCTTTAACAAAATTGGCCAATGAACTTGAAGTAAAAACTCACAGTTTTGAAGGAGAACTAAAGGTACAGCACGAACAGCTTTCCAATCAAATGCAGGTCATGAGGGCTGAATTTGAGACCGAATCTCAGCGAGCTGCAGTGGAAATTGAGAGACTTACAGTTGCACTGCAGCAAAAGGAAGAAACGTCTAAGGCTCAGCAAGAGAAGTTGCAAAGGCTTCTGACTGATTATGATAAGCTAAAGGATACTTTGGCCCATCTTGAGGCTAAAAATGAGAGAATGGCAAATGAATTTTCTGCATCTAAGTTTCAATTAAGTCAAGAGCTAAAGTACCAGAAAGATAACTTGATGGTGGGTATTAAAAGTGAGATACTATTTCTTATTGATCTGTGTTATATCATTTTTCGTCTATAGAAAAAGATTTCCGAATTGGAGCTCGAAATTAAAAATAAAGAAGCCAAAATGCTTGAATTGGAATGCGACAAGAATGTAAGTCCAAGATATTTAATTTCTTTAAACAAACTTTTAGCTTATTTATAATTTCCAACAGAATGAAATGGCTGTACTCCAGTTTAAAATGAACCGAATTAATAGTGTAATCGACCAACCAGTGATGACAATACCTAAACTCCCAGAACCAAAGGGACTGTCCAAAACTCAAAGCACCCCGAATAAGGTTCAACCGCAAGAATCCGATAATTTTTCGAGCTCTTCTTCAAAGAAGCATACTGTTCGACGTCATCGAATAACTACCGTACATGCTTCAGACTTCGAAAGTGATGACGACCTCCCTGTAAGTAATTATTAAATGATCGTGAATTTGCAAATTAAATAATCGTTAAATATCTTATTGTTATAGGTTGTACAGGAACCCAATAGCGTAAAACGCGCCAAATTATCTGCAGTTGTTAAACCACAGAAGGAACCAGATTTGTTTGACATGCTAAAGAGGTCAAATTAGTTAAGAAAAAGAACTACGTTTTTGAAGTCGTATTACTTTTTAATTTTCCAATACTGAAGAATTCTGAGTTCAGAAAGTAATTCAGAACTTTTCATTCCATTCCTATTGTTATAGATTGTAACGGAACCCATTAGCGGAAAACGCGCAAAATGATCTGCATTTGTTAAACCACAGAAGGAACCAGATTTGTTTGACATGCTAAAGAGGTCAAATTAGTTAAGAAAAATAACTACGTTTTTGAAGTCATATTTCTTTTTAATATTCAAGTACTGAAGAATTCTGAGTTCAGAAAGTAATTTAGAACTTTCCATATCAATATTATCTATTTCTTTAAAAACTTGTATCTGCAAGTTATTTTTAAGAACATGATTTCTTTTTTCATTGTCCTAACTTTATTACATTGTTGAGTTAATGTTCTCATAAAAATAATAGATTAAGGTTCAAAACAAAAAGCCAAATAAATTAAAATTCTTTATTGAAACAAAGAACAAATTTATGTCGATTTAGTACATGATACCCTTTTCATTAGGGACACTAAACACTTGTACGATTTTGAAAGCATACCAAAAGTAAAAACAGGTAGAAACAATACGCAAAAACGAACTACGTTTCTAAGCTAGGTTTTGATGATCTTTATCAGGTGGTCGACGTCAGCGGCATCAACCACGCCATCTGCCTGCATGCCGGAATCCTCCATTGCCTTCCGGGTACCACTTCCCACGGCTATCAACTTGCGATCCTTGAGGGACACGTTGTAATTTTCGAAGAATTCCAAGGAACTACGGACACTGGAGGGTCCAAAGAAGACAATCGTCTCCATGCGTTTGAACTTGAGGGCATGTCGCATATGATTGACGAAATCCGGATGTGATCGACTCTCGTACACCTCGCAGGCATCCACGCGAAATCCCTGGGCCACTAAACGGAGACGCAGCGTCTGCCCAACGCCATTGCCACATGGCATCAGCAGAGGCAGATCCCTCTTGGGTCCGAACGTCTCCACGATCAGATCGCACAGATTATTGGCATTTATCGCGTGATCGCCCAAAGTAGGAAGATTCTGCAATGTAAACCAAGCCGAGCTATGTGTGTTCTTCCCCAGGGAGTAGTTGTGCAAGGGTCGCCAGCAACTAGGAAGAGGCGCCTTTTCCAGAGCCTCGTTGACCGCCTGGACACATCGTGGAGCCGCAAAGATAATCCCGGCATATTTGTGGGGCTCCATTAGTTTGGCCTGCAACTGCTTAAGGTTCTTGAACACAAAATGCGACGGTGCTATGAATATGGGATCCAGATTATTGCTGCGCAAAGCCGAACCATAAAAATCATCAGAGGACGGCACTTTCAATAGGATAACCGGTCGCTTATTACGATCTCCCATGGTTTAAGGTAAATATATTTGCAGTAAACTAAAATAAGAAAAATTTTATATTTGTGTTCAGCGTTCGATTTGTACAGCGTTTGTTTCGTAACGGAATTGAAAAGACAATGCTTGAAAACTTTCACCGCACTATTCGACAAACAGTTTTTAAAGATTTTGTATGACAAAGAAAAAAAAACTAAACATCACCTACTTATACCCAAGAACTTTTTAAATTATATTATAAACCAACTAACAAACGTATTACTTCTGGAATGGTATCACAAGCATTTGCATCGCAATCGTTTATAATTTTTATACATTTATATGGAAAACAAGTGAGTTGAGGACATAAACCAAGCAATCGTAAACATAGCAAGTACAACAATTATAATTAAATCCGTCTAGACAGCTCCCATCTGCAGAATGGGTGTAAATAGTTTGTAGGCCTTCTCGATGAACTGTACGGCGGACAGCATTTCGGAAAAGAATGTGCTGACGCGGGCTTTTGCCTCCTCCGGTTCCGGTTTGCCACTGAGAACGGCGGCGAACCGGTGGCTGAGACCTTGGATGTGCCCATTGAACTGCTGGCAGAGATTGACGACGCCGTCCACCTCGTTGGCGGTGCTGTGATGTGGTTTAACCAGCAAAAGCTCGGCGATCTTGTGCAGCTTGCACATCTCCAGAGCGCAGGCTTCGCTTAGGGTATGGATGCTTTTGGCATAAGCCTGCTCCAGATCGCCGGTGGTGGCCTCCTCGGAGTTTAGCCACTCAAGGGACTGTGTCCAGTGCCTGGAAGAAGACGTTTTGGTCTTGAGCTACTTCATTTTAATTCTTAAATTCAGGTACTCACTTTGCTATATCATCGAACTGGATACCCAGCTCGGCATCCTTGATGGTGGCCGCCAGCCGCTCGCTCAGCTCTTGCGCCTCGTAGTCGCCTTCGCTCTCCACATCCAGATCCTCCAATTCGAGCAGCTCCTTTACCTCGTTTATGGTTTCCTGCAGTTCGGCCAGGGCATTGCCACTCACCGCATCCACAAGGTTGTCCAGCTTGAGGCGTGATTCCTTGGACAGGATCTCCAGGGCCTCAAAGTGCACCAGGCCGCAATAGTGCTCGAAGAGGACCTCGAAGCGCAGCTGCGCCTTCTGCCTTTCCAGCTGCAGCTGCTGCAGGGATTGCTCCATCTGGTCAGCATCCTTTTTTGCCTCCAGCAGCACGGCACTCAGATTGGGTGAGTTGGTCTCCAGGCCTAGGAGCTTTCGCTTGTTCATCAGCTTTGGATCGTTGTCCTGCAAGATGGTCATGGTCTTTTTGCCAATGCCTTCGAGTGTGTCCAGTCCGGTGTTGATCACCTTAGAGCCCAGATTGGTCACAAAACCCAGGCCAAAGGCGGGCGCGGCCTCATTTTCATCTGGGATGACTTCCTCGGGAGCCTTCTCCTTTTCCAGTGGCGGTTCCTTGGCAGCCTTTTCCGCCTTCTCAGCCACATTGAAGCGAGCCAGTTCCTCGGGATCGGGCACTCCTATTATTTGATTCAGACCCTGGTTGACTTGACTACTTATAGTGCCCAATCCCTCCGTGGCGGTGGACAACACAGAGCTCAACTTGCCGCCCCAGAGACCCCAGGATGAGGAGGCGGCGGCGGCGGCTGCTGGAGCTGTGCTGTTTGGAGGAACTCCCGGAGTTTCCAGCTTTTCCTGATTTTCCACCACTGCTGTTTTTGCGTCGTTTTTGGTCGAGACTTTCTCCTCCTCCTGCTTGGGTTCCTTCTCCACGTGAACAAACTTGTCCTCGTCGTCGCCCCAGTCGTCCCAGTTGTCCTCCTCATCACTCTGCGTCCAGTCGTTGCCGGCGTCGTCCTCTTCTGGATTTTTTGCCATTATTTATTTACTTATTTCCACGTAGAATTTTAGATTTTGCGTACTCCCATTGGCTGGGCTGCCAACTCACTGCAGAAATAACAGCTGTTAGCGATTAGGCTGCCCACTTGCTGTTTAATCGATAACATAAGCGCGCTTATCGGTATTTGAATAATTTGTATTATGTACTTTTGGCAACAAACTACTTTAAAGTTATATTTTAACTATATAATTGCTGACGATATTCACTAAATTCAATCTTGCTAAGGATCTGGAACCGTCTGTCCCTATGAACGTCAAATCGTACTATTTGTTCAAGGGTTTATTTATACATAAACCATAGTTTTATTGAAATCAAATGGTTATACTATCACATTCAATTAGATAAAATAGGGTATGAAAAATAATGTTTTAATTTTGGCTCTATTGTTAATGTAAAGACATTTGATGCCATGGCATCGTTTGACTTTTGCTCTCATAAGGAGACCATAAATAATTTGTGCTGCCCAAATTCCCTCACCTGGACTCACACATAGATACACCCACGAACACACTGCATACAAATTGAATTGATATTAGTTTGTGAAATATTTAAGCTGCCAAATACCAAACACCGAACAAATGTGTCGTGTGTGCGTGTGCTGTGTTTTCCAGCATTTCCCTCACTTGGGCACCTGTTTTTCCTGTAAATCCTACTTTTTCATGGCACTTCCTTTGTTTCTTATTGCGATGAGATGGGAATTTGTGTTCTAATTTCAAATAAAACACAAACATTATTGTTTGGCTCGATATTGTATTGTGCTTTTGTGGGTAATTCGAATTTTGTTGGGTTTCTTATCGAAGATGTTTGCGAGAAGTCTATTGCAAATTACAGTGACCACTAGCTTTCTTTTTGCTTGGTATATATTTTATTTTTGCAAAGTTTTAGAATTACCAAAGACATGTAATTATTTCTGAAATCTAAAATAAAGAAATTTTCATTATTAAAAACGATAACATAGATTCGATTTTAGATTAAAAAATTAATCATGTTTACTTTTGCTGCCTTTATACTTTATTAGAAAATCTCTGAGTAGCTTAGTTTCTATTCAACTTTCTGGTTTGCCAAAATTGTCCCAAATCTAACTGGGCTCATAAATTAGAAAATCACACTGGCACGTATGTGCGTATACAAATGTGCGTTCATCAGGCAAAAACCGAAAAGTTTTGCTAGCTGAGCTAACCAGCATATAAATTTGACAGCAACGTTGAAGCAGCGCAAAATTAACAAACCAACACAATTTGTGCCCACACACACACACACCTTTCGCATAAGCAAGGAATTTTCATAAACTTGCTGCACAAGAGTTTTCCACTTTCCCAGTTTCCCAGCAAGAAGTAGGAACCACACGAATATTTCGTCAAGCCGGGAAATTTATCTTCCGCAGGTAACGAGAAGAAAGGTATGAGATCTCCACCTCTATACCATATCTGTGATATGCGTAATTTTTTAATTAAAATCTTTAAAAAAATTGGTGGTTCACTGCCGCAAAGCCCTAAAACCGCTAAAATGTCAGTTAAGAAATAAAATACCTTGGCATGCCTGTGCATTTCCCAACCAAATTGCCTTAAAGTGGGGCACTCAAACCATCTCAGTTACTTGAGGCTAGTAATTGCATGTTCTGTGTCTTGTCTGTTAACATGTGCGTGAGTCAAGGTAAAAGCTTAGGAAGGAGTGTGACGTTCTAGGGCAGGACAGTAGGTATAGGTATTAAGTTTAAAAGCTTTTATTTAAAAAAATAGTAACATTACTTTTCGGAATTTTTTAAGAACATTTATTTGTCTAACATAAATATCTTATAACTTATAGGTTATAAGTAAAAAATAAATATCTGTGTTCAAGAAAATGTTGCACAAACTTGAACTTGTTATAAATATCTTAATTAGTGATATTAAATCCCCAGAGATTTCTGTGACAACTACCCACCCCATCTAATCTTTAAACTTGCCCTTTGATGTTGCCCTTGGCAATCAATCTTTTATTAAAACACTGTTTCTTTATCTCAAATACAAAATGGAGTGTCTGAGCTCAAACTTCAACCCTACAATGTAATGGCAACACGAAATTAAACCTCAAAATTTGTTTTAACTATTGGCAAACAAGAGAGAAGTGGGCCAGAGTGTTTTTGAAACCCCGAGGAGATGACAACATTGATGAGGCTCCTTCACCAAAACGCACACACATCCTCCTTGTCGGGGAACTAATATCTGGAGAAGAGCTTCGCATGACACCCACATCCTCATCTCAACCCACTTTTTCCCCGGGACAACAATGTTATTGATACCTCCGCCGAATCCCCGGACAAACAAGAGAACCCTTTTGGCAAGTTCCCTCGAGCATATTGTCTCAGTGTCTCAGTGTGTCTGTTCAAATTTTATTCCCATCGACTTGATGTTTCTTTGTGAAGAGTTTTGCCGATGACAATAAACCAAACTTCCAGCTGTTTATTAACATGTTTCTCTGTCAATATACACAAATATATATATATATTCTCCCATCTATAAATACACGCACGAGTGTATATATATCCAGTGCCAAATTGACGATGATGCTGATGAGGTGGGTTGAAGGGGCGGGAAAGTGATGGAATCCGGACCCGGTCACATATCTCTGTCCTACAAGTATCGCTTTACAAGTGGAAAAATTCCTTTAGGCCAAAGTGTGCATTAAGAAGATTGTTTTACTATTGTTGTAAGACACCCAAAATGTACACATTTATCTATACTTATAAATACCAACACACTCACGCAGATACTTTAACTACATGAATATTTGAGTGCACTGAGGGAAATACTTCTTTATGAAAGTATAGAAAAAAAGTTGTTCAATTTATAAATTAAATTTTAGGTGCTGTAAAGCGTTTGTTGTTGAAAGTATGTTTAAATATAGTGATACATTTTTTATTTAAAAAATAACTAAATTAGCAACACAGAAAAATTATATCTAAGAATTAAAATTTAAAAAGTAATATATATAGATAACTCGACTTATATCATTTTTACACTGTTTAAGTTTTTTAAGTGTTATTAATATCATTAATTAGTAAATATGATTCAATTTATTTTTATTCATGAGATTCTTAATTTGAATGATAAAATATTTTTAAGACGTTTTTATTTTTATTCAATTTGTATTATATTTTACGACTTTATAAAACGTATTTGAAATTATTTCATTTTTCTGAAAATCACCTTAGCAAACCTATTTCTCTTAGTGTAGCCGCACGACACTTGCCCACAGGCGAATGCTTCTTGTTCTTGTCGTCCTTCGTCCTGCTTCCTGGCACTTCACCCACTTTCTTCTTCGGCATCTCGAACAGCTTCCTTGCTGTTGTCATTCCACTCAACAAAAGGATTCAAATTTCATTAAATCTCATACAAAAGTATCAAAATGCCATTGTTGTCATGGCGCAACCCACTCACACTGGCACACCAGCACACTCTACACACATCTCACACACATCCTACACACACACACACACACACACACTGTGACTGCATTTGCCAGGACCTTCACTCACACTTGAGCAAATGGGAATGGAAGGCTTGACGTCTTTAGCTATTGGTAACTGCTTTCACTTTGTGCCTTTCATTCGATTTACGTTTGAAGTTACCCCACATGTGCCCCACATGTCTTTCGGGGGCGAAATGTTTGCCGAGCAGGCGTTGCCCGATCGCTATCTGCTGTAATGGAAAACTTAATAGACAACCTTTTGATAATAAACTGGAAGAGGACTTCTCAGACCTGCTGTACCGCTCCTCAATCGCAGCAATTGCCATCACTCCCTTTAGATAATCCCCACAAAATCAGATATTATTGCCAATACTGCGATATATGATCTGCTTAAATTGGTTTGTGGGAAATCACACCTGCCGTTGGCATTAGTATTTCCTGGGGGAGTTGTAAGCTTATTACTTTCAGTCGACACGGTGCCAATTTGAGGAAATACGTAGTATCAAGGTGGGTCCCTTGCAAATCTCAGTTCAAGTCGAAGGTCAAAGTTATTTAAAAGACTTTAATTAGTTTAATATTGATATATAATTATAATTTATATTTAATTTAAATATTATCTTTGAAGTATATACAAGTTGCTATCTTGTCCATGGGTGATTATCCAGCTCCTTAAATGTGGTTGATGATAGTCTCCCCCTCCAAGAAACTTCCCAGCCTCCCCTAAACCAACATGTCTCCTTATCGTTACAACTTTTTTGGATAAAGGCAAACTTTTCAAATTGCTTTCGCATTAAAAATCACTAAAATGCGTTTTCCGCTTCACTGCAACCAGGTCGTTATGTCGTATGTCGCACACTGTACGTATACGTAATATATATATTATATACACCCTGTGTGTTTGTTTGGCTCACTTCAAGTATCATTAAGTTTTCGATGATCGCCCCTGTCCTCAATATTCGGTTTCTTTCACTTTTCCTCAAGTCATCAAGGTTTGGTCTCACCAAAAGTTCAACTGCCTTCCGGTCCCGCCCCCTTTTGACTGCTTGTGTGGGCGTGGTCATTTGGATTAAACATTTATATGTGTTTATATGCGGACTAAGGAAGAAGCCACAGGATGATAGTCGAAACTTGGCCACAATAAAATTGCTGTAAACAATGTGGGCCAACCGAACAAATTTTCATAAGCTTTTCCCACACAGCGCTTCGTCCTTCGTCCTTGGGCCTCGAATAAAACCGCAAATCATTGGCCAGTCCTGCTGGAACTGAGGCGAGATAGCTGACCAGAAATATTACACATACGCCATGGGAGCCTTATCGCACTGAGGCAATTTGTTTTGTATTGCTCGAAAGGCATCGGAAGTTTATAATTTCGGAAATTTACTTAAATCTAAAGCTGTTGCTTGGTCATTTTTTGCCAACAGAGATTTAACTCGATTAGGCATTAAATGGGATTAGTTCGGGAAGGAAATTGCATTTTCGGTTTTACTAGTTACTGCATTTGAAAGTGATAGTGAATTTTTTTATTTTTTGTGGTTAGCATGCACATTTTATTTATTGACATAAGACAATCGCTTAGATCTCGACTTTGGTATGACTGCCTAAAATAATTTGAGTCAATTGGTCAAAATTAAAGCAAGTTTCAAGCCGATTAAAAATAAATAATAGTAAATAAATAATAAATAATAGTAAATAATAGTATATTGAATTTATTTTATAATCTGAGAATTTTAGTTTAATTTAAGCATATTTAAATAAGTAATTGCTAAATTTAATATTTCCATATTTAAATGTAAAAAAAGTAAAATAAATAGGAAATTAAAAAAAAAAAGAAGTGAATGCACTAGGAAATTTTTCGATTAAGTAAATACTTTTTTATCAATTCATTATAAGAACTATAAGAAATTGGTAAGCTTTTATAACCAGTTTACTATTTCTTTGAACATTACATTTTTGAAGTGTCTTTTATGCTGGGTAATGACATTTTTGTGTCTTAAAAAACATTTTTTTTATCCCTTCCGAATCGTTCTTCAATTTTTCGCCGCTTGACAATCATTACAGCTTTGGATCCCATAAGAAATCACGTTCCGGGTGGTTTGTAAATGTCAACGAGAAGAACGCAATGATGCCACCAATGCCACGCATGCCACTAATGAGGCTCGTTAGCGTGGTCATCCAGCTGGCCCCCCTTTGGACCCACAACCCCTTCGTCCACGCCCATGGATCCACATCCATGGCCACCCACCAGTTGGTGGGTGCCCATTCGGCGGGTAATGTATGCAACAAGCCGAATTGTACAAATGTGCGAGTACCAGGCAAATCGATAAAGTAATTTGGCCCTAGCCACCCAACCTGCTTTTCCCATTCCGCGAACATTTGGCCACATAATTTTGTTTGGCAGTGCAGCACGTAGCCGATGACTGAGTGACTGGGAAGCCCGGGGAATGGCTCCGGAGTTCTGAGTACGGAGCTCCGGACCCGGAATCACATTTGGATTCGGATGGTTTCGCCTAATTGCAGCACCATCTTGCGGTTATGCGTTCTACGTGCGTTTGTCGCACGTCTGGCTAATTAAAATTGCATTTTTCGTACGCTCCGCGCACAGGTTATTGATATGTGGCATGTGTGTGCACTTATATAGTATATCCCCATATATATACGGACAGATATGGATACTGCAGAAAAACGTTCATTGGTTTATCGTGGCACCAGTTGGCCATCGTTTAAACTGGCCATATTTCTGAGTGCCTTCTGTGGGTTTGATGAAGTACAGCTAGTTGGGGGAAATTAATGCAATGGGGGAAAAAGAGAGTTTAATTCAAGGGGATAAGTACTTTACAGAGAAAAAACACGGGGATCATTATTTTAGAGGGAAAAACAACTCCAAAAAAGATGTATCAACTAAGGATTTTTTCTTAAAAATAATTTTACCAGAGATCGATTTTAAAACTTAAAGTTTTTTGAACAAAATGGATATAATAAATATATATTTATAAGAAGCAAATTAAAAAGTAGGTAAAAAATGCAATTTTAAAATCGCCGCTTGTTTTATTAAGTACCAAACCCAC
This sequence comes from Drosophila subpulchrella, assembly GCF_014743375.2. Lineage (NCBI taxonomy): Eukaryota > Metazoa > Arthropoda > Insecta > Diptera > Drosophilidae > Drosophila > Drosophila subpulchrella. Next base: position 8,574,693 of record NC_050609.1, on the reverse strand, counting down.
CTGAGAACAATATCAGTTTTCAGCATTCAGTCAACCCATTTATCTCTTTGAGTGAGGGGCTGTGTATATCCTTTCACCATCTGCATAAAATCAATCAAATGTGCCGGAATACTTAAAAGGGGTCAGAGACCCCCGACATCCCCAATAGGCCTAATTAATTGATTGAAGATGTCGTTGGCGATGCTTTTGGTTCGGTTTTGGTTTGCAACGCTCCTTACTCCTTACCCGCTTTGTTGTTTGCCGGGGTCACAGTTGCAACTGTCATAATATTGACTCATTGCCGTTTGTAATTAATGGTGTTAAGACTCGCACGCCATTTTAATGCAATCGAATTGACAGGCGGCATCCGCTACGCGTTCACTGCACTTCCCTCCCGTTGAGTCATCGTCTGGGGGATATTGATTTCAATTATAATGATGTAACACAATGGATGACCGCCGTTTCGGTTATTGCCCACCTCTACCCCCTCGTTGCCCCAAGGGCAAGTTAACTAATTGTTAACCTTCTGGTTTGTGTTTCGAATATTAAATAGAAGATGAGTTTCCCTCAGGAAATTACAGCAGTCATGGAATAAAAAGTAAGTAAAAGTATGAGTAAAATATGAACATAGAAACTGGGTATGTTCTTCGAACCACGATTAAAACATAAAATTTAAATTAAAAACTGCAATTAAAATACCAATAACCAAAACTGATAGTTTATTATGTAAAACTAAACCACAAAATCTAGCTCAGGATTAGGAATTTACCAAGATTCAGCAGAAATACAATTTATACAGGATTAAATATGGCAAATTAATATTCGAAATCCTACGATCAATCATCATCAAAGCTGTAATCGCTGTCCAAATCGATTTTTCCTATGTGGGTGTCTGGGCATTTCTGTTTGGTGACAGCCGGAACTAGTTCATCATCATCAGATTTAAAGTCACTTTTGCTTTGATGTTGCAGTCTTCTCGGTGAGTTCCAATAGTTTTTCCTTGAGCCTTTTTCCTTCCTGCAGATTGAGGCTTTATCGCCAGATTCTGAGCCTTCATTCGGTGGGTCTTTTGGTCTTCTTGATATAGTTGATTGCTTGGATGAGCTTGGTATATTGTCGGTATTAATATCACCTTTATATTGTTGAAATAGACCCTCGGAACCCTCTTCACCATGTCCAGGAGCGTATTTTCCCTCTGGCGGCAAGTCGTCAATGAAAAACTGTCTATCTGGTATGTCCTTATAAGCATCACTATCCTCCGATTCATATTCGCTATAGTCCGATTCCAGAATATCAGACTCAGAGCTATCTTTCTTAAGGAAACGAGTTGGGGGACTAGTCTTCTTGGGTGTTCGGAACGGATCATTATCAATCAGCTTTCGATTGTATTGAACTAGTTTGACTTCCTGTTGAACTTTTCCTTTGACTACTTTTTGTTTTCGAAGAGCTTGTAGCTCCTCCTTTAACTTGAGGCATCGTTGAGGCATGGAATTCAATGGATCTGGTAGCTGAACCACCTTTTTAGGACCCACCGTATCCCCATTGAGTTTCCAATCGCGCATTACAAGTTGAGCCAAAAGGGGAAGATCTTTCGATTCGGGTGTGATAAGTAGACTTTGCTCCATTTCAATGCGATTGGCCACAATTTCACCCGTCTCCATGCGAAATGTTTCCAGGGTGTGTTTGTAGCCGAACCAATGAAAGAACTCCATAACCAGTTGGTTTATAAGCTTGATAAGGCTCTGATCTTCGGAAAGGTTTGTTCCGTTGGATAATCCACCCTTCAGAGGTTTGGGTTTGGACACATTCAGCTGTCCCCGCATCATCTGAAGGACTTTAACATGCATTTCACTGCGGAGAAGCGCCATGGTTCCATTTTTCTCCAACTGACTTTTGATGTCCTCCTCTATCAATCGCTCGTAGGCAGCCTCCAACTTGATCTCATCCGAACTCATATTACTTTCTTATTTATTACACGAATTTAAAGAATCGAAATATGAACTTTATAAATTTTATTTATACGAGGTTGTCGCTAGCAATTTATTTGTACGTTCAATTTGATTTTTTGTACAGTTGTGGGCAGAGACTGGAAATTTCAGCTAAACCACTTTTCACTCAGCCTCCTGGATATTTTAGTTCATTCTAAATTTATTGGCCTTTGGCCAGGTTTTCTTGTAGTGTCTGCAAAGTTTACCTCACTTTTGCCAAATCAGCTCAACTCGTTAATCATGCAGATAACCTTGAGGTTTGGCCAGTCTATGCATACATTAGCCATTAGTTGGGGGCGTTGAACTTAGATTTTGGCTGTAACTTGGATTTAAATGTTAAGTATTTACCTGTGCAGGCTTTTTGATACACACAAAAACACAATAACATATATTCGACTATCCATCTGCCCGTGAAAAGAGCATTTAAATGCTCTAGCGATAATCAGTTGAAATAATACTTTCATTGGTGATGCAGAAAGGCTAAAGAAAATTGGTAGAAAAAGAAAATATATACAAAACTTTATCGGGATCAAGTTCTGGCTGTCTTTTTTTGGGACTGTGAATTTTTCCTTTCATTTATTTGTAGGTGCTGGCGAAAAGTTTGCTTAGCAATTGAGCCAAAGAAATATTTAATAACTATTTTTTTGCCATTTTTTTCTGGCTTGTTGGAAAACTTCTCTTTGCATTTGCTTTTAATTTTTGTAATGGAATTGTTAAGAGCGGATAGTCGTGTAGAGGGGAAAGTCACGGGGGGGGCATCTGATTTATAGCCAGTCAAAAGTTTTTTGAGAACAAAAATTCATCGGTGAAAAATGCCAGCCGCGTTGGCCTTAAAGTTTTCAACGTAGAACTTGCTTAAATATTTGTGCAACTAATTAGCAAAAGTGTTGGCAAAACAATACAAAAAAAGATCATTGCGAAATCTGTAGATATACGTATCTATATATTAAACAAAATGCTGCGCCATTTCCGGTTTATCTCTCGACTAATTTTTGTTGGTGTAGCAAAGCAAAGCCAATTAGGCAAAATGGCTGCGACACATTTCCGCTGGTTTGCTGAGCCCTTGCCAGCCCGTTAAGTGATGCCGGGGTCAACCCCTGACCCGCCCTGACCCCAAATTCCTAAAGGGGGTCCTAAGGACATCTTGTCATAACTGCATCGGCTTTTAAAAAATACAACAATTTGGTTTTTTTGATAAAAGATTTTAAACATATTATTTTGATACATTTCATTACTAAACTTTAACTTTAAGAAAAATAATATGTATGTTTTCTACATAAACCTTTCTATTCTATTACTTTCTGATAAATTGTAATTATGAATCACATTTTCTCATTTTCAAAATTATTAATTTTAATTTTAAATTAAATTTATTTTAGTTGGTATTTTTTGAATGAAACCCAATATATATTTAAAAAATTTCCTCATATTTCTTAGCTTTAAAATAAAATGAGATATTTATAAGTACTCTTTTTGACAATATTTCCATTTTTAAAAAGTTATGTTGACAAGGAAAGAGAGGGAATTCAAGGTTCGCCGTTTTCCTTAAAGTATCTACATTTTTGCTATTATCATTGTCGTATTGTTGTTATTGCTCTGACACTTTCGCATTTCGCTAATCGCATTAATTATGCGTTTCTCTCATTTGCTGCTGGGCCTCTGTTTCAGTATCTTTTACTGGCTTGAATCCGGGGCCTGGATGCTGGATCCTTTTGGCCTGCAGGCAAAATGGCCAGCAAATTGAACAAAAGCAAAATGCAGGCAAAGAAAGCAAAGGCAGTTTTGATAGGGGCTAGAGGGAGGTAACTTTTCAAACATAATTGCCTCTCGAGGGAATTAAATTGTGCTGAGAATTTCGTTGGCAGCAACAAAAGATGAAGACGCCGTTTTATTTCATTAGTTATCAATTAGTTTTTGAAAGCGCCTGATTTATTAAGTGGACAGAGGGCTGGCATAACTTTTGAAATTCCGGCATCACATTTCTTGACAAATTTCCACTTCAATTAATTAGCCAAAGTGTTTTGTGGATACAAATTAGGGCGTGTGTGCCGCAAGTTAATCAGTTATCAAGCGAAAAGTGCTGGCAGGCCAATTGTAAATAAATTAGTATCATTTATCAGCTCAATTTAAAGGCTCAACCAATGAAATGAGCTTAAATCTTAAAATCAATTTCCTCGACTTAAGTTGCGGATAACCATATTGTTTTAAGTTATTTAAAATAGATGACACTTATAAATGAATCCACTTAAGCATGGAAATCATAGGAGAATTCGGCATTTTTCGGTTGTGTATCCCAGACAGAAGTTAAACTATTTTATTTATCTTTTATATTTTTAATGCTTTTTGCTTAAAAATGTTAAAATATGTCCTTATTTATTTAAGATGGTTTATGTGCTTCCGAATTGTTTTGATCATGGCCTCTGCCTGTGAGTTCGATGAGTCCCGCAAAATGCCGATGACTTCCGAGATTCCTCCGCCAGGACGACCTCTTTGAGCCTTGGTGCACAATGCAAACAAAACACCTGCGCAGGCGCCCCGTTTGCCTTCCCAATTCTCCGGACTGGGATCGAGCCTATAAAAATTAATGATATATCTTAATTAGTACATGTTTTAGAAAAACAAAATCTCCCTTACTTTTCTAGCATATCAAAGGCCTTGGCTGCCACCCAGAACTCGGAACACCTGTAGCACTCATTGGCAATCAATTGCAGCAGGATAAATGCCTCTGCATTCGTATCCCTAGTAATAAAAACATTCCAGGCCAACTCAGGATGACCGCAATGGATGTGACACTTAGCCAGGATCATGCAGTAGGTGTGCTGATTTTTTATATCCATATCGGTGATCTGCATTAACAACTCCTCCGCCTCCTTGTAATAACCCGTGGCGCACTTGGCCTGGGCAAAGTTATAATTGAACACATCGTCGTTGACAAAGTAACTTCGGATGGAGTTCATGTACACCAGCACCTCCTCGAATTGTTCGTAGAGGAAAAAGGCAGAGGCCATGCTTTGACGACCTGGTATTGTATCACATTCTGTGGCCGAACTACCCACCAAGTGGAGGTTCTGCTGGGCTGTCTTAATGTGCTCTTTCTGGAAGTAAAGAAAAACAAGGAAGAACGCTATAGTCGAGTATCTCGACTATCAGATACCCGTTACTCAGCTAAAGGGACCAAAGGTAAATGGTGATATGCAAGCAGCAGAGCGAGATTGAAATGCGCCACCTACCGGCGGTAGACAGATTTAAGCGTTGTGGGCGTTAGAGTGGGCGTGGTTTTTTTTGGATCAATCGATAGGTATTGACAAGACCAATACATTTCAGTTAAAATTTTTTATCTAGCATGAAAATTGTGGGCGCCACAGGCTTGGGCGGTTTGTGGGCGTTAGAGTGGGCGTGGCATATTCGCGTGACGAACTTGCGCTGCGCTCAAGCCTACGGAATCTAAATCTGAAATCCCATTTCTCTATCTTTGATATTTTCCGAGATATCCGCGATCATATTTACGATTTTTTGAAGTTTGTGGGCGGTTTGTGGGCGTTCAAGTGGGCGTGGCAAACTTTTTTTTAGGTCAATCGATAGGTATTGATGAGAACAATACATTTCAGTTAAAATTTTTATTCTAGCATGAAAACTGTAGGAGCCACAGTTTTGGGCGGTTTGTGGGCGTTAGAGTGGGCGTGGCACTCTGCTGAAACAAACTTGCGCTGCGTAAGAAGCTCAGGAATCTGCACGCCTAATCGCAATAGCCTAGCTCTTATAGTTTCCAAGATCTCAGCGTTCATCCGGACGGACAGACAGACGGACAGACGGACAGACGGACAGACGGACAGACGGACAGACGGACATGGCTAGATCGACTCGGCTAGTGATCCTGATCAAGAATATATATACTTTATGGGGTCGGAAACGCTTCCTTCTGCCTGTTACATACTTTCCGACGAATCTAGTATACCCTTTTACTCTACGAGTAACGGGTATAATTAGAAAAAAATTGTGGTGAAATGCTCTCAAAATAGGGTACTAGTTTTCTCACTTTTGAGAAGAAATGTTCTTGAAATCAAGTACTCTTGAGTTCTTTTTCAAGATTAAGCTTTTTTAATTACAGACAATTTTTGAGAACATTTTCTTTCTGGGTATGTACGATAACTTCTTCCTTATTATCTCAGGGAAACCTTACCGATCCCAGTTGTTGACCGAGAGCAGCATGAACCACACTCTTGAGTATGTACTCATGTGGCGATGTGGGTTGCAGTTCTTTCATCAGGGCATGGGCCTCCTGGACATCCCCTTGCTTTAGATAATATATAGCTAGATTCAGACGAGCCTCGGGAATGATATTCAGTAGTCCCGGTAAGACACGCAGAGCTCCCTCTCCATTCCGAAAAACAACTAAGTTGTGACGTAGAAGATCAGCACCAAAAGTGCCATTATCGGCTATGTTCTTGATTTCCTGCTCGGCCACACGACCATTAAATAAACGAAAACGATTACAGGCCTTTAGATTAATAGCAATGGTACTATCGCCATGCTGACTGAGATACACATCCAAAACCTCCTGGGACATGTCGTAATAGTCCAGCTTATAGAAACAAAGTGCCAAGTAGACATTTATGGCCTGGTAGTCCTTATTGTCCACCAGGACCCTTTTATAAACATCGATGGCCTCCTGGTAATGAGCCCGCATATAGTGCATAGAGGCCAGGCTGAGTTGTTGCTCCAAACTGGAAGATTCCTGCAGCTCCTCCAGTAGCTGACTCCACTCCTCCTCGATGCCCAATTTGTGGGCCAAGTGAAACATGAGTCGCTGCTTCAGGGGATTGTCAGCTGAATTTGTCATCAGTTGTTGGGCCTCCTCGTACAAACCCAAATAGAACATGCAGACGGCCACGTTGAGATTGAGATCCACTTTGCCATCGGGACTCGTGAAACTCTGCTGAATGGTTCTGTATTGGGCAAGAGCCTGTTGGTAGTCTCCCAAATGGAAATTGCAAAAGGCTATCCACTGATCAACCTGACTCTGCTTGGGTCCATGGGCTCCCTCATCCTCGTCCTCATCATCGTTGGTATACTAAAATGAACAAGCTGGTCAGATAGCTTAAAAAATTGCAAAAAATGTATCCGTAATATATAACACAATAATATAATAGATGGTTATAGAAAAAGATATAATATTGAAGAATCGCTAATGTAATAAAACAAATGAATGCGAGGTCCCAGTAAATATTTCTTATTTATTTTTTAAAGCTTCTTAATATCTGTATTTACAGGTACAGAAACGAAATTGATAATAATCACGAACTTATACGTCATTGATCGTTTAGTGACTAATAAAACGGGGTATACTAAAACAAAAAAATGGAAATGCAAAAATTAGCTAATAAAAAAACAAGTCTGGGCCAAAGATACTAAACAGGTCGATGTCAGCAAACATAGCAAGTCGTTTTTTCTATATACCTAAAACTAATATTATTCCATGTGGTAGCACAACAAAAATTATTAATAAAAATGTCTTTGAACCAAAAGCATATGATCTTATGGGCTTATATCAATCGACTACCATTTTCCCATGGGCATTTGATGATAAGTCGTTCAGAAATCAATGGCCAGCTATCAATAACGTAAATCGAGTAATATATTCGGACTAAAAGATGCAAAATTATACGCGTCATTAGTTTATAAGCAATTCAAAAACGAGTCTAGGCCAACACGAATGGCTACGGGGTATAACAGGTATAAAAGAAGCTGGCATATAGTCAGATTGCATAGTGATCTCCTACGATGAAGTTCTGTGCCCTGTTTGTGTTCCTGATAATCGCGTTATTTGCCGTTAAGGTGGACTCTCAATCGCCCTCATTCCTACAATGTCTTAACGAAATAAATGATCCAGAGCTGTGTGAAAACTTCAAGGATCAATTCCCCGAAGATGCCCCTGCAGTTCCTGTCGACGACTATACTTTCGAAGCCCATTCTGGATAATTTCCTTTCACCATCATTAAATTTATTTTGGATAAATACAAAACAGAGCTGAATAACTTATTGTGGAGAAGGTGGAGAGCAGCTCTATTGTCTTAAAAGTTAAATGAATAAAAAATTTGGTTTTACTTTTACTGTTCGTATCGTTTTTTGTTTCGCATATCGGTTTAGTAAAACAGAACCTGTTTTTTTAGCATTATACAAAGTTTAGTTTAGTCATAAAAAATATGCTAAATATCACATGTATCAATTTTAATGAACTGCTGTTGTGAGATCTATTGCAAGTCATCTACTTTTCTTTAAGTTAAGTTGAGTTATGTTACTCACAATATGTGGGTACATTATTTTTTAGTTTATCACAGTGATAAACGGACTTTATTAGTACCCTATAAATATAAAAACTAAGTTTGGATCCAAGCTAATCCTTACCTCTAGAAATGCCCTGGCACCCGTGTAGTCCCGCTTGATGATGAAATCCTCGAGGGAGGCCGGTGCCGGAGTCTTCCTGGCCTGCCTGCCAACCCCGAGTCCGCTGCCAGCTCCTCCGCTGGCGTTCCTCGAGCTCGCCGAGTCGGTTTTTCCGCGTGAAAGTATCTGTGGCAAGGGCATAAGTATCTCCGGAGTATCTGACAACATTTTACAGCCACATTTCTTACCATTTTTTCAGCAGAGCCTTTATTTTCTCGGGTTTTTTACGCCGTACGCCTTGCTAGCTCCTCGGTGTTTAGGGTTTTGTGTTTTGCCTTTTCTGCTTTCAACGGGGAACGCTTGGTTACGGTCGCTTGGCAACCTACATAGCGTCGATAAAGCAGTTCGACCATGCCTCACTTCGCACAGAAAGCCCCCTCCCTGGATCTCTGAATGCAGCTCTATGCGTATCCTTACCCTGAACTGTAGGTGTGCAGAGAAACCAACTGTTGATCTGGGAGAATATTCACCCCTAATTCTGGGGATATCTCTTTCTATGTCCTGCTGATGTCAGCAAAATTGTCTAACTTTGTACTCTGTATATTTCGTTTTTTTAAGAATGGTAATTATTTGCCGGTTTTTTAATAAAAAAAGGAACTATCGTCTAACTCTAGAAGTAAGGTATGTTTTTCATATACTTCCATATAGATAAAAAAATGTTAATTGCATAACTACATTCAAAACTTTAATTTTTTTTAAACTATAACATTGCTTTATTGCTGTTTGAATTAATTTTTAATTGTCTGATAGTTAGTTCTAAAAAGCTAGGCACTTCCAGAGCATTTGTGATTCGTTTTAAAAATGAAATGAATAATTTGCTTACGTTTTTGAAAATTTCCAAGAAGACTTGGTTCAGATTGTGGCACAGAAACTAGGGGACTACGGTTAGACACACGACACAGGTAGGCACGCATTGTTGACACAGTTCCAACAGCACTGATGTTTCTGCATTTGCATTTTCATTTTGCCATTTTCTTTATTTATAAGACGCACACGAATCATAAATATGCAGGCAGCCTCCAGCAGAAATGCATGCGTCAATCCAGACGCCTCGGCGTGTGTGCCATACTTTAGAAATTCTCCTATTTTTATTCGACTCTGCTGACACTGCATAATGGCCTCACAAACTCGCATTCGAGTGATAGACATGACTAAAGAATTGTGTTATTCCAGAGCAAATTCGAACGCCATCAAGTGGAAAAACAAGTGGAAAATAACAAAAATCAAAGATGAGGAATGTTCAAATTGTAAATATTGTTTGACATTGCAAAAGATGGAATTAAAAATATGTTTTAATTGGGGGTTCAATACTAGTTTATTATTACTATTTTGTTTTTTAGTTCAATAAAATATGGATGGTAAATAAAGGATGTATACGACAAAGAAACCCCTTCTTGGGTGGGTTACTTTTTCTCTATTTAATAAACCACAACAACTAAAATGTAAAAAGATTTGTACACCACAAACACAAGAACCGCTCACTAAAAATAAAATAAAAGAAAATCCATCTGAAACCAATTGAAAATAAAAATGCGTATAAAAGATGAACAACAATCTGTTCGTTGCGTACAATAAAGCAAGATAAAGCATGATGCCAAACACCAACAACATGGCAAGCAAATTTACTTTCAAGTTGAAACATTCCGTATTTTCCCGTCCGCATTATATATAGATCTACATATATATTTCCATCTGGCAGGCGGTCTCATTCGGTGTGCGCGCCTTTGTTTATGCTACACTTTATTGCGCTTTTGCAATTTCGCGTTTCCGTTTCCCGTCAAATCAGCCATAAAAAACGTAAAGCAAATCTGGGAGTCACGACCCCGCCCAGCTGGATGCTTCTGGTCCAGGACCTGCTCCTTGAAGGCGCCTATTACATTTCGCAGTCGAATAAACAATGCCAACATCATTTGCACCTCCTTCATTATGGGCTTGCCTCGTTATTTGTCAAACAAATAAACAGCAGGCAATGGCATTGTACACATTGAAAAATAATGGTGTACTTCTTAAGTCGCGAAAAATTTGTTATGTGATTGCAAATATTCAACAAACAATATTTATGCATTAAAAAATAAATCTTTAAACAATAAAGAAGTATATCTAATGTAAAGCTTTTCGTTGTGTGTAAGCTGACCGCTTTTGTATACTGTGCGTGTGGCGGCAGAGCACAGGCAGAAGAAAAAAATTTGGTTTTTCAGATAGTTTTTGTTGATTAATAAATAATATTAAATAATTATAAAATGTATTAAAAATAAAGTCATGTTAATAAGTAACCATAGCCCTTAGTATTGGAAATAAATATTTTTCAGAGGTTATATATGTGTTTGCAATAACTATAAAATGACTACTTATTCCTAGCATTTCTCATATTTTTTCTCTGAGTGTGGCCGATAGGGATTTTTGGGGACTTGACTGGAAAACAGAAGACATGCCAGTCACTGTTACGTGCAATTGTCTCCCGCTTGGGCCCATGATTTTCCATCATTATCATGGAGAGCTGTTCGTGTTTACAATTTTTCCTGCGCTTCTTTCCCCTCTGTGACAATTTATTGCCATCTTCTCGTCCCCTTCGTGCTGAGTGTATGCTCCTTTTGTTTTGTTTATACACTCTCGTATTTGCATTGCCTTCTGTTCCCTGCTTTTTTCTGGCCCTTTTTCGGACTGGATTTTTTCTAAAGAAAATTGCGAACTTGCGAAATGAAGTGCAAAATTCAAACGGAAATTGAAACGGCAATGACAGAGTCGACTTGAGTTGAGTTTGTTTCTCCTAGGGTCCGCTTTTTTCTACTATTTTTTACTTAGGGCCTGGACTTTGGGCATTATCCGAGGTCCAGGACCAGGACTCTTGGGCACATGTTGCCTGCAGTTGCATATATAAATATTTCCTCACAATGAAGTTGAGAAAATGGCGATTTTCTCAAGCGTAAACTAAACACTTGAAATGCGAAAATAAATAAAAATGGACATCTTGGCGAATTTATTGGTCATGATGATGATGATGATGATGATGGAGCCGCTTGAGTTTGGGTTAAGCACAAATGTTGAATACCACTGAAGCATGCATAATAATGGGGCAGTGAACTTTTGTGACTACAAATTGGGTTCTGTTCAAGGATGAACGCGATCGAGTGAAATGAAGTTAAACTTTTCTGATTTGACGCGACCTTCACCGGACTGTTACTCCAAAAATAGTTGAAAGTTTTGCGGGAAATTCAATGGATATTTCCGTCAGCGATTTGAGACCGATTTTTAGCCTTGACTGCACAAGCTAAAATATCAAAAAAGCAGTACTTTCGCTGACCGAAAATAAATTCGTTAGTCCGATAGAGAGGGAAAACACAAATCCTATATGGCCGTGTATATATGCAAAGAAATCAGACAACTGTTGTTTGCAATTAGAGGCAAATAAACTAAATTGTTTCGTGGTTCGCAGTTTTTGAACAAGCGCCGCACATTTTCAAATTTGTTCAGCACACAAAACTGGCTAACATCGCGGATTTGCTCTTCATTTTAGCAGCAATCGCATTATTGGTGAATGTGTGAAATGTTTTTGGCTGATTTTCCCCGTCGCTTTTAGGCAGGCGGCTCTTGACGGAGCTTTCTACACGATTTGGCGCATTTACATATTTTAATTAAAACATAAATTCTGCATTTTGGCCATCCAGTTGAATATCGGTTGCGTGCGAAAAGCCAGAGAGCATATTTGAGTGGTGTGGGCCCGATTGATTAGTGATGCCACAAAGTGGTCACCGTGATTCAATTTGAAGTTGTTTTGGCTTTTAGTTGTGGATGGATTTGGCTGAAGTCACTCTTTTAACATCATTAAATAGTAACTTTATTTGAATTGATTGTGTGGATCAGTAAAATGTTGGTGGGTGAATGTATATTAAGGATATTATAATGGTATACTTTTGAATGCTGCTGCATTTAAATAAGTATTATCAGTTTGGTATTAAAAAAACTAGCATTCTAAAAAGTTTTTTTTTTAAGAGATGCACAGGTTTTAAATATAACTGATCCAAAAATTTCGCGGAAGTATTTTTAGACACCATTTACAGAGACCAGTGACTTTATTTTCACTGATATTCCCCCAGCTGAAGTTAAATCACCGGCTATCTTCGAGGCATATCTCTTTGAGTCTCTCGATGTTTTTGCATGCCTTTGGTTATTTTAATAAATATTTCAACAGCCACACGCACATCACTATACGAAGAAGCACATGGGTAGCGCATAGTTTACTATCTACTAAATATTTAAACGCAGCGTCAGATCGTAAAAGCAAAATGTATGCAAAGTGCATGTCGAGCAGCCATCGAGGTGAGCTGTAAAAAAACCAAGGCAAGTAACGGCAAAAATGAAACAAAAAAAGGTTAGAAAAAGGTAAAACTTGAAATAAATAAAAGCGGACGAGCCAAGGAGCCATGGCGAAAAGCTACAATATTGAATAAAGTTAGTACCTGGCGGTCTGTTGCGGCTCATCGTGTTTACTTTGTATATAGTGTGGGTACTATGTTTCATTTTTATTCGAGGCATTCCTTTTTTATTATATTCTATATTAGTTAATTTAAAACTTAAGCGGAGGGCAAATACTTTGGGATCGTAATAGTACATTTCGTGTTTATTTCAGGGACCGAGAAAAATACTTAATTTCTTGTTCACATTAATGTTCATTTATAATTGTAAAAAAATCTTATTTTTACTGTTGTTCACAGAGTCTCTAAAAAGCTTCCAAATTACCAAAGTTAGGCCTTTAAAAATCACAAAGAAATTTAGGATATTACAATAGATAAGTATTTTTTTGTATTGTTTAATTATATTAATTTTTTTACTATTTCAGGAAGAACTTTAAAATATTTTTCGATTAATTAATTGTTGTTTGTCAATGGCTATGTTAATTTTAATTTAGTTATAAATTAATTGTTATTTTACAAAAAAATATTTGACTTGCTTTTATACATACGCTTTCACAAAACAGCACTCCTGTTTTTCTCCTGCCGATACGTACATATACAATATATACCTCATGCAGTGCATTTTCCCCTTGAATATAACTTTCGGAGTTCCGGCGACAGAATTTCCCTGGCAAGTTTAAAATTAACGCTTATCGGCGCGGCAGTCTTGCAGCGCAAAGTTACGCATCGATGGCAATGCAAACACGGCACATGGCAGCGGCACAAAATTTCTTAATTTCAGCCGGGGAGTACCCATTTTCAGGACCACCTCCCCCGATCTCCCCCGAACTCCTCCATCTGCCCCATCTCGATTTTCAGCCCGCACTCGATGCCTGTGCGTTGGCAAATAGAAGCACAAAAGTGCCAAAGCCGCAATGTGTCTGGCTCTGGGTCTCTGGCCCGTGTTCCTGGTAGTAGTACTGCTACTGGTACATATATGGCCAACATGTCTTGCTCTCTATGCGACCACGCCCACACAATCAGGCGCCCATTTATGCACTAATTAAAATTTTATCGTTAAATCTTGTTTGCATGCATTGCTACAAGCAGGCACTGCAGCGCCACTCCCACATCCCACTCCCCATTTCCCCATTTCCCCCAAAATGTATGCAATGCGAACATTTTCGTTGAAAATGTTTGGCAACAGTTATTTGCACTTCCCGATTCCCGATTCCCGGCTACCCCAGCCCAGATATCCACATATCCAGCCATCCTGCCACGCCCATTTTGGCAGAACATAGGGGGCGGCTGGCCTGGCCATACGATTTTCATAGCGTTTAATGCCTGGCACAAGCATTTTCATATTTTATTTGGCTGGATTCGCAGCCAAAAACCGAGTGGCCCTTCGATAAGTGCCTACACAAGGGAAAAAATACGAATTAAAAAAATATTTGAAAGATGAGTTGTCTTAAACAATAAGTTTTTTGGGATATGTCTTAGGCCAAGCTGGAAAATATTCAAGATTTTAAAACAATAAGGTAGTCCTTGTTTTTGAAGTTCCTTCATTATTTTTCATTAATATGAATTAGCGAATGAATTATAAGTATAATTATTATAATTTTTGTATAATTTCTTTGAGGGTTATATAGCAATTTTAATACCAAAATATTCCCTAGCATTTATTTTTCTCTGCGTGTACACTTAATGTTTGGCGGAAATGGCAGGGTGATTGTGTTTGACCTTCGCTTGGCAAATGTGAATCGCATTTCGGGCAATTGCAGATAGCATTTCGAAATCACTGTCGCTGTCATTTTGTCAAACATTTTTCAAATTACACCTCATCTCACGCTCTGGGTGGGAGTGCAAAAGCAAAAACAACTATGAAAACCAAAATTCAATTTCAAAATGTTGAAACCAAAATCCAAAAAGTCGTACAACTTTTTCGCCAGTTGCTATCGCCGTGTCAACTTTTTTAATTTAATAAATACAGTGCGTATGCGTAATTTTTGTGGCTTTAAGCGCCAGCTGCTGTGTATTTTTGGGGGTTTGAGTGCGGTTAGAGCTGCAAAAGAAGCAAAAAATTTAATTAAAACGTTGCATAAATGAAATTCAAATTGGGAATTGCATGCAAAATGAATAATTGAATGGACCATGGCAGTTGACTAGCTGCAACGACGGATGTTTTAGTTAATTTTTGTCATCGCCGCTCTCTTTCAGAATGACACGCCTCAATTGGCTGGCCTACAGTGGGCTGTAAAAGTACGCTAGCAAGCTGGATAATATTATTTTAACATGTTTTTAAAATATATTTATTATTTACTCGTTCAGGTTATTTAGTTTATAGTAAGTCCTAAAATTTTCCAATTTAAAGAATTTTAATAGAGTAAGCATATTATATTTAGCACGCACTGTAGCTGCATCCTGTTACTGTTCATTTTCTAGTCAGTAAACAAATCAACCGCAAAACAAATTAGTAATTTAATTTTCATTGCATTCAGTTGAATATTAAAGCCTTATTTGTTTGTACATTTTTTGTTCAGCTTTTGCTGAAATAATGAAATCCGAAAAATAAATGTGTGTTGGGATGTACGAGCTTTTTGTTGTTGTTTTATAAATCTCCTATGTACCACAAATGGGTTTTTGAACATTATGTGCTTTATAGCTCAGCCGCACCACGCCCACCATGTCGTTCACAAATAGGAAGATATTGTAATACGACTATAAAATACTCTTGATGACATAGAGTTTACTAGAAGATATATGCCAGCCAAAGAATGATTTTTAGGCTGTAAGATAAGGATTGCAATTTTAGTAAAAAATGCCTACTTTTTTAGTAGTTTTGCAATCGTAACTAAGCCAAACTAAGGCATACAGCTAAAAGACCGACTGTTTTGAACAGCTTGCTACCTATGCTAACGATCCGCATAATTTTAAGAAAAATTTATTTCTTGACCAATTTTCGGATTTTTTGTAAGGGGTTACATCGTATTTTTTGAAAAATGTGGCAAAAATTAAATATTTCCAGGTTTGAACGCCAAAAGATTGTAAATTAGACTACGAGTTCAGCGAGGTATGACATTCCCCGATCTGATTTCTCTTTGCGTTTTGGCATCCAAAACACTGATTTTTTAAAGCAAAAAATGAAATTTTGATTTATGCCAAAAATACTCACTTTCTTTGCGGTTTCTCTATCGTAGTTTAGCCAAATCAAGGCGTACAGCAGAAAGACTGCATTTTTTGAGCAGTTTGCTACCTATGCTAACGATCGGCATCATTTTAAGAAAAACTTATTGCCTGACATCATGTTTTTTTTGCGAAAAATGGCACATATAAAAAATTTTTAGGTTTGAACGCCAACAGATTGGAAATTAAACTACGATTCTAGTGAGGTTTGGCATCCAAAACACTTGATTTTGCGGCTAGAAAATAAGAATTTATATATAGAATGATTGTCCTGAGCAGCTTACGTCCAAAAATAAAAACAAAAATTTAAAAATATTATAAAATTTTTTGTCCAACAATTTCAGAGCTCTGCTTAACAAATTTTAAATTAAAAATCTGTGCCTCCTAAACAATGTAAATTTTAGTTTTTTTATGAATACTTCTTAAATTTAAATACCTCCTGCAAGTGTACAAAGGAACAAAGACCAACTTGTTTATTACCTTTGTTTAGACTTATATGACACAAGTTTGCCCCCGATGATGGCACTTGAGCAAATGGCATTAGCATTGTCTTTCCTCCCATGCACTCGACTTTGGCCGCCTTTCCCACTCTATTTGCCCTGGATTTTTGCTCCTTGCTGAAAGTCTGAGCAAGTTTCTTATCGCGGCAAAATGTTATTTTTTCTCGGCTGGGTTTACTTTGCGCTTGATTTGTTTTCCATAGTTGTCTGTGTGCGTTTGCGCAAAATTCTGCTTTATTCTATGGAAATCTCGCCTTTCCTTGGTTCCATTAACTTTTTGGCATAAGTGAGTATGCGAGATATACATATGAGGAAGGGGACTTGACTTCGCCCAAAGTGTGGAAGCTCCCAGCTTTGGGAGTTAATTTCCCAGAACTTTTGATTGCTCAATTTGGGAGGCTTCAAAGATTTTGCATATCAAATTTAAGGCTTATACTCGAGTTTGATTGCTATTTTAGCTGCTTCTGATTGCTGCGCAGAAAAATATAAATATGAAGTTTAATATCATATCTATTGGGATCCTCAACCCTAAAAAAATAGAATCTTATTCAAAAAATATTTATTTCAAGACTTAAATGTGAGAAGATCATTTTTTAAATTGAAAGATCAAGTTACCAACAAATTTAAAAATTGGATTTTTTTTTTATATATTATCTGGGTATTCCCTAAACTGTTGAATTGTACTTTTAATAAACTTAAAATATGTTATGTTTTCCTGTACTTAGCCTTCAACTTTTTTACTTATTCTAAACAAATTTTTCGTGGGAATAGGTTAATTTTTTTTTGTGATATAACTCTCCAAAAATGTGTGAAATAAAGACAAACTTCGTGACCCACGATCTGGTTCACAATCTGCGATGCAACAGACGAGGTCCAAGGATTGTAAGCACTTTAAGAATTACTTATCAAATTTTTCTCTTATATACATAATATCTCTTTTCGATTAGAGGCACGACATGAAGAAGACAAGGACCTGGCCAGGAGCCCGTTTTATGTGCATTTGCAAGGACGGAGATTTAAATACGGCCGCCTACTGTTTGGCCGAGTTGATGCACGAGCCGTTCCAGCCTTTTCCCATGGCCACGGTGGCGGTGCACTATTCGATCCGGGATGAGTTCATCGAGATGCTAAGGAGTCGTTTCCGACAGCTAAAGCCACATGTGGCCAACCATCCGAATTTCGTGAGGGCCGTGGAGGAGCTTAAACACGGTCTGAGACCTGTGAAATACGTTCTGGCCGATGTGGCCGATGCTCCGGCATGTGCCAGTCCAATCTTGGTCACAGATGACGTTACCCATTTGTTCTTTCCCAGCGGACCTTCGGGATGCACCACTCTGCATTCCTTTCAAAATATGCGCGATGTGGCCGAGATTTTTGGCAGGGAGACCCCAAACTTCGATGCGGTCTACTTCTTTGATGAGGGCATTACAGCTGTCTATAGGTTGGCCAAGATGATCAAGTGTGTGCAGTTCTTTGTGAACTGCATGGATGCCTGTCTGCTGGAAATCATGCCCTTCTACATGGAGCACACGCCCATGGTGATCTTCAAGAGGGGCTATCACTACGAGACCCTGGAGCTCGATCATCAGTGGAAGATCATCGTCTTTCCCTACAGCTCTTCTATCTTGAGACAGTGCTGCTGTCCCACAGGCCATTGTCGCTGCTATGCCACACATTCGGCCTGCTGTGAGGACCACTTGCATACTTAGGATTGGTTGGATGTACTTCCTCCTTTAACGCCTCAAGCCCACCAACCAACTATCCCGCCTAATAATTTCGACTTGGAACTCCATCTTGGCAAAGGAAATCCAAACTTCCTCCGTCTGTTCTTCGACTGCCGGCGTCGCTCCAGAAATCCGCAGTTCCAATGAGTAGTTTGCGACTGGCAACACATGTGAGCCATAATTTTCGCGGTACTTGATTCTTGGATTGCTACTAAAGTGGAAATTGGCTAAGGAGGATTACTTTTTCATTACATTTCATTACATTCTAAATCCACAATCATTGAAATCGATATTGTTTTGTATAAAGAACGATATTTATGAGAGGTTTTGTAATAAATAATAAATATTAAAAATATTTGTTGGCCTTTTTAAAATTGATAAGTAATTTTAAGTGATAAAATCATCTATCAGGGATTTACAATAGGCGTAGATTCATACCATTGTTACCAGAGAATATATAAACTATTAAAGTTACTAAGTATTTTTTGGTTAATACATTAAATATTATTTAATAATTTATCTGTTATATAGCATATTCGCAAATTAAATTTTAATGTGTAGTTCGGGTACCCTCTGTATTCTGAGCCGAAATAATTTTGGTTGTATTTATCAAACCGTGTCCCTCCGCCCAAACCTTCGACTTTGGCCAACCGCTAGCAGGATGTCGCCGACTGTTGGCTTTTAATAAAACTTGCACACTGCCGCCAAGTATTTGCCTTGGCCTTGCCTTTGCCGAAAAAGAAGTTTGGGAAGTCAAGAAACCAGGAAGTCGGAGGACTGAGGACCCAGCACCCAGAACTCAACTCCTAAACCGACACAAGTCTGGCAGCCATTAGTTGCGGCTGCTGATGCGGCAGCTTGTCGCCAAGGCATTGACTTCTTTCGCTTACCGCCGAGTGAGTAGTAGTTGTTGGGCTTTTATGTGCCAACTTGTTAATGAGTTTGCCGGAATGCGGGGGTTACCCATCCATACTATGCCATACCATGCCATCCCACCATCTGAACCATCCATTCATTCATGACAGGCGGCCTATGCTGCACTTACTTACCTTCTGAATTTTTGGCAATGAAACGCAATCCCTGCTGCAATCACCGTCATCCGTATCTCCATCTATATCCGTCTGAAAGTCGAAATGTCCTTCGTTCTGTCTGGAATGTCTCTCCATCTGCTGCACTCGTCTGGCTGAGTGACTGTTTATTTGGCGGAGCTGTCTGCCATTTTGATTTGCAGTCTGACATATTTTGGCCGCACTTCAGCATTTTGATGGTCGTTGGCAATGAAAAATAGTAATGGAAATACTATGTTGCATGTTAATATTTTACCTTCCGGACGTTGTTTTCATTTATTTTGGGCTACCAAATAAATGCCCAAGATATTAAGCAACTATGGCATCTTAGTAAAAGTTAGTTGACAGAATTGTAATTGCTTTGTCATTTAACAATATTGATAATAATAAAACTCACAGATTAAGTATTTCATAATAAAAATCAAGCAATTTGCCAAATTACATAGATTTATTTAATTGGGCGACAAATGTTGTCTAAAAATAGCCTGAAGTGGAATCCTTGTGGCTACATGGTTATACAAATTGTACAACCCAAATAACAAAGTGTCCGTGATGTTTATAAAATGGCAGAACACAACAACCATCTGAAACCGCTGCCAGCATAGAAACCGAAACAAAACAGAGCAATTCCGACCAAATGTCTCTCAAACTGACCGCAACAATTTGAAAAACATTACCCATACGCCGCGTATGACACGGCAAAGCGGAGCAGATGGGCGATAAAATGGGGTGGGAGACGTGGGACCTGGGACCTACATACATATGTACAACCGACAACCAACTCGACCATGTAGCGCAGTGTATTTTCAACACCTGCTGGTCAAACAAATCGTGTTCATTTCGGTACAAACACTAATTTCGACAAGGTGCAAACAAGCTGACGACTGGTCAGCAGGAGGAGAGATGGGGAAATGGCATCGTGGAGGTGTGGGTGTGGAGGTGGCAGCCAAGGGCCGAGCTTTTGGGACACCGGCCCGAACAGGAACACGCTCGAAACACAAACACAATGGAGGAAATTCCCCACCCACCGAAAAAGGGACAGCGACACATGGATGTCACGTGCACTGACTACTGCCTGGTTTTCGTACGCTTTTGCAAGAAGTACATTTGAAAAAATATTTTTAAATTATATTTTGATTTAAGACAACATTTCTTATCTTAACCTATTTTTTTTTAATTTTTAGATTAGACATTTTTCCTTTGGTCTTAAAATCACCTATAAATGCGCCAAAAAGAATGCAGTGAAACAAAGAACGTTGTCTTTCATGAGACTTCCGACTTTTAATAATAGTATAACATACTTTTTGACACTTTTATAAATTATGTCAACATTAAACTGAATTTATTTCGTTTATATATCCCTCCAAAAAAAATAAAAGTAAGCTACTGATATGTTTGTACAGTGCACAGAACTCCGGAGTCGCATCCCGGAGTTTGGAGTCTGCGTTTTCGGGCCGGGCCTGGCGTCGACAGATAAAATGCTTTTTGTGAAAAATGTAAAATTGCATTTGTAACCGCATTTCATTAGAGGAAGAAAGTCAACCGTCAGGTAGCAGACAACGCACGTTCTCATAGACGGACCTCGTACAAAGGGGGTTATGAAAAGGGGGTCTTAGGGGGGTTAGTTTGTGAAATGGCAACAAAGTTCGCATCCGCGCCGGCGAAACGAGCGTCACGGTCAATGGTGAAAACAACATCGAGACAAAACTTGGCCCACACAGTCACACACTCGGACAAAAACGGAAAGCAAACTATTCCAACGGGTGGTAAGGGGGTGTGAAAATCAGGAAAATCAGGAAAGGGGTACAAATGTCGGGCTGCATTTTGCCCGTATTTTTGTTGCCCGGCCAGGACATAAACACGGATCCTGTCTCTGGGCTGCAACTTCTGTCCCGTGGCTGTCTCTCTCTGCCCCACTCATTGTCTGGTTGTTAGGCCTTTAAATGTCCTGACAGGAATGTTGATGGCAAACTTGGTTATCGATATGTGAACAACGTTGGGGCTATAAATAAGTAATGGCCCAGTGCTAAGGACTGAAATGATGTTCGGGATATTTGAGAGTCCGCATAAAAGTGTCTGTCAGCCGGCAGAAACGACAATCTGAAGTTACTTTTAGTAATGGCAAAGTTATGTTGAAGGTTTCTGTCGTTTGTGAACTACATACCCATAAATGTACTCCTGCAACATCCTTCAAAGAGTAAAGATATTGACCTCGAACTTGTCTAACAATAGAAAGGTAGCCCAAACTAATCAAACATATTATATTAAGATAATCTTATCGATGCACAATCAAAAATTTTATTTTACATTTTTTAAAAATACCAAATTACAAAATTAGCTTAGTTTACTTCCGAATATTGTTCAATATACCCATTAACAATTTACGAACACCACATGTCCCAAGGCCTTCTAGTTTGTAATCGCCTTGTGAAAAATCCCAGTCATAAAGTCCGTAAATGATGTTAGTATACCGGGAACCTCCTTGAGACCATCTTCCATTTCCGAGGGGGTGACAAAGCGATAGGCCAGCAGTAGGCCCACTATAACCAGGGTTGGCACGGCCAGGGACACCACAATGCGAGACACCACGACAATCGCGTAGCAGATTACTATGATGGTCAGAAGAACGGCCAAGATGCGTCCCATTTCGCCGGGTTTGGCTTGAGTTGCCTTGGTCCACTCATCCATACGGTCAATCACCCTATCGCCGAACTCCATTTTTGTAGCTATCTGCTTTCTTTTTGTCGACTTTTACTGATAAATTTGTAAGATCTTTTCTAACGTAATGACTAAAAATTTTGGAGAACTAATTTCGACCTGATATTGTGATGTAAAAGTATATGTACACTATTCTTGTTTTTACTGGGTAATGTAGCAAAATTAATAGTTTTGGACTAATGAAAAGGTGTTGCTTAATAATAATATTTCTTTATTTCAGAAACATGAGAAAATTGATTGCTGAGTTTCTTAAGATTCTTTAAAAGCTATATAACACTTAATTATACCCGTTACTCGTAGAGTAAAAGGATATACTAGATTCATCGGAAAGTATGTAACAGACAGGAGGAAGCGTTTCCGACCCCATAAAGTATATATATTCTGGATCAGGATCACTAGCCGAATCGATATAGATATGTTCGTCTGTCAGTCCGTCCGTCCGTCCGTATGAACGCTGAGATAAGCTGTTTTTAGTAGTAAGCCACCAAGTCGCTAGGGGCGCTATTAGCTAAATGGTGCTTCAGGCCAAGTGGCGTAATAGAAGAAGAAGGTAGGTGGCGCTATTGACTAGGTATGTTAGTGAAAAAAGGAGAGCACCCCTTTCGCACTCCCTTAAGCTAAGTAACTTGTATCTAATAATCGAGGCCATCGACTATAGCGTATTCTCTTGTTTAATCTTGGAATTATTGCAGCCATTAAAGAGTTTGGCGAAACTTAAGCAGGTGTCTTTAATACATTCAAAACAATTTGCTCTTAGTGTTGAAGTCTTAATTTTTTGTAGAGTAGTTAAGGGAATAACCACGAGCTTTTAGTAACTTAGGGCTGCTGTGATACCTAAATGGTGCACTTGATGTCCATGGCAGCATATCTCGCCAACTGCCTGCTGCCGAACCGTGTCCTGACAACTTGACAAATGAATGATCGGGCCGCAGTCTCTTCACCGCAGAGCGGCCAACCTCAGGCAGCAGACAACGGACGCAGGACACCGGACAAACGGACAAACGGACAAAGGACAAACGGACAAAGGACATACGGACAACGAACAACGGACAGGGGCACATGACGGTCCTGACGCGACGACAAACCGCAAAAAGCGAAATGGCAATCGACCGACAACAACAGCAACAATAAAAGGGCAAAAATGAACCCGACAATTTCGCCGCCACCAGCAACCGCCATTCCAACAATCACGAAAGGCACCGAGTTCCAAGCACCGATTACCGATCGGGAGGACCAGGAGAATAAAGGTCCTTTGCCGTCTGCCATCGCTGGTCGGTTGGTGTCTGTGCATAAATTCCATCATATGATATCAATTAGTGATAGTGCGGTGCGACTGAAATGTCATTTGCAAAAATGCGCATATTTTAAACGTGACACACGCAGGCGCTCTTCTTTGGCCACCGCCACATCAGCCATCCAACCATCCAGCCATTCAACCAGCCAACCATCATCCCATTCAGAAAAGCCATGATATCTCGCTAACGGAGCGAGAGCTATTCGAATGCTCTATTTGTCGCAGGTACACATGATTGATGTTGGTAGGGGTTTTATATATTTTGGAAACTAAAGGAACCTATCCTACCACGTGAAAATCCTATGCAAGCGAACCCATTCGCATGTCTGCTTACCATCTTTAATCATTTATAAAACCAACTATTCTATAAAAATGAGCTAAGTATAGTTTAATCGATAAAAAATCAGAAAACTATTTTCTTATTTATTTAAGGATGGACAAATTCGCACTCTGGTTAAGCATTAAAAATTT
This sequence comes from Drosophila subpulchrella, assembly GCF_014743375.2. Lineage (NCBI taxonomy): Eukaryota > Metazoa > Arthropoda > Insecta > Diptera > Drosophilidae > Drosophila > Drosophila subpulchrella. The sequence continues at coordinate 8,550,934 of NC_050609.1, read as the reverse complement.
AATGAGCGTGTTGAAATTTTTTTTGGAAATTTGTTATTAAATTTAAGGAAATGCTTAAGGATGGTAAGATAATTCTTTTGTTTATAAATACAAATTATTTATTTTCTTGAGCCTCACTTAATCTGGTAAATACCCTTAGCTTTCGGTTAACAGAAGGCATTTTCAGGCAGTTATTGTGATCCAATTTTATGTCATTTGAACTCAAAATCTGTTAGCCTATAAACCTTAAGGGCATCCATTTGTCTTCCAATCTCCGCCATAATTGACCGGCTTGAATTCCATTTTTTGTTCGTTCACTCGCCGAGACCATAAAAACCAAACAGAAAATGGCCAAACGGACCAAACCTGCTGCCTGGTCAGCCACATAAAAATCAGCTCGCCCGCATCAACTGCATGGCAACAATGGGGCGTATGAATATGCAACGATGCCGCCGATGATGATGACCATAATGGCGGCGGCGTCGGCGGCGGGGAAATGGGAAATGGGGGAGCCAGGCCTGCAACGGATATCCATGCAGGTGCCATCTCAAACAGAACTTACCACAGAAAACCGGGGGTTTGGGCTCCAGTTTGGGTTCCAGTTTGGGAATCGGGCGAGAAGACATGTCAACGTAGCCGGCAAACGGATGGCAAAGGCCAATAAAACTGCAGCCAAGTGCAGCTGATGCAACGATTTGGTGACTCGCCGCACCCACACTCACATCCACACCCACACCCGAACAACCCAAATTGCATTTTCAGTTTTTTATCTCTGCCGTGAACTTTCGGGGGAAATTTAATTTGGGTTTTTCCCCCGATCAACACAGCGAGCGGTATGTGAAAATGCCGTCGAGTGCATTGATTGTTGGCTTATTGACACGCGCAATGCGAAATTAATGCCAGCACAATTGTGAAAATTTGCCAAATTGTTTGTTTGCCTTTTGTCATTTTTGCGGCTGACGGGTTAAGCCGAGATCGAAATTGCTTTCACCAGATTTTTGGGGCTTTTGTTTGCCGCACTTTGAGTGAAATTTAATTATAACTGCATTTGGCAAGGTCGTCGGTCTTGTAGAAAATTGGTTTGCCTTTAAATGCTTTCACTTAAATTAGCTGTAAGCTAAAGCGTTAAGTGGCTTTGCTCGTTGACCTTCGACCCTTGTAATAATTTCAGTTCTCTGCGCCATGACCTGAAATCCTCCACCTTCCTTTTACATTTTTTTTCTCTCTGGTGCAATTGACCCCCGTTTGAAAGCTTGCTTCGTTAACATTTTATTTTGTAAGTCCAAAAAAAATTCTTGATTTTTATTATGCTCTGAATAAAGGTTTTTTCCATGGTGGTAAGAGCGAAAATAAGCTTCAGGGCATTTTATTGTGTGGTCCAATATTGAGTGCCTGAAGTTTTTTTATTTCTAACTTTTTAGGGGTTTAGAGATGGAAATAATATTTGGGCGAAAAGAGCTAAAGAATATATTTAGCGATTTTGAAGGAAAAAATATATAAGAAAATGTAAAGTTAAGAATTATATATAAAAATCAAGTAACTAGCATGCATATACATAGGTATCTTACATTTTGTAATCAATATTTTTGCTTATTCTGTTATATTTTTTTTTTAATAAATCAAAAACAGTAGTTTTGAAAAATTTGTTCAGCTACCAATTTCCTTATCCAAGCTTATATAATATTTCAAGTTATGGCTTTCAGCCTGTCAGCCCCAATTCCAAATACTGCTTGACTTTTATTCAGAATCAGAGGAGTGTAAAATATAAAAAGCGAGAACATTTGTAATTCGCATTTTGCTGTTGACATTTGAATGGTCGAATTTTCAATTGATTCACTCAGCGAAATGTGAGAAATTAATCAGCCATGGCTTAGGGCCAATGCCACTTGCCAATGGCTTAATGGCGACACGTTGCCAAAAGCGATATTTTCCATTGCCATTCCATTCAAATCTCAATCAATTGGCAATAAAATTGAAATTAACTTGCCACAAAGGCATAAATGCTTTGGCTCCCGTTTTTACCCCTCCCACTCGTTTGACACAAACTTAATTTGCAGCAAAAATACAAAAAAAAGTGCAAAAAAAATCGAAAGAGAAAAAATACTTGCGAAAAAATGTTGGCTGATTGCTCAAGGGGGGTGAAATGGGTTTGTGGGGATGGGGTTGGGAATATACCGATTGTGGTGTTGGCTTGGAGACTTTAAGCCACAGGTAGAAGCAAAACAGTTGATGAAGTTTTCGCTCAAAGAAGCAGATGAAAAAAAAATTGAACAGAACGAAAGGAAATTCAGAGAAAAAATTGAAACTACCGCACACACACAAGCCGGCAAACGAAATAAATTGAAAATCGAGTGAGCAGCAGAAGCAGCGGCAGCAACAGCAACAAAAACACTTTCCAGGGTTGTCAACTGCATGGAGGAAAATGAAAATAACAAAAATATCAAAACTCTCGGCAATGCGGTTGTGGGGGTCTGGCTAAAAGAAGAAACAAAGAAAAAATGAACAACCCAAAATAAAAGACAAATCTAAGCTTTGGCATTCCTCTTGCTTAACAGCAAAAGTTTTTCCATTATTTGAAGATTATAGACTCTAAACATTCGCCCCCTCCCTTCGGAGAACTTGACAAGATATGAGGGTGAGCATGTGCAGGGATGCCAAGGGAATCCCCTTTTTGCCCTTTCCACATCATTGTTGCTGACGATGACGTAGCTGAAAATGCTCCACACTTTTATGACAGCCACCGATAAGAACTCAAAAGTGGGGATGGGGGAAAACTCGGAAGTGATGGGGCGTACGGACCTAAGAGATAGATGCTCAACTTTTTCACCAATGCATTCGAATGGCTTTGTTTTATTCACAACCCTCAGGTTTTTCATTCCACCACCACCCTCACCACCCATTTATGTTCCTCTGTCAAACGTCAATTGCTGTTCGGATCTGCATATGCTGATTATTATTGCCATTGTTGTAGTTCTCGTTTTTGCTGTATTTTGCTGTGAAATGATTCAATAAGCTTTACCCATTGGCATTTCGAACTTGCCAAGCAATTGTGGTTTTTGTTGTCCCGAGCAAGGGTCCTTAGAACAGGTAAAAAAAAAGTTAAAACTTATAAATCTCTCTATTAACTCCTAAGGTCATATCCCACAGCATTAAATAAAATACCATAGGATTACATTTAAAACAAGGAAGAACGCTATAGTCGAGTACCTCGACTATCAGATACCCGTTACTCAGCTAAAGGGACCAAAGGAAAATGGAGATATGCAAGCAGCAAAGCGAGATTGAAATGCGCCACCTACCGGCGGTAGACAGATTTAAGCGTTGTGGGCGTTAGAGTGGGCGTGGCAAAGTTTTTTTTGGATTAATCGATAGGTATTGACAAGACCAATACATTTCAGTTAAAATTTTTGATCTAGCGTGAAAATTGTGGGCGCCACAGGTTTGGGCGGTTTGTAGGCGTTCCAATGGGCGTGGCATATTCGCGTGACAAAATTGCGCTGCGCTTAAGCCTAAGGAATCTAAATCTGAAATCCCATTTCTCAATCTTTGATATTTCTCAAGATATCCGCGTTCATATTTACAATTTTTTGAAGTTTGTGGGCGGTTTGTGGGCGTTCAAGTGGGCGTGGCAAACTTTTTTTTGGGTCAATCGATAGGTATTGATGAGAACAAGACATTTCAGTTAAAATTTTTATTCTAGCATGAAAACTGTAGGAGCCACAGTTTTGGGCGGTTTGTGGGCGTTAGAGTGGGCGTGGCACTCTGCTGAAACAAACTTGCGCTGCGTAAGAAGCTCAGGAATCTGCACGCCTAATCTCAATAGCCTAGCTCTTATAGTTTCCGAGATCTCAGCGTTCATCCGGACGGACAGACAGACGGACAGACGGACAGACGGACAGACGGACATGGCTAGATCGACTCGGCTAGTGATCCTGATCAAGAATATATATACTTTATGGGGTCGGAAACGCTTCCTTCTGCCTGTTACATACTTTCCGACGAATCTAGTATACCCTTTTACTCTACGAGTAACGGGTATAATAAATAATACATTTTATGTTATGTTATCATCATGATGTTATCAATGTTTCATTTTTTTCAGTGCAGTCTGTATTCAATATTTATGATTTTGTCATGTTTTCAGTTATCATATTCGATGTTCTGCTCTTTTGCTTATTTTCACTTTGCCAACCTCAATCAATAAATGCATAGAAATACTGCGAAATAATTCTATAGACACTCAGTTACTCGGGGAGTTTTGAGCAAGGGGCGGATGAAAAGAATATTTTGTAAAATATATTTAGATGCATAACTGAGGTGGTGCAACACCAATAAGGAATCAGAAAAGTCAGTCCCTGTCCTGTTCGCTGTTCATTCCCAAACAATAGGAAATGCAAAAGGACTGTGGCAACTACCAGTGGAGAGGGTTAAAAAATATGAAAGCAACTTTTCCGGCTACTAAAATATGCAAATTCAAAAGTTTTCAGGCCAAATCAAGCGAGGCAAGGGACCCAGCACTATACAACTGACAGACAGGTGTCATTTCACTGTCTGTTGCCATGATTTTTGATTATTGTGTTCGTATTTTTATCAGAATAGACTCTTGTAGTGGTCAGCACGAAAGTTCCAAAAAGAGGTGTGCGAAAATAACCTGGAGGAAATCGGTAAAGGCACTTCAACCCACCCGGCAGATAAATTCTGAAGCTTATATAAAAAGTTTTCATTCTTTCCTTTTTTTCGGTGCCATTTATTTTTTTGGATATTATATGAAAACTTTTTATTTTCGAGTACCAAGTTCGGACATAATATTACACAAATTGTTGGTAATTTACATGAAAAAGGCTGGGCATTATAAAAAATATTATTTTTCACAGAAAGTTTTGGGTAAAACTTTTTATTCACCTGGTTATATCTACGATTTTTTGGTAGGAGCAGGTCGAATGTGTGTAGGAAATGGATTACTTGGAATTTTTGATTAAATAATTTGGGAGTGGATTGCAGTTCCTAATCATTTCGATTAACAAAAGTAAATTTAGCATTTATTTGATTGCAGCTATATATGCTTTTAATTATAAAAAATAATTGGAAAGTTATGCAAGCTGTGCCATCTTTTAATATTACACCAAAAGAAGTAGAGTCTTTTGTTTAAAATGGAGAAAAATCTCTGGACTGCCTCTGCAATTGGTAGAGCCTTTTCATCACCCTTTTCCCGAAAAGAAAAGTCTGCTTTTCTTCCCTTTGTTGTTGCTTGTTGGCGTTGCCAAAACAAGTGAAGCGCATTAAAATGCAAATTTTCGCTTTTTGTTGCATTTTTCTGTTGTGATTTGTGTGGATTGCTGTCTGCCGTTTCACAGTTTAGTTGTGGGCGTGGCCGGAAAATCGGGTGGTGTGCTGCAACCTTTTTTTTTCCGTTTTTAATACAAGAATCCGATTTTTCCGCCATGCATAATCAGTTTGAATTTTTATTTATTTATTTTACGCGCTTTTCATTTGCCATTCGTGGGCTGCCTCTCACTTTTCCTCTATCTTATTTTCCCTTATTGTTTCTTATTTCATTTTGTTTGTGAAAATCGCTTTGTGGGCCTCGCTTTTTATTTTCATTTTTCTGCTGCTGATTTTTTGCCTTTATTTTCCATTTTTCTCTGTTGTGTTGGCAGCACATAAAGTAATTTATTTCACTTGAACACATTTTCGTTTCCGTTTGTTGTTTTTTGCCAACGACTTAACAGCAGAAGAGATTCAGAAAAAAGCATATAAAAACGATTTTTGACTGCGTGGAAAAATTTCCTCGTTTTTGTGTTTATTGCATATTGTTGTTTTGCATTGCATGTTCATTGAGTTATACATTTTTAAACATTTGTTCCTGATTTTTGGGCCTTTTGAATGGTGCATTTTTCATTTGGTTTTTAACCGCATAGCTAGAATTTTGCATCCCAAACGATTTCAGGGAATTTATCAAATATTTTTTCTACAGGACGTACTCATGTGTGAGATTTGTTTGTTGGCAGCATTTTTAGCTGGACTAATCAAATTGTCTGCTTGCAAAAAAAGACTCAAAAAGAACTGCCATTGTATTTAAGCTAAAGCCAACTCTCGCAAAAGCCCGAAAGAGTTGTCTAGTCATCACTTAGCACCTAATTTATTGATAAACCAATGCCCGATGCCAATCAATTATTTAATTATGGAGCTGCCAGCAGTCGGCAACTATCAATAAATGCCAAACTCAAATAGCCATAAGCCCGAAACTAATCAGCAAACTGAGGCAGCAAGAAACTGGGCTCTCGGCGAGCAACAAACACTTGCCACTCGGGGCAACTCCATCTGCAACTCGCTCTGTGTCTCTCAGTCAGTGTCAACGCCAGTCAAAGTTTCCCCAAGAAGATATAGGTATCGGGGGGCAGAGATGACAATATGGTTAACCGATGTGAAAAAGATTTTAAAAGAGTTATTGAACATAAGAAAATATTTTTTCAGTCAATTATAATTGTAGATTTTATCAAGAGACTGAAAACAGAGCCCAAAAACTAGGACTTAAAAATAAAATTTAAGAAATATATTAAAGACCCAAAGCATAAAGATAAAGTTGTCAAATCCCTTGAAGAATTTTATCTATCTACTAGCATAGATATTAATATTATGGTAAAAAAACAACTCGCATTCGTTTGATCTGTTTGTTGTCACTTGAGCAAAAAATTCATTCTTAGCAAAAACTACAAAAAGATTGTTTGGTAAAAATGTGGATGGAATTGATTCTCAATATGAAGGTACAAGAATTGTATATATATAGAAGATTTATCTAGGTAGTGAGCATCTCTGACGGGGGAACAGTCGTTGAGAGAAGAAAATCGTCTGGTTTGTTTAGTTTACTAGTTTCTCATCACCCAAGCTTCCACTACCCGCCAGGCAAAATAAACTTTCTATAGATCTCTAATGCCTTATCGATGTGTGTAAGTGTGTTTGGGTGCAGGACTCAGCTGCCGAAAGTCCTATCCACAAAACTTCCAAATGCAAACTGATGCGAAACTTTCAGCCCACGAAGGCAAACGAAGAATTTCGTTGTTGGTCTCGTGTACGTGGCGTTTGGCAATTTCCCATCTTGACAAATTGTTGGCAAAATAATTGTGTACGCCTTGCGGTTGTCAGGCAAAAACACACATTCTTGGCAAATATTTAAATAAACGTGGGCAAAATAGAATTGACCCAATTACAATTTGGGCTTAACAGATGGCAATTTGCCTGGCACACAAAATTCGCGACACCTTTGGCTGGAGGCCAACGAAATGGGAATTTCTTAATTTTTGTAGTTGTGCGAATATAAAAGCAGGTAAGAGGAGATTTCCAGGAACGTAGTCGAAATGAAAAACTGATGTCCTGTAGTGATATTAAATGGATTAGTTAAAGAAACTAAAATACTTTTACCTGCAATATTTAAGCACAGTGTTTTCTTATGAATTTGATAACCATTAAATCCACCGAAAGCTTGTATTATCAAACATATGAATATGCATTAAAATTTATTACAAATTATAAACATTCTTTACCCCCTCTAAAAAACCCATTTATCCAGTTTATTTACTTCTTAACCTAATCCTTTTGATATTATTCAAAAATGTATTATCATAGCTCACTTTTGCTTGTCTTTTATGGTCATTTAGCTTGATATTTTCCAAAGGAAGAGCCGGAGAGGGGGCGAAATGGTGAACAACTGAATCCGTTAAGACCCCATCTGGGTAAGGGATTCGCCACCAACTCATCTCTGGCCATTCCATCCAAACCCCCGGACATTTTTCGCCCAGTGTCGTGTCTCAAACTCAGTGAGAGACTGGCAAGTAAAGTGTTTGTTAGCGCATTATGCTGACTTAGATGCTGGGATTCACACCAACCATCCAGCCATCCAGCCAGCCAGCCAACCAACCCAGTAGAACCACTTTTACTTACCAGTGTCCTCCGACCGCCCGCCTGGCAAGGATCTTCTGGCTCCTCCTTGTTTGCAAGTGGCGTGCTGACAGCCAAAAAGGATTTTCGCTTGGCGTTGCCAAAAAGCTTAAGCCTTAAAGCCAAAAGCTAATTTTCCTTTAAGATTTCTTGTCCTCGAGGCGAGGGCAATTCGAAGTCCTTGGGTCTCCAGAAAGCCAAGGGCTCCAGGGGAAGAATGCATTTACGGGGCGTTGGGTGAATGGAACATTATTCGTTTGTGATTAGGTGTCCTGACATGCAAATGTATGTTGGAATTGAGTTGCAAACGGGGCGGTGCTGCTAGCTATCAGTGCGGCATAAAGCTGGTTCAAACTGGGCCAAGGGACTTTTGCAATTTATGCACTGAAACTGAACCCTCACCCCTCCAATCCACCGAGCTCCCAACTCAATTGCCAAAAATGTTTGGGCAACTTTGTAGCTGGCTTCGGTTGGCTTTCTCCTGCTGCCGTCGCACCTGCTCTCGAGACGAAGTTGTAATGAAAACTTTTGCTCAAAATAATAAGTATCATAATTTTCCAAGGGTTGTCAAAAAACTCTTTTAATTTATGCTTGCCATTTCCGACCGAAGTCCAGGTCCAAGTCTGGCTGCAAAATCAACATAAATAAGCAAAAGTTGCTCAGGCCCTGCCGAGCCGACCTCTTAATTCCCCCCCACAACCAACTTAACCAACAAACTCAACCCACTTTAAGGACCAAGTTTGCCTTTTTTGTCACTGTATTTTGGGCCCGGCATGTGTATTTGTGAGTCATTGCCGCTGTGTTTATGGCAAGTTGGCAACTCTGTTACAATTGCGCCTAATTTCATGCTGTACTTTGGCTGGCAAACAAATGTTGCTGCATACTTTCAGGTAAATAACTTTATTAAAATAATGACAAGCCGGCAAAGTCTGCCATCCTCTGAGCCGCACACAAACGGGGCCACACTTTTTGGGATCCTGTAGGAAGGATGCTCGGTCGGATTTTGTGGGGTTTGTTATGGGCGGCTTTTGTTGTGGTCCGGGTTTGGCTAGGTGATCTGTGCCTGACATTATATTTACCAGAACAGGAGCGTAATCAAAAGGGATACTTATTATTAATTATAGTATCAGCCGATATAGGAACAACAAAATAAGAAGGCTTTGCCTTATTCTTATAGTCACTATCCATATTAGAAGGTTGCTAAAAGTATGCAGTATAAAAATCGAATGAAGTCTTTTGGACTTCCGGATTTTAAATATTCTGTTGCATACTTTAGGACACCTCTAGAAATTTTTGTTGGATTTCTGTGCTTCTATTAATAATCTTTGTTTAATACATCTAGTTAAACAAGCCCCCTTTTATGAAGGCAAGACTACACCTTTGCCCAAAGTTCTCCAGCCCAAGTTGATGCACTCTTTATGAAAAGCACCCCGACGACTCAACTTTAACTGGTGCTGTTGGCCAAACAACGCTGTTGCTGAAGCAACTTGGCCAGGTTCATCTGATCCCGTCTGCTGCCATTTTGGGCCATAATGCACAACGAGTTTCGGCCCAAGAGTGCGAGAGTGCGCGCGCCCTGAAAATGTGACGCTTCTAATTATGAAACTAAGCAGCTTGTGATTTGTTCAAGCGTGAAAATGGCTGTCGACAACAGACAGTATGGTTGGAAAAGTGAGAAGTGAGGGGGGGGGGGCGCCAAAGCGTTCTGGGGAAAAGCGGACCTCGTCTCGGCACCCAAAATATTATGGCAACTTGTAAATAAGCCGCAGCTGGCTGGGAGCAGCGAGCAGGTCAGGCCACGGACTTTGGATGGCTGGCGCAAAAACCAGCAAAGCCAAAAGCAAATTTCGTCCCGAAAATTTATGCAAAATTATTTCGTAAAGTTTGCGTTGCGCCATCGCCATCGCCCATTTTTCTGATGGCAAACTGCGACTGCGACTGATGCTGCTTAAGCCTTTTGATGATGGCTCCTCATGGCTGTACCCCATGCACCCCTTTCTACGCCCCTTGTAACCCCTTTTTGCCACTCGGCACCCCTTCATGGAGTTCATCGCCATCATCGCCGTTGCCGCCGACAAAGTTTAGCATTTTGCGCGACAAAGTGGCAAACAGTTTAGCAGAGTTTACGACAACACAGAGCCTGCTCTTCGCGCTTGTCGCCCCACGTTGCGTATACGCCACGTCGGCCTCAGCTGAGTTTATGTTGGCCAAAACCCCCCTCCTTCCCACAGCCCCTTTGAGCGTGGACTATTTAATAGCAGCTGCCATGCGGCCATGATGCTAATTACAGTTGCCATTTAAGTGGTTGCACCAAAATGGCGGCATATTATTTTTTTACCCACTTTTTTGGGGGCGGTTGTTGGCATTTCAGGTGGGAAAATTACTGAAAAAGGTGAAGGTTGGCCAACTTCCGTGGCTGTTCTGTTAACTGGCTGTTTGAGTTGGCTTAAAATTGGATGACACCTTGTTATATCAGCTGGATGTTTTTGAGCTGGGATACGTCATTTTACCGCATTAGAAATTACCTTTTTTTGACAGCTTTTTAATGCAAATATAGGTTTATTTTTGGCACTTAAGCATTTATCACTTTAAAACAATGATTTAGGGGGTTTTCAATAAGCTACTTTTTAAACCAGTTTATATGGTTTCAGTTCGAATATAAATATTTTTTAAGAAATTGCATTTTTTTATAATTACTTTAAAGCATACTTGTTAAGTTTTTTTAAAATCCATTTTAAACAGAGCTGGCCCTTTAAGATATTTTATGCAATTTAAAGCTTATATTGCAGAGGATTAAACTATTTTTTCCAAAAATTTTGTTTCACTTTCACGCTTTGAAGTGGCTCGCGATACTTTCTTGGGATTTCACGGATTTTTCTGCAAGTTCAATTACCAGGAACTCGTTTGCTGGCAGCCCAAAAGGAGCTCACAAGTTCGCTCTTCTCGCTGGATATCCAATCAAAGTCGAATGTTTATTGTTGGCTTAATCGAAAAGGGTTCGCTGAGCGCAGTCCAATACATCAAACATACCGAAGCGTCGTATTTCGCAACGTATTCTGCCAAATTTCAGTTACAATTTCTCAGCATCCATCCAGCCGCATTCCAGGGCCAAATCGCAAGTCTCGAACATGCTCAGTCCGTGTAATGCGCGTTTAAAAAGTTTACAAACTTTCGCCAAGTTCTCAGCGCACTTTTCCTTCTTTTCCTCCGTTTTTTTTTCGCCCAGACTGCTGCAAATTCCTGGTTTTTTTTTTCACGCCGCCTGCAACTTTGTGGCCAAACGTAAAGTCGACTCGGGAGGCGGTTAGAAAAGGGGGCGGGGCTGGTCGGGGCAGGGTGCCACGCCCATTGCGAAACACGCGCCTGCTTACACTTTTCGCGCCGCTTTGATGTATTTTCGTTGCCCTACCGTGGCGCTTAAACTGCAAAACGTGACCATTTAAAAATGCGCCACGTTTGCCAAACAAAATAAAAGAAAGACAAAAAAAAAAAGAAACTGGAGCTTCAAAAACTTTGCCAATGCCTCGAACTTTGCCACCAAAAATTGGGGAAAGGCCGAAAGCCGCCAGTGATGTTCGTGACAAAGGTGAAAAGAGCAGCGTGTTCCAGGGCGTGGCAGTCATATGCAACTGCCGCTCGGCTGTAAAATTTATGAAAATTGATTTTCTCTCAAAAGGGCCAAACCGAAACCGAAACCGGACAACTTAATGCCAGCCTGGGAAAAGCTGTGAAAACTCCATTTAATGACATTTTGACTCGAAACGTGCCAGACAATTTTAATAGAAGCATCAGGGATTATACCTTTCGTTTTTAGTTGTTCTTTATTTTTTTGCTCTTTTGATTGCTTACGTGAGTGTCACGCACGCGTGTTGCAAATGTTTGATGGCAGGTGAATGGTGAGCTGGTCGCTGGATTTTTTTATGGGGAATATTGTTTGCGATCAAGGAGTGCCTTCTCAGATATATTAAAATGAACTTATTCTGAAATATATTTTTAGTTATATTAGTTAAACTGTTATTAACTGTATTCAAGAATTTAATTTCTATTTCTATTTTTCAAAAAATCCACATTACGAAATATGATTTTTTTTTAAATTGCATTTTATTTATAACATAATATGTAAATGTTCAATAAATTTGACTTAATAAAAACTTAATCTCAGTAGTACGAAGTAATTATTAAAACGATAAATTAATAATACATGATATCTTAAGAAATCCAGATCAGGTAACATAAATATTTTTTATTACGAATTTCCAAACTTTAATGGTTCCTATTTTACTTCCAAGTCCAGTGCACTTCTGGGTGATAAAACTAGCTTTTATTATTTTCGTGGTACCAGAACGCCCCGAATATTGCCATAAAATAGTGAGCATCAACGTGCCGAAAAAACTGAAGCCCGATGTAGGTTCCGGTCTGATCTGGTTTGGTCTAGCCAAGTTAATTTTCTATAGCACGTTGTTGTCATTCAGCGTTTTTATTGGGCATTCGACTCCGTTCCTCCGCCGGAATTGCTCCTCTGATCCATTTGGCTCGATTTAATTGAAAGGAAAACATCACGGGGAAAAGCGTTGAGGTGAACGCTGGCTAATTCGGTAATTTGCACGCAATTGCATGAGTTGTTGACCATATCCATGGGACGAGTGGAACGGGACCTGGCCAAATAAGTATACCTCTCTGCGTGAATATCTGCGTATGTATGTATGCACGCTGACATGTGCCTGCCGTTCGGGTTTGTTGACTTCTGGCAATTGACTTAAATGACAGCCTTTGTTGTGCGTCTGTATTGTCCACGGGCATGACAGCATGGCGTATGCGTAATGTTCATTTGATGTGCGTGCTCCGGGCTGAAGGCAAACTGATGAGGCGTTTATTGAGCTCACACTGGCCGTTTTGCCACTAGAAGTTGAATATTTTATGTGTATTAAAATGGGACAGTGGCATGCTAGTTGTATTGGAGTAATTTAAGATACCAACGGAAATAATGTTCAAGAAAATGCTTTAGATGGTTTAAATCAATGTGGACGCAGTCCACGTTGTGACGAAGTGCACCAGGACAGTGTGCCAAGGACTAAATATATAGGAAGAACTGAATATCTGCTGTGAATATCCGATCGATAACGAGTGATACACCAAACCGAATCAATGAATTGACCTAATGATTTAAGTCTATAACTCGACTCTATGATTCCATTCTATAATTTGACTCTATGATTCAATTCTATGGTTCGACTCTATGATTTGAATATATGGTTCGACTCTATGATTCAACTCTATGACTTTATGATTCGACTCTATGATTCGAATCTATCTATTCTACTCTATGATTCGATTCTATGATTCGACTCTATGATTCGACTCCATGATTCGATTCAATGATTAGATTAAATGAATCAATGAATCAATGAACCACTAATAAAAACCTAATCCAGCGGTTCTCGAGTGTTTGTTTGAACTCGTTTTAAAGCCGTTTGAAAATGGAACTGCAATTAAAGTCAAATTTGATGAGCACGCAAGTTGAAAATAAGCTTCAACTTAAAGTTCTTTGCTTCTTTGCTTTTTAAATCCCAAACAAACTTTGAAAGGCTCTTAAAAAAGTAGGGGAAAACTATGGTAGTTGGAGGTGTAGGAGGAGCTACAGCTGGAACTGTAACTGGAGGATCTGGCGCTATCCCCGGGAGCATCCTTCGGTTTGAGTGTGAGTCTGTGCCACGCTGCGTTTAACACAAATGAATATGAATGCGGGCCAGGGAGATGTTCTATGGGAGATGGGCGATGGGCGATGGAGGGCAGAAGGACTGGCAGAGTGCTAAATAAAATTTAATGTAGTGCGAAACGTTTATGAGCTGCAACCGCAGCTGATGAGTTGCTCTTGTTGTTGTTGGGCGGCAACGAGGCAAAGCGGTAAATAAACAAGTGGCAAAGTGCGCAAAAAGTCGACTGGGCGTATCAGTTTGCCACCTCAACCGGACGCCAAACGAATCCTTTCATCACCCTTTTTAATTTGGCAATTGAAAAAGTTTGCCTTGGTGCTTTAAGTAGTTTTTCGTTTTTTTGTATACGCAATTTTTGCCCCATCAGCTTTTGGGTTAATGCATTTGGCAGGCTCATACGGTAGAGTTGATCGAATTTAATTGAAATTCTATTTTTATATACACATCGAGTTCTAGGCATCTCGCACTTCAATTGCATCACACAGACACTGCTTCTCATTTCCCCTTGGCATCCAACAACCAACAAATTCGACAGCTGGAGCGCGCCGTTTGATTTTCCATTTAAATATGAGAAAAAATTTGCATTCAACTGCAGTTGGCATTTGCCAAGCCCCAAGTTTATGTGAACCAATTTTTTTCCGCTGCGCCTTTCGGCTAGAAATCGCAGGGGAGAAGCTGCTTGTAATTGACAGCACCAGGACCTCTGACAGTTTAATTATTTTTTAACACCACTTTTTCACCACTTCGATAGGTTACTCGAAAACTTAATGGAAATGCACTTTTTTCTTAGTATTCAACATAGTTTTAATATTTCAATTAAACATTTATTTTTAAGAAAATATATATATTGTAAATACATAAAATTTCCCCCTAATCATTAGACAAAAACAGTTAGGGCAGGAGGTTAAGCGAATTCAGAGCCTCGACCTGACATTCTTCAATATCTGTTTACCCTCCAGACATAACCAATAAAGAGTGGCAACAACCTTTATAAACGTCACTTAAACTGTCCAACTGCCAGGCGCTTAGGGTCCCCATTTCACTTCTCTCAAGTGCTGCTTTGGTTTCAGTACTTGAATTGGCTATATTGGAAAACAAAGTAGAGAAAAGAAATGAAGTCCGCCTAGTGAAAGGAAAACTTTGGCGAACACCCTCTATAGCACACCTAAACACACACACATAGGCAGGAAACCAAAGGCAGGCGGAACCCATAGACAATTTCCGTTTCCTGTTGTAAGATGAACAGCTGGCCCAATGGCGATTCCTTTCCCGCTTTTCCCGCCATTTCCGATTCTTTCCTCCGCTTTTGTTGTTACGAAGACGTCGGGGTAATAGAGCCAATAAAAATGGCCGCCAATTGCGGTGAAAGTGCGGACCTATAGGGGCCTTCCCTTGAAATTAAAGATATTGATAAATATATTGGTTAAAAAGGTTAAGAAAACGATTATTTTGAGATGGAATTAAACTCTTACAATGTTAAAAAAGTTAGAAGAACTTTCCAAATCGCAGCCTAGCAATATTTTATGAGTTTATGTGGTTGTTATGACTTTTTAAAATAAATACAAATATCAAGCAAGTGTCATAATGGTCTCAAAGTTGATAATTAGATAACTACATTTAAACAAAATATAACAATGTAAAAAATAATATTAATATTCTAATTCTTCTCTGTGTAATTAATAACGTATACTAAGGTTTTTTTTGTTTATTTAAATGGAGTTTCCTAAAAATTGATATGGATTTTCTTCCAGAAACTCATAAAAGCCAGTAACCGTTTTGCCTTGTTGGTGGCCGCACCTTTTAAAATACTTTGCAACAAGCAAATGTAATCATGGCCCATCATCTGTGAGTACTTACTAGATTGTAACTCCTTGACTCACCTTCTTTGCCTAAGCACATATCATGGGGCAAAGTCGGGGCTAAGCAGGACATTAGCCTGGCCACTTAGCCAGGACATTAGTCTGCTCAGCCAGCCCTTTGCTGGCATACCCATTCCCACTACACATACATCCTGGCCTGCTCAAACGCTTTGCTGCCTTTTAATGCGTTTAAGCGCATTTACTTTGCCCTGCGCAAGAGCTACTTACTTGGCATTCAGCTGAATGCCTTGTGGCCTTGCCACCGCCCACCGCCCATTGCCACCCACTTGTTGCCGGCCTTGGAGGCCACCCACCCGCCCTCTAGGCCCGCCCACATGTGAGCTGATTATGTTAATGCGCGGACCCGTTTAATCCGATGCCAAGTCAAACAGCATTTGCGGTGCCAGAGAATTGAATTAAAGAACAACAACAAAATCAGAGAAAGGAACTCAAAGCTCAAAGTAAAAGTGCGCTAGCAATTAAATTAAAAGTTGGCCAATTTTTATAACGATTTTATGACTTTCACTCAAGAGGTGATATTACCAACAGGTCAAGGGGGAAATGTGTGTGGGTGTGTGTGTGTGTAAACCCGTTTTACGGCACTTTCCTTTTACGCTTTTCCTGTTAATAAGGTTGAAGAAAGGTCTGTACTGCAGTACTCAAAAATCCCCTTTGTCTTTGTGTATGCGGTGTTAAAAGCTGGGCTATTATAAAAAACAAAGTATAGGCCTCTACTACTCTTTGATAGTGGAGGGCACACACGATTGTGGGTATTATTAAAATTATTAAAGTATTTTAAATTGGGTAATATTTTTTGTAGAATTATTAAAATACAAAGAATGCAGATAAATGGGAACTTCATTTTTTATTAGTAATTCTTAATATAGTCGAATATAATGTTTTATTATTTTTAAAATCATATCGAAATACTTTTTTAAAACTTGATAACTATGTTTCTAATATTTTTAATGACTATTTTCTCATTCAGTTTAGTAAACCTTAATTCTATTTTTATTCAAAAAGCATTGACTATTCGTATTGGCGAACATTGAAATTTTCTCCTTTCGCTTTCCAATTTCTTGGTTTTTACCTTACCCTTCTCGCCTTTGTTTGCTTAAATTTCCACTTTTGGCCTTCTTATCGAGAGCGAAAAGCTTCAGGTTCACCCAGTTGACCCGCATTTTAAAGCTGCTTAAATGTTAAATGTTTGGCAGACCCCCATTGAAATGAATGGATATTGCGCTGCAGGGCGGGGGTTGTGTTTTCGGGGGGCAAATGGGAGGCAATTTGCGGGCGGGCAGCAAACAAAAATTCATTAAAATTTTGCATATTTATAAAACTTGAGAGTGACCCCCGTTGGAGCCTTGGGGCTCTTTTTTTGTTGTTTTGTATTTAAAGCGTCTCCCTTTCAGAATTTTCTTGTTTATGCTTCGTAATGTGGCAAGCTTAAGTTTGCTATCCAAAAAGTATGCAGCGGAAAAACTCAAGCCGAGTGTAAAATATAAGCACCGAAGGGAAGGATGGTGTAGAAAAAGTTTTTAATATGCGGATAGCTTTAATTAAATATGTTTTCCACTCGGCGAACCCAAAACGCCAAGGAAAACAAAAACAAGCAAAACATAATGTGTGTGTTTGTTTTTCGGTGTTTTTTCCTCACTCGAAACATAAACATAAATGTTGGTCGGTGTGGCAGGCAAACAAGCATTTCCCTTCACTTTTCTTTGCTTGTTTTTCAATTTTTTTCTTTTGTACACTTCTTTTTTTTTTTGCTATTTAACTTCTGGTCCATGCACGTTTTACTCTTTTAAAGCTGATGTTTTATGATAGTTGGATATAAATTTAGGTGAACTAGTTTTGGTTTTAAAGATACATATTTCATTTAAACCTACTTAAAGGTATTTACACTTTAAGTAGTCGCTTGTGGGAAAGAATGCCTTTTCTGAATCAGAACATATATCACATGTCTTTAATGATTATTCAATAATTTTTGCCATGAAAAGAAAAGGCCCTACTCAGCGCATTCTCGGAAAATATATTTGTAATGAATTTCTGCATATTATTTTTCCTGCGCTGCCTTTGTTCTTCTCCTGCAGCCATTGTTATGGTTGATTTCTGGGCTTCTTTTTACACATTTCTCCATTTACCGCCTACGAGGGAAGTTTAAATAAACATAAAATGGGCGACACTACCGTGGAAATGGGCCCCTTTTCCTCGGTCTGCCACTTTATTTCTGCCCACATATGAGCGTGGAAAAACAACAAATTGACATATCGAGGACGAAAAATTGCAAAAGCAGGAGACAGAAAATTTGTGTTTCGGTCTCGGCTCTTTTTGTTGTTTAAATCGTTGTAAAATTCATCGGATATGAAAATCTAATGATTTGTAAAGGCGTCGATAAGCGGGAGAAGTGTAAAGGGATAGGCAGACTGGCCCCGGGGACTTTTGGGAAAAGTTTACACTGCCTTACCCCCTTGATGTGAAATTTTTGGGTAGGCTGGGAAAAGGATTCACAGCATTTATTGAAATATTAATATTTGCTCCCATAAGTGAATGTCCGTGTGGGTGCGGGCAAAAAACTTTTCATGGCACAACCCAAACACACACGAAACCCTGAAAATTAAAGCCAACCAATGTTTGCCCAAGAAAATTCAGTTGGCTCAAAAGTTTTTCTCGTTCCAGCCAAAACCAAAAATCAATTCAAAGTTTTGCCCCAGGCCTTGGCTACTCCTTTTTGTCCATCTTTTTTCCGGTTTATGGGTCATGCAGTGAACCATCTGGGTATTTTTCTGAGCTCTATATCGGATTAAGAGCCATTATCTTTTTTCTGGCTAAATTATACTCAACTCAGCTGAGAGTGGTCGGGTAAATTTATTGTGTAAATTGTATTTATTTTAGATTTATAGATACATATGTCCATGTGTAAGTACATATAAATTTCTTAGCTCCCTCTTGAGCCGAGATTTCTGGTCTTTCGTGCTGGCATTAAAAAATATTTACAGTGTCTAGACTTGCCAGCGCATAAATCAAATGCATGCGAGTTTTCTTCCTTTGCTGCAAGGAAAAACTTTTCCGATTCTGTGAGTATGTGTTGGCTTTTAATGTGCAACGTGTGGCTAAAAAGTGTTTAAATAAAAAATATTTTTCACCCAAGTTCCACCACAAATGTATTTTGAAGACCAAAAAATTAATTAAAATAAGTGGCAGAAAACTTCTTTGGAACTTCTGATGAATTTAAAGTTTTCCAAACAGCAAATTTGTAATTCTCTGAACTCTGGACTTAGACTTGCAATAGATAATTTGGTAGTACATAAAATAAAAGAAGTACAGTAACATACAATTATTCGCCACGTCTCAAGCCACTCGGATCCAAAACAAAACGCATGCCGAAGGCAAATCGATCTGTGGGCAGGTTCATCACCACACTGAAACCCATTTGCAGTGGCAAGTGCCTTAGATATCTGCGAGAAATGTAAGGTGATTTCAGATAAGTCTCTCGAAAAGAGTGCTGTACTCACTTGGTCCACATGAAGCCCACGGAGGCATCCGAATCGAACATTCCATGGACGGCCGAATTCCAGAAGTTCCATTGATAGCATATTGTGGCAATGGTCTTTCGGGTACTACGATTCCAGGCCAGGAGATTGGCCATCTGAATTTGCGGATGAATGCGCTGCCAGTAGCTAACATCCAGACCTTGTCTCGAGGCGGTGGCAGCCAGGGAATAGTTATAGTGGGAGTAACTGAAAGATAAAGGTACAATGATGTGATATTAGATTATAATCGTGGTAAGTGTTATATCTTATAAAGAATTTTTTTAATAAAATTTTATTTATAAATTAATATGATATTAGGGAGTATTTTACCGTGCTGCAAGGGCCAGATCCGGCGTCAGTTTCTGGGGTTCGTTCCACTCCAGAAGAAGTTCTCCGCCAAGAGCCCAGTGAGCGGACACCGATCTCATTACGGACAGGGTACATCGACCATTTTCATTGCGGACATTATAGAAGTTGGCGGTCCACGTATCACATTGCCTCGTCAACTCGATCGTATACTGGCTCTCCACCTGAGCAGCCTCACTGGCCTTCTGCATAATGGCCTCCATGCGAAGGCACTGGAATGGATAGTACAGGATATTCAAATTGGCCGCCAGCGTCGTGGGATGTATGTCACCCATAATGGTTGGGGTGTACTGAAGATATAGGTTTTTTAATATAATAAAATAAAAATTTTAATTATAATATATTAATATATATTGGACTTTGTCAGGGTCTTGGGAACATGAAAATTGGTTAAAAACTTGACCCACGTTTAAGAGAACATTTTTTTTACAATATTTGAGAATTTAACCACAAACTCATAGAGGTATCCCACGTCTAAGTCTGGATACTTTAACTCAAGTTATAGAATTTATAAGTGCAGTTTTGGGTTCCGATTCTGAAAACCATTGGATATACCAAAAAATCAAACATGAAAATGGGTTAAAAATCTCACCCTCTTTAAAAAAATAAAATTAAATGTAGATTGTTAGAGAATTCTACCACAAATTCATAGAGGCATCCCACGTTCAAATCAGGCCTTAATTACCAAAGTTATGAAACTTAGAAGTGGAGTTTTGGGTTCTAGTACTGAAAGCCATTGAAAATTCCGAAAAATCCAACATGAAAATGGGTTGTAAATGTGACCCTCATTTAAAAGTACAATTTTGATGTAGATTATAAAAGAATTCCACTACAAGTTCATAGAGGTATTCCACGTCTAAATCGGAATACAATTACCCAAGTTATGGAACTTAGAAGTGCAATTTTGGGGTTCCAGTACTGAAAGCCATTGAAAAACCGAAAAATCGAACATGAAAATGTGTTAAAAATGTGACCCTCATTTAAAAGTATAATTTTGATGTAGATTATAATGGAATTCCACCACAAATTCATAGAGGTATCCCACGCCTAAATCGGAATAAAATTACCCAAGTTCTAAAACTTAGAAGTGCAATTTTGGGGTTCCATTACTGAAAGCCATTGAAAATACCGAAAAATCGAACATGAAAATGTGTTAAAAATGTGACCCTCATCTAAAAGTAAAATTTTGATGTAGATTATAATGGAATTCCACCACAAATTCATAGAGGTATCCCACGTCTAAATCGGAATACAATTACCCAAGTTATGAAACTTAGAAGTGCAATTTTGGGGTTCCAGTACTGAAAGCCATTGAAAATAACGAAAAATCGAACATGAAAATGTGTTAAAAATGTGACCCTCGATTAAAAGTAAAATTTTAATGCATAATTTTAGAGAATTCTTCCACAAATTCATAGAGGTATCCCACGTCTAAATCGGGATACAACTACCCAAGTTATGAAACTTAGAAGTGCAGTTTTGGTTTCTAATACTGAAAGTCATTGGAAATACAGTTTTGGGCTGTGTGCTGATACTATCAATTTTTGCTGTTTTCTCTTGTATATCTTGTTATTCCATTATGTTTTCGAAATATTTTTTTTTAACTTTGATAGAGTTTTATTTTAGTCACTCAAAATCATTTGAATTTCTAACCAATCTGCGGTACTGTTATAAAATATTGAAAATTTTGGAGTGCTGATAATGTGCCCCAAACTCACCATGGTATCATCTTGGACGCGGAAGGTGTAAAGCCCGCCGAATCGGAAGCCAGAGGCCCTGATGTGGCTGAGAACCCAGGCGGCCGTGATGTACTTGTTGGGCGCCAACCGGTGCAGGTAGTCCAGCTCGATGCCGTCGAAGAATTTGGGCATGACCCGATGGGCCAGGATGTGCAGATTCTGCACATTGCCGGGATTCTTCTTGTTGCAATGGCCGCTGACGCGTTCGAAGCAGTCGGGAAAGAAGACGCCCAGTTCAGAGTTCTTGTAGGGCGGACAGTTCTTGCATGACATATTGATGGGGGTATTTTCTTTTTTCTTTTTATATATTTTAATGGAACGACAACGTGGAAGAAACGGCAAACAGTGTAATGTGGAATTCGGTATTGATCCTTCGCTGCACCGAATGAATATGTCTGAGTTTGCTGGTAAGTTCGAAACTTAAACTGGAATTGTTGCTTTTTTTTGTTTTTGTTCAGTCCTTACCTGGCAACAAGAAACGAAAATGTTACATAGACCTGATGTTCGATCAAATATTTATGATATACATGGGATGGCTTGAGGATGGTTCGGTTCGGTTGCTTTACAGACGGCACATTGGAGTAAAAATATCATCAGCTGTCAATTGTCATTTTATGCGCCATTTCATGGGCTCCTTTTCGCTTTCGCCAGCCTTTCCGCTTTTACTTTGGGCTTGGCACACCATTAGGCGCATTTCACACTTTTTACATTATTTATATGGCATCGTCTTCTGCCTTTTGGTTTTTATTCTCCTCTTCGTCTGTCGCCAAGGCCTCCTTAGCATTCCCTCTCCCCTTCATTGTCCATTCGGCAGGACATAAAATATATTTAAACATCGAGTCCAAGCCAGCTTTTAAAGGATAATGGTCGGAGCAACGAAGATGCGGATGATGATGATGTATGAGCCACGATTCGCGTGCGAGTGTCCAGGGTTATGGTCCTCATGAAGGTTTTCGGCTGTTGGTTTGGTTGTCTGACTCACTGAGTGGAATTATGGATGGGATAATCTCAAGCGACATATCAGTGAGCCCAGTTGTGTAATATCTTGATTAAATTCGAAGGATGTGCGGAAGCAAATGAGTGAATTTGGAATTTAAAATATGTGGATTGTATAATAAAAGTACAGGATTCTTTGAGAAAAAACAGAAAATGAAATGTAAAGTAGTAAAGTAGTTATGTGGGACTATATGGGTGTATCGAATGACTCTAAAAGGTCTTCAGCCAAAGTTGTTGTAGAATTAAAAATAATTTCTCTTATTAAAGTATTTAAGTAATAATATATGTTTAAAAAACAGATTATAGAAGTGCCTTCATTCGGAATTGAGTTGGAAATTAACTCTTTATTAAGAATGTGAATTACTTTCCGGCTTTGTAAGCTTCTCAGATTTTCAAGATTTTTGGAAATGTAATCAAATACTCTGAGCTTAGAAGGAAAGCTAATACGCTGGCTATACGAAAGAGAATAAATGACAATGGCAATGACGTTTGCCAGATGTCGTCTAAGCCGATTTCGAGTCGGAGTTCATGAAAGCAAATGCAAAAGTTGTTTATTCAGCAGCTCAGTCGCGGCTCGGGCTTTTGTACTTTCTCCCGATTCTCCCCGCTTTCCCCTTAGCCCAAGAGCCCCTTCATAAGCTAAGCCCTCGCCTTGCTCGCGGTGGTGAAGACATCACTTATTTAGACGCCAGCACTTAAATTTATCACTCAGCCAGCAGCTGGCGGGTTGGGCTGTCTGGCTGGTTCAGCCATTTGCTTTAATTTAATATGCTAAAATATAAGGGGACCCACCCGCACTCTCAGTTTGCAAATCAAAGCTCAACGCGGCCGCAGAACTTTTGCCGGAAAACCGCAAATGCTCAAAGGGAAAAGCGAATCGGTTCGGTTTGGTCTGTTTGGAATGGGAAATTCAACATGGTAATCATAAGTAAATAGCGCAAGTGCCACTAAAAGAACTTGTTCACGCCTAATTGGTGGGCGTGGTTAAAATTTATGTTAATATATATTTTAACTCTTTAATACATATTTTACTTAAATTATTAAAGGTTTAATTGATATATTTTGTAATATTTTTCAATTTCTTTGTCAGTCAGTGCCAAATCGCATCAAGTTGAATTGCCTTCAAGTTTAACCCACTTTTCATATTTCTGTAAATCAATCATTATTTATGTCGCTATTTTTTCATGACTAAAAACAAACTGTTGCGCTGCCACAAGTATGCACTTACCTTTCTTTTTTAAAAGGTAAACAGAACTGACCCAATTGCGGAAAAGTTTTAAAGTTCAGAATGAAATGTTGCATCAGCAATCGGATATCCAGTGCAGAGTAATAAACAAACAAAATGTATTTTCAAGAGAAATTCACTGTTAAGAGCAATTGAATTTACAATACTCGTTCCAGTCCCTCACATTTCTTCCTTGGCCTCCATTAACTTATGAGCTTTTTCCGATAAAATGCCCAAAAAAGTAGGCAAAAAATGTTTGCCCACCCCCAAGCAAATATTCAAATGAATATAAATTAAAATTGAAATATAAATGATACGCAACAAATGGAAAACACTGTGGACAAAGTAAGTTAAAATACAAAAAAAATACGCCAACATTTAAAATATTTACTATCCACCATTGTAAAAATTGTAAAACATCGAAGGATGAAGAGAAAAAAAACAATTCAATCGCATTTCGTTGCACAATTTATTTATTTATCTCGTGCTGCACTGTTTTTTATTGTATTCTTTTTGTTCTCCTGTGTGTAAATTCCTACTATCGTGTTTATTTTTTTAATTGCTCTTGGTTTTTATACATTTTGCATATAATTTAATTTTATTTATTACGCTTTAAAAAAATAAAGCAACAAAAATATAAAAAACCCAGCAAAAAGGAGTTGGAAGTGGGCAATAAATTTTTAATATTTTAAGCAATTTCAATTTTTGGAGGAGGAAGCTGGTGTGCAAGGCTGCACTTCTGTAAATTCGTTATCAATAAATGTTATTTGTGTTCATTTAAACTTTTGTGTGCACTGGCCACCTCAGGGGAATTGAAATGGGATTTTAACAATTACAACATCCGTGCTGAAAGTGGAGTACGTACTTGTTTTTGTCGAGTGAAAAATTTTTTAAACCAATATTTGAAATCTAAAAAATACAAAAAATGCAAACAAAATATTACGAACTTAGAGCGGGAAAGTAAGTAATAAATTTAGCAGTGGATTTGAATATTTAATCCAATTTGAAATGGAAAAATCAAATGAACAAACAAATAATGAAATTTAAATTTTGATAAGTAAATACAATAAAATAAACAAATAGGGTAAATATTTTATGGTAAGCTCTCATTGCTGGGCTTTTTGGTATATCACGAAGAAAATGAAAGTACTTGGGAAAAATAAAAAATTTATCGAATAACCCTATCTCCTGTGAGATTTCAGCTTCTTCACACTTATTTCAGCTCCATTAAATATTTACAATGAGGCAAACAAATCAAAGTGACAACAAACAGAGGCCCTTCCCCCTCAGTCCACTTACCGATTTTCGCTTTACCAAATATTTGCATACCTCGCTCGCTTTTCCTCCTGAGAGCGTCTATATCCCTTTGACTTGACGTGAAAGAGTTCGCAAACCGACTCGGTGGCACTTGGGCACGATTTGCATTAAGGACTCGACGATTCTCCCCCTTTTTTCGCCATCGAAGTGGCTAAAATGTGTCTTCGACATTGTGCCATTGGCATCCATTATTTTGTAATTATTTAAGTGCCTTCAATGAGGCACCTTATTGATGATGACAGCGGGTTGCCATCCCCCATTCAAGCTCACCAAACCATCCAGATCCACATCCACGTCCACAGCCCCGTTCACACTCGCCCTAGGCGGCGCAGGCAATAAGTGAAAAAAATCAAAAAGCCATAAAAACTTTACACAATCGAAACGTGCAAAAGTTGATTTTTGCCAACGCCAGCAGCCAATGCTAAAGAATGCGCCCATCGATGGGAAATAAAAAAGTCTGACAACAAAATCAAAGTGCGGCCGGCATGTGAAAGTAAACTTACTTTTGTATACCCAAGGAGTAAAAGGTATGTGTTTTTCCTGTACAAATTCCTCTCCCATTTTATAAACCAGGATTGGAGAAAAACCTAAGAGTAGTACATTGATAGTTGATTGAGAAGAGTTTATATGGTCTATATCTATATACATCCAAAAAAAATATAGAAATCGATCCATTCTTTAAAAAGGTATTATATTTAGTTGTTATTTACCAAGATGTGAGTAGTGGGTAACTATGAGTCGGGTTCTTGTTCTTGCTCATCCTTGTGTTGCTTTTGCTGCTTTTCTGCAAAGGATGGGTAGCTAATACCAGGACAGCAAAGGACACAGGAGGCCCAGAAAGGGAAGAGGGCCTTCGAAAGTGGACACCGGAGGAGAGTGGACTGAGGACATTCCGTATCGACCCATAAAAAACGAGAGCGAATAAAAAGCGCAAGAAAATTACTTTCCGCTCTACAAATTTTTGCAGGGGGAAAAGAGACACACAGACAGTGGTACCAACATATTGAAATATATAATCATTATGCTTACTATCAGCATTACTTTAAAAAACTAGCATACTTTAAAATATAAGCAAACCTAAAACATTTGATAAAATAGTTTAAAATTGTTTTGTTAAGGGCATTTTTTAATTCTATATTTTGTAGTAACTTTTAAAGCGGATATCTTTCTAAGAATATGATCCCAATTTATATTTTTTCGCAAACTACAAATCTACAAGTTTATTTAGAAAATGTTACAGATGATATTGTGCCACTGTGACACATCGAAGTCAGCAATCGGGGCCATCCACAAAGTCAAGCGTGTAAAGTAAGTAAAGATGCGAGTAAAAACCTTTTCCGCCTTTTCAGCTTTGCTATCGGCTCTTTTGAGGCATTATGTACTGACAATTTTCATGATTATGCGCTTACGGATTTCGAGAGTGTCCAGTTGCCTTCCTTTCCCATCGTCATCATCTCTATATCTCTGAGTGTCCGGGTGAGCGCAGCTGTTAAGCCTTTTCCGTTTCCGCTGTCGTTTATTTTCCTTCGCTTTTTCTAGTTCATGACTTGACTTTGGCGCCTAGCTAAGTATTGATAGTATTGGATACCATCGACAGCGTATTGGGTGCTGAAAGCCGGGGCTTCCTGGTTATGGCCATCAAAACGGAAATGAAGATGGGGATTCCATTCAATTGGCTTTTCGAGGCTGCCAAGTCCATGTATGTGTGTATGCTTGTGGGATGTGAAAAGTGTTGGCAATTGTTGCTAGCTAGACATTTTACGGGTAATTATCGAAAATGTTATCCCGGGTACGGAGACGGCCGATGATTGAATATCCATTGGGGAAAAAAGAGAGTGCCAGTAAAGTGAATGAAAGATTAAAGATTGAGCCCGAGGGTTAAGCACTCAATATATGAGAAAAAGATGTGAAAAAGATTATGCTGTATGTATTTGCCTCCCCTTTGAACATAATCCGTAAAAACGGATGTGAAAAATAAACATTTGGAAAATTAGTTAACGAATGTGGGTCGGTAGAATTTTACAATTCCGTTGTATACAGGATATTAAAAAGAATATTAATCATTTAAAGCTGAACAGAATTTAATAATAGAATATAAGCTTTAATCAATATTTATTTTATGCCTTAACTTTCATTAGCCAAGTCAAAAATTCAATTACCGCTGAGCATTTTGATTACCTACCAATATCTCGATGGGGGATCCGCGTTCGGCAACAAATCTTGGCCATAAAATTGTCATAACTGTAAAGTTATTGTGACATTTCCAATAAACGGAAAAGAGGGAAAAAGCCAGCTGTGTCTCCGCTTAGAGGAGGAGCGGGAAAACTCCTGTCTGCCAGAGCCTGGGAATATTCCTTGGTTAATTTACTACAATGCGCCCAATATGCAACATAAATAATGTCGAGCATCCGGCATAAATAACCGGGGTTGCTAAAATTGGCAGGAGGACAGTTGGGAGTTGGTTTTGCTAAGCAGCTGCTGCTGCAGTCAATTTCAGCGTTCGTCTGTAACTGTAACAATTAATTAGAAACTAACAAAGTTCCACTTGGCAGGCGCTAAACTTGTCCCACAACTCGGAGAACCCAGAGACCCCAGAAAACCTAGAGAACCGAACCGAATCGAATCGAAGGCGACAGTCAAGACTGTCGCGCACATAAAGCGCTTTTAATTGATTTTCCTGTTACGTGCACTGGCGAACTGGAGAATTGTCGCTTCTGGCTCCGAGAAGAAAGTCCAACTCCTCCACCTCAGTCCGTTGCCGGTAATCGTTCATTCATTCATTCGAATTGTAGTTAATTAATAAATTATTCCGAACGATTGAGCTAACAATGTAGGACTGTGAAAACTTTCACTGGCAGCTTTAATTACCTTTTTGGTCCCAGGACTTTCCACTTTGTTTAGCCTGTGGCTCGCTTTCTTTTATGTATTCTCGTTTTTTTCACTTTCCTCCTGCTTCCGTTTTTGTTTGCCACAATTAAACACATTTTATTTGCGAATGTTTATGGTGCCTGCATGATGCGTATACGCAATGTGTTTGCTCGACTGCTTGCATGTTGCGTATACGCAGCGTGTGCCGTCCAGCCACCACAGACTCGTAAATGCTGCGTGGCCCATTCGGGCGGACATATTTCTTTTTAAAGATACGACCACAGCATAAACGTTTAGCCTTGGCTTTGCCTTCAATTAAATTTCGCTTTATTTTATGTCCAGCAAGTGGTGGAGTAAAATTCTGGGCTCAGGTGCGTGTACAATATTGGGGAAATTTATTAAAAGACAAATTAATTTCCGCAAACTTCCTACTAAATATTAAGCAAATTCATCAAAGGAAAATGGTAGTCATACAAATTTAGGGATTTATTAAAGCCTAATTGCAAATAGAAGATTTAAAAGCAGCCCTTTACTTGCTTTTGGTAACAATCCATAAATATTTTTGAAATAATTTAAAAAGTTCAACAAACAAATATATTAAAAATACTTTTGAAGTTGACAAATATTTTTAATTGAAATATTTCCCACCTCACAATTGAGATTTGACTTTAGCCAAAGCCAGACACAAATAAATTTCCACTTTCATGTGCATAACAAACATATTGCAGCTTTCGAGCAAAGAAATTCCATAAATCCAAAAGGCAGCCGAATGGTAAATACGAATTTCATAAAAAATAATTAAATAAACAAGAGCATAGAGAAAGAAGAGCTAAAATCCAGAGAGACCAGAAACCAAAAGGCATTAGTAGCAGATTACTGAGGGGATTGGGGGACATGTCCTGCTCCAACTTGCAGCTTGCATCTCGAGATCCGACTCCGGCCCAAAGAGTCATTAGCAGTGTGACCCAGAAATGGACTAACCACATAAAATTTTATGCTGTTTGCCATAATAAATTTAATTAAAAAATCAAATTGACTGAGAGGGAAAAGTCCGGAATACCAGTACCAGTATACCAGCATCCACTTGAACATTAGCCCCAGAAACGCAGTTCGAGTCGCAATTTGTTGCCTACGAATGTGCTGAGTAATATTTGGGTCAACTTCTGCCGGTCGACATTCGCCTTAATGGCCTGCAGAAGGCTCCAAACGAGGACCAGCCCATCCAGTCCAGTCAGATGGAATTATCAGACTTTACAGAATTGCTTTCGGACATCTGAAGTGCATTTTATGGAAAGCCTGGGGGCAAAATGAATGGCAGAAACAAAAAAATTAAGCGCAAAATAAATGTCTCCAGCTCACCTTGAGGAAGTCGAAATTTTAAGAGAGAGAAAGTTAGACAAAAGTTTATTTTTTCAATTTATTTTCCCAATGGCTTTCCCTGGCTGCCTCTCATCCTTTATCAATTTGTTGGAGTTTTTCTTTTATGAGCTGCCAGTTAATTAGGAAATAAGAGAGCGAAAGGGAGAAAAATCTGGGCGGCTAATCAGCTGAATGTTGTGGAAACAGCCAACTCAAAGGTGTTCGAAGCGGAAATGAGGTAATCCAGGAAAGGAGCTAAAGTCGGGTTGGAAAACACTAAATGATTTTCACCTTAACTGGCTTGAAAATGAGATGAGGATTGAGCAAAATAATTAAATTCACCTCCACAAAAAAAAATATACTTTTAAAATGTTAATGTTATTTATTTATATTTTTTGCGCCACAAATAATTTTGTTTTAATGGTTACTATTTTCATATAATTTTACTTGTGCCCCTTAAAGAAGGGAACGCATTTTGTCCAAAAAATCATCGATAAATTCTCTCTGGGATCTGTTTAAACGTCTGGCTTGAGAAACACTATCTTCGTAGTTAGCCTCATCGTTCAGACGTTTATAAGCAGCTGCCCGATAAAGCCAAGCACGCAGGTAGTTTCCATCCAGTTTGGCTATTACATAATCACAATCCATAATACTTAGCTTGAATTCGCGCATTCTGAAAATACATTTGTTTTAAAATAGCATATCATATGAAATACCATAACTCACTTAATAGAACACATGGCTCGGTTTACATACAAAACTGGTGTGTCTTTAATATATTCCAGACCTTTTGTATAGTAGTTTTTTGCCAAAGAGAAGTTTAGCTTGCGATACTCGGAGTTTCCCATCCGTCGAAAAGTTTCGGCCACACATTCTCGCTGTTCTCTAGCCAGGACTCGATCCTCGGGATTTGAATTAATTTGACGCATAAAGGTAAACTGATCTGTGTTAATCGGGACTTTCTTTGTTTTGGGGCGACGATAGACTGAGGTTTTCCTTGCATTTCGTTGTGTTACCAGAAATTCCAAATCGTTTATGGTAAGCGTCGACTTTACCCTGTTCTTTGACGAACTAGGGAAATAACTCTTTATAGAGGATATTACTTATTGGATATTACGCAGCTACTCACTCTGTTTTGTTGGCGTTTTCAATCGCTTCTAGGCACTCAATAACTTCTTCGACTTTAGAAGGATGTTCATCGAGGAACGACTCATCGCTTTCGGGATGTTGATATATTAGAATCTCTTGTTTGGCTTCTTCTGAGATAGTTTGTTTTTCAATGTCCTCTTTTTTGCCTAGTGTTTTGGTGGTTAAAGACATATTTTTTTGATTATTTTGTATATTATATAAGAGTGATTGTGTATTTGGTTTCAGTGTGTTGATGTGAGAAGTAACATCAGAATATTTAAGTTTGACATTCAAAGCATAACATACATTTCTAGTTGTGATACAAAATTCAGAAAATTGCCTAGCAAATTATGATAAACAAATTGTAATTGTAATTTTGAAAACTTAAACTTTTCGGATTTTCTGATAGCCAATGCTCAAGTATTCATAACAAGGAAACTTAGGGGAATATTTATTTTAATTCCCATCTGAGCTCCTTGCTTATTTCCTTTTGTCTTCGTTATCTCTTGCCTTTTCCTGCCCACCCACACCCCCATTTCCTGCCATCATCTGATTATATATTCCTCTCAAATTAATTGACTTTTGCATCAGCAAATTAAATTGTCGCGACCCAGAATCTTTTACGCTCCACCACAAAAACCAAAGGCAGCCCAGCTAAAAACCCGATTTAACCCAAACCAAATTCCCCGCCCAGCGGCAAGATTCCTTCTGTTCTGTGATTGTGCTTCTTCATCCCACAGCCGTTGGATATTTTTGCATAAAATTCTCTGTGCTTCGAGCGATTTTTAATTTGAATTAAAAATGCATCATTGCGTTGATTTTAATGCACACACAATTAAAACGGCAAGTCAGGAAATTGCCAAATGCATTTAAAAGCCAAGAGAAAATCCAAATGCGAAAATCAATGAGCAATTGTGAATGCAAATTGGAAAAATTCAAAGCGAGGGAGTTAAAACGAGACAAAAACAAGACAGCAGATACAAAATGGAAAAAAGTCGAGCGCGTTGAAATTAAATGAACTGAATGCAAATCAAACTAATGTAGAGCTGACAACATACGCACATTTCAAACCATCACCCCCTGCGATTTTCCCGAGGAAAAGCTGAAAAGTTTCGCCTGCTAATCGCTAATTGCTTTTAAAGACAGACGGGGGAAAATTCGGAAAGTCGGGGGGCTGGGCTGTAATTGTCGCGCTTTTCAAAATGCTCAATTTGCAATGCAAATGTCAAGCATTAGTTTAGCAGCTAACGCCTGCTGTCAACAGATGGCGCCACCGCGGAATGAAAATGAAAATACTTTTATGGCCCGCAGTGTATGTACAGTGGGTGTGGGTGGCAGATCAAGCTGGCAGTGTTTGGCAACAGCTTAGCGCACAATCAATTAAACTGGTTTATTGACACTTTTCCTCTGACACAGACACACACTTGACACCAACACACAGCACAGTGGAAATCGTGCAAGGGGAAGATAAAGAAAAGTTAAGGGAGACTCTTAAGTACTCTGATGCCTGAGAATGGGGCTCTGAAAAGTATGCTATATGTTTGTAGAGTTCCCATTGTATCTTTTGTCTTTTATCTTTTTTTGTAAACATTCTAAATATACCAAAGATATTATTATCAAAAGTTACTCACACTTTTTAAATATTGTTTTAATGTTTCTATCCCAGCTCTTGCATTTTTCTCTCACACCGAACCATCTGTACCATCCCTAAGCACTTCCTCTACCCTATAAACACTTGAGTGTCTCATACAAAAAAGTAAACTGTGCAATTAGTTGACTTAACTTCTTTGACATAGAATTGGCTATTTATTAAGCAGCACAAAAGGCATTTTTCTCCATCCCCCATCTATTTCGCAGGACTGCCTCACTTCTGTGCTCAGGCAAACGGAAATTGAGTGTCCTTGCAGAAGGGATTTATTTATGGTTCATAGATTAAATACTAATTAACACCCAACCACACAGGCGCAGCCAGTGCGTTGGCATTTGATTTATGTGGGGAGCATCTCGGCCTTTGTGCGTGTGTCCTGTGTGTCCTGTAAGGATTAGACGGGGCAGCTGGAAAAGAATAACAGGGCGCCGAAGGACCCCAAACATTTGCCTGGCCCATTGACCAAGGTCCTTCGTCCTTCTCCTCGACTATTATGCGTATCTCTCGCTCGCTACGCTTAACGCCATAAATTCTGCTTAAATTATTGGGGTTGGTTAACACGCTCCATTTTCGTTTTCGTTTTCGGATTCGCATTTACTTTTATGCTCTTCATTTGTTTTTGCACCCATTGTCTGTCCATTCATGTGGGGGCCCACTGTGGTGGCCACCTTTAAGGTCGCCATTCGAGACGCAAATTACCATATAAAAATATTTTTCTCTTTTTATACCAACAATCTTTCAGGCATTGTTCGCAGTGCACTGGCGGAGGTGGAGGTGTTGGCTGTTGGAGCCTGTTAAATTTATGTGTCTGCATGTCGCGGACGCGTAAAAAACCTGCATAAGAATCAGATTCACTGCGAATCCATTCGGTTTGGGGGTGCGACGTATAATCAAGCGAGACAATGCACATAAAGTCTGCTCAACTCTTTTGGAGGTCTGAGTGCGTTGATTAACGACTAACTGTCCAGTTACCCTCCCCTGGGTGCATAAAGCAAAATTTAAATTTCGCGATTAACTCTTTAACTTCAGAATATTTTTAAAAACCTTAAATTTTCTTTGAGTGTGATTCGTGTACTGGCATTTTTCGTTTGATCCACACACCAGATTATGGTATTTATCGGCCCATGCAAATGAAAGAGGAATATCATCTCTGTGCGCAGCGTGATGTTTTAAGTCTACCTCATTTGAATGCACTAATTAAATGTGCTTTAACGGAAAATCACTTAAAAATCGAAATGTGCGATTCATGATGACAGCATTCATATGTATGTATGGGAGTCCAGGAAAAAGATTGATAGATCGATTTTTAATAGCCAGGCTTATGGTCATAAAAGAGTTAAGAGTAACTTGACAACTTTTGGTGCAATAAATATAATTTTTGGTTGATTTATATTCTAATATAAAAAGATGTAAGTATTCACATTTTAAATTGTTACATGCCAAAATTGTTCCATACCAAAAAATGAAAAGTTTAGCCGAATCTGTTTCGCTCGAGAAATATATACTTAAATTTTTCTAATATTGTTATTTGTTAAGTGCTAAATACTTTCAGCGATTTTTTCTATATTTTTAACATCGATGATGTTAAACTTATTCACCTGCCCTTCTTAAACAAATTTTAAAATTGAATTAACTTAAGTTAAAATTGCTTTGTTTGAATTTCAAACTTTGAAAGTCATCAGGACCGAACTTCTTTCTGACAATTAAAAAAAAATTCTTCTGATTGCATTAAAAAAATCATTCTGCTCACTTTCTTTTTTTGCATTTATTTATACTCTGATTAATCCATTATGGCATTTCGCATGCAATTTGTTAGTGGAAAATCCGCTACTTAATCGAATTAATTAAAATTTCATATCACGCTGAAAGCCCAAATCGTGAAAGTCTACAAAAAGACCGAAACAATTTTAAGTTGAGCGCACAAAAGCCGACCGCATATCAAATATGCGTCTAGGTGGGCCTGCATGTGTACGGGGGATGTCATTAAATGCAAATTTATTTAAATTTCATTATTGAATATAATCGGCGCGGGGCTCTGAAATCGTTTTGGTAATCGCAGCCAGAAAACTGGTTGAATGTTTTCGCTTGGCACCAATTAAATTCCCCAATGTAACGCACAGAAGGGCACACATCCCCTGGTGTCCGTGTGTGGAAATGCAAATATCCGCAATTAAGCAATAATAATAAGCATCATTAATAAATCATTGCGAGCGCAGGACAAAAAAAGATTGAAATATATGAATAAATTGAATGGCACGGTCAGCCCACAAAGAGTATTGAAGTGGCAAGAGAGATCCATTGAGATCCATTGACAGTTGGTGGTGAACTCATGTGTGAGACCCTTACTTTGTACTCCGCTACTGAGAAGTGCAATTAACAGACCGTTTGCATTTAAATCTTGGCAACTTTACTTTAAGCTCTCGTTTAAAAACCTTTTTGCCATCAAAAGTACAAATATATAATGCTTGGCTACAAAAAAATAAATGCCAAAAGAGTAAAAAAGTTGCCATGTTATGTTCTTTCAATTAAGAAGCTTAAACATTTTTTTAAACATTTTTTTTTAATAATATAATGATGAATGCTGAACATGTGTTGTATGAAGTAAGGAAATTTATAAAATTTTAGGTATATAAAATCATTTTATATAAGTTACAACTTCTCTCCTTATGCATGTTTTATACCCACGAAAAGTCTTTACTCCGACTTCAAGAAACTGTACTTCGTAGCTTTTCAATTGCCTGCCGATATTTCAATTTTCCCCTAAAAGCCCATAACTCATCGATCACGACAGTTGGCTTCGGTTCTGTATAGACTTAACCCTCGAAAGCAGTTTCGTGTGCTCCCCGCCCCCCCCAGAAACAAAAAGCAATTAAAACGTTTTCCTCATCGTGGTTTGTTTTCGGGGATTCCCTGCACCATCGACCGCCCAAAAACACTTGACACTACAACTACGAGTTACGTTTTCCTGTCTCCTGGTCGCGTATAAAAGTTTAGCACATTCTTCTTGGACACCCTCGTAAATTTCGAAATGGACGTTTTTATGTGTGTGTATGGCGGCGGGGCACTTCAAATAATTTCAGTGCACAAAAATTTATTGCAATTTTGGTAATGAGTGTGTGCAGTTCAAAAAAAGAAGAGAAAGAAGTTTGCAGGACTTGCAGCGAAATGAAGAAGGAAAAATCCAGGCAGGACCTTAGCTTCTGCCTTAATGCTGTTAGTGTTTGCCCGGCGGTTTTCCTGCTTGTTTGTTGGTCTTCTTGTTTGAACTTTGTGGCATTTCCGTTGCACTTCTTTTGTGCTTGTTTGCCAGCGGAAACGGAAGTTTTTAATGTTGCCCATTGGCCGTAAGTTCGCGTGGATCGTTCTCAAACGATTGCCGTCATTGTTTTCGCTTAAAATTAAATGTTTTCCCCTTTGCCAGATACTCTTGAATGCAATGCTTTAAAGGCCCCCCAAAAATCCCGTACTGTGGGCCAACAAAAGCGCATTGCATTGGTTTATTTTTGTGCAAAAGTTTTGTACAAGCGGCTGCCCGCATTTTTGTTGTTCCCTCATATGGTAAAAGGCCTATCCGCAGCGCAGGAGCCACAGTCCAAGATAAACATACTCAAACAGCACTGGAACACTGAGAGAAATTGCACTATTTGATATCGTAACTTTTATGATCCATTAGGTAAACACTACTGCAAGTTGCATTACTTACAATGAATGTTTCCAGGAATACTATCTGGAGATTTCTTTAAATTATGTTATTATCTTTAAATTTTTTTAGACGATTTTTTTTTACTGTGTTCGCATAGAGAATCAGAGGTGGTTTGATGAGGAGGGGAAAGAAAGGGGTTGCAGAGCGTCAAGTGCGTTTACGTTGTAGCCCAAAATGCACGTCGCTCGTAAATCTCGCGCGTGAAAAACATCAGTTTTCGCTGTTGGCCAGAAGTCTGAGGCTGCCGGCAAAAGGGGTAATTCTACAGAGAAATGGGCGCGGCTTTTGGGCTTGGGTTTTGCTGTAGGGGATAGGGGTTTGGTTGGCGGTCTGAGCTTCGCGGTCGCGTGTCGGCCCCTCTTATGCATATATACTGCTTTAAGTCCTTGGTCAAATCTAGGCGCAGGCCGGCACTCAGATTAAGTACAGAAAGAGTAAAACATATTCTTTAAAAGTTGTTTCAACTAAAGTTTTTCAATATAAATTTAAAGGTTTTAAAGGTTTTTGAATTGCCCAAAAACTTGATTGATTTTTGAGAAGAAACAAATTTAATTAAATAATTACCTTGAGTTTCTGTAGAAGGCCTCTGCAGCCAGTGATCGGTAAAATAGTTTTTAGTTTAACATTGTATGCTAAGCTTAATTTGTTAAATAAATAAATAAATAAATAATATCCTTGAGTTTGTATCATATATGAAAGATTAACCTTAAAAACTGGTTTTTATTTAAATAAAATATTTTCATATTTCGGACTAATCTGAATAATTAAAGAAATCGTTCATACTAATGGCTTTCAGACACTGGGTCATAATGCTTCCTTAATTCTGCGTGTTGCTAAGACTTGGAAAAAACCAATCAGTCTTAATTTAGGAAAGTGTCATACGGCCATAGCTTATCCTTTAAGCAATTAAAATTTGAAAATAAGAATTCCCTACTATACATACTCCCTCATTTCCGATTTCTCACACCTTTTAAGCCGTCTCAAATGTGGCCAGACCACTCATAGACTGGCTCAAACTCTCCTATTCCCCGTGACATGGTCTTTGGTTACAAAACGGACCTTGCAACTGTCATATACTTAACCGGAAACCGAGACCAGCTTAAAAATCAGACAGCCATGGCGGCCGGAAAAGGGGGTAAAAGGTGGACACGCCGGACGGATATTGCCCAGCTGCCTTTTGTCGCGCCACTCGGCAGCTTTTGATGTCGGCTGTTTGTTTTGGTTTCATTTTTAATACCCCTGCGCACAACCCTAGTGGGGAATTTTTAACTCACACCTGGTCAGCACCCCAACTCGGGTTTCTTTCTTTTTTTATCCTAACCCCCATAGGGCACTTCAACTGGTCTCTCGCTCGCACTGATACAGAAATTAATTGCGTGGATCGAGTGGCCCACTGAGATGGAGGGAGTAAGTGTGTGTTACCAAAATGTTGACGCTCGCTAAGCCAGCTACCAGCTTTTCCCCTCTCCTCTTTCACCCCTTGGAAAACCCATAGTCCGCCCATCTCCATGAATCTCGAACCGCAGAGCCCCAAAAGTGACAAACGCAAACACATTTGCCGGGCCATCCGACATCCGCCAGATACTCTGTATCTATATGTATATATCTGCATCCACGTCCACGTGCGACTGTGTGCGTTGCAGGCACTTGACGAGATTTGTTTATTTGTCTATGCGAATGGCCCGTCTGTGGCCGTCTGTGTTTGGATTTGGCCGTCTGGGCGGCAACAACAATAAAATTAAAGAAAAATCTATATATGCATATGAGCCTGATAAAGGCCAAGGGGGACGAGGGGGCGACAGACAGGACCAAATCCGTTGAAACAACAGCAAAACAAATCTGTGAATCTGTGAAATCCTTTTGTATTGTTCGAATCAGGAGACCCGCAGAAAATTCAATTCAACTTAACCGCCAGCAAATTGCTGTCAACTTGAAATCGCCTTCACTTTTTTGGAATGCTGCTTTTGCGCCGACAAATTTTTATTGAAATTCAACGGAGATAATCAGATAACAACTCTTTGATGTACAAAATTTCAAAACAATTGGGGGTTAATATGGGCAACACAAAATTAAATCAAAACTTTAAAGATTGTTGTGACAGGAATTTTATTAAATTGTATTTGCCTTTCAGAGAATTACAATGTATTTGTTTTTTATTGAAAATGCTACATAAATGCCTTCTGGGGACGGGATTAACTCACCTCTAACCCCAGCATACACACGTGATTTAAATTAATTTAATGAAGCTGCAGCTACGTGCACTTTTCATTAAGTTATTTTTATACCGAACGCAATTTGCAGATTTTTGATTGAATTTTCCACCGTCGAAGGCCATACTCGCTTTGATTGAGTGCACAATTTGTTAATTCGATTTTCATTCTATCTGCACTTCTCACTCTTTGGCAAACAGCGCTTGCCAATTTGTTTAAGCAGGCAAAAATGTTTAATCGCATTTAATTATTTAATTTGTTAGTTGATGAAGGGAAGGCCGGACTTGCTTGCATGCATATATTAATTATTTTCGAGCATGCATAAATTAATAGAAAATCCATTTTGCATTTTGAATAATTTATACTAAATCTTTAACGAGCAATTTTTCTCCTTTTCCCCCTATTGATTTGTAAATATTTCATGTTGTTTACAATGCTGACTTTTTTGTTGTTGTATTCATCTCAAACATACCGATGACAATGCAGAATAATAATGCAATATTTGTGTAGAGTTCATTAATTTGTAATGAGATAAAAATGTGTAACATTAGAGAAAATCGGCTTTAAACAATGCAATAAACAAACACCGATTAAATGTATGTTATTTTATAGCAAATTTGTGTAAAGATTATTTTAGATTGTTCATGCATGGTTGTTAAATGTATTATATTCCACTCCTATATATTTGAAGAACAGCAATTTCTAATTTGTTTACTTTAATCTTTAATGTCTACTTGTTCTTCTTATTGCATGTTATCGATTTCTGTCTTATTAAATTACTCATTGAGAAATCTGCTTTATTTACCATCCATTAATTATCCTATCTCACTTAGTAAACTATGTATACAATCCAAATTGTATTTAACAGTGCATTAAATAAGAAATATATGCTGCTTGAAAATTGAGCCAAAAGCAATATTTATACTTAAAGAGGGAGGGAGGCCATTAATTTCGCCAAAGCCGCGTAAATATTTATACGCAAATTGCATATGTCTGAGACTCGAACAACGTTTTCGGCATTTGCTCATTTGTGGAGGTCAACAAGAGATTTCCATAATGCTCGGGGAGATTGTGGAAAGGGAATGGCTTTTGGAAGCAGCTGCCGATTCCTTTCGGACTTTGGCTTGGGGTATTCCGATTGCCGAGACCCGGACTTTTGGATGGTATTGCGTTGAGATGGGCTGGGGGGAATTGTGGTCAAAGTCTCCGAGTCGCCAATTTGCCCGCCGGGCTATTTGTGTATTTGTTGATTTATGCAGCGACCGGGGCTTCTTGGGGCCCACCTGCAGAGGCACTGGGCACCCTTGCCCAGCGAAATCCCCTCAAAAGCCCCTTGGAAACCCTCCCCCCGGTTGCCTTTAGCCCGTGGCTGTGCAGTTGCATTATTCAAAATTGGAAAATCCCTCCCGTTTCACAGCCCATCGAGTGATTTAGCGTGTGCCTTGCCCGTTAACCGCAATGCAATTGTAATTACCCCGAATGGCTTCCGCACCAGAATGTCCTCCACCCACAAAATCACTGGGACCTTTTGCCCCACCCCCCACTTATCCCATTTTTCTGGTCTACTCCTCGCTGTGTTTATTGGTCGTGCAATGCTGCAATTAGTTCCAAATCATAAACGCCACTTCCGCCTGGTCAACATGGTGTTTTCGACTGCCCAATCCATTCTATTCTGTTAACCCAAAAGTCCAGTGCAGAATTGCGTGTAAATTTAAAATTTTAATCGTTTCTGTGCACGCACTCAAAACGCAACCGCAGCCAAAACACAGCGACAACAATGCCATTGAAATTGTATGCAGATTTATATACATATAGCCTTTGTCAGAAGATAAAGAATAGCTTGCAGGGCTTCCAGGAATTTAAAGCGTTTGGGGTTTTTAAATAAATGGCATTTAATATTTTGTATGGTTAGTCACTGAAATATTACGTGGACTTTATAATTTTTGAAGTGCATTTCTCCGTTAATTTTTCATTTATAAATATAGCGTTTGCCGAAAAAAATAGAAATGCTCATAATAAACCGGAAACCTTTAATTTAGTTGTGGCCTAATATAAAATATCATTTTATATTCAAATGTATTCTAATGCAAATGGAATAATGGTACACATATTTATGAACTTATTCCTGTACACATTATAATATTTTCTAGTTCTTTCTACTTTTTGTTTATATTTCAAATTTAAATAAATATTTATGCATTCTAAATAAAATGTTTACTAACCATTTACAAATATAAAATAAATGTAAGGTAACAAATACAATTCTTTGAAAATGTATATTTTTTGGTTTTTAAATGAAATTAAATAAGTTTAATTGTCATAAAATTTTTTTTTAATTCCGAGAACAGAGAAAACCTTTTTGAATGTGAAAACATAAATAAGTAGAATTTTTTTTGGAAGTGGTGATTCTCGAGCATTAATGGAACGCATTTGCAGCTGTATTTTCATTTACACAGCATTTAAATATTTTCCAAATATTTTATCAATTTCA
Organism: Drosophila subpulchrella; assembly: GCF_014743375.2. Classification (NCBI taxonomy): domain Eukaryota; kingdom Metazoa; phylum Arthropoda; class Insecta; order Diptera; family Drosophilidae; genus Drosophila; species Drosophila subpulchrella. The sequence continues at coordinate 8,510,864 of NC_050609.1, read as the reverse complement.
TATTGGTCGAACGGCTTTTCCCGAGTTTTTCCAGTAAGCAGAAATTAAATTTTGCCTGGCCACGTTTCAACCATCCCCATTTTGCCCCCTCCCCACACAGAACTCGAACCATTTCGCTGTTGGCATGCGTATTGCGTATCTGAGGTGTATCTGTGTATTTATAATTTATATGCATTGTCAGCGAGCGCAGGTTGGCAGTTGCCATCTCTCATGCACTTGGCTTACCGCTCCACCCAGGCACCCACCATTTCACCCACTTTCTCCCACCTTTCCACCCGCCTTTTCCGGCCCTCCACATTTGCAGGCAGTGCACTCAGTTGTTACAGGCGATTGTTTTATGCGTTTGCACAGACACCGAAGCGATACTGCATTGTTGCATATTTAGCAATAATAAAATATTTAGTGCCATTTCCATAAATTTATTATCGCCACGTTTTCAAGAATTGCAGGAGGGCTGAATTACATTGCATTGACCATTCATTGAACAAACAGTGGTGTTGGTTTTTGCCTTGTTGTTTTATAGTTTAAATACATATTGGTAAAAGCATACGGCCGTATGATAAATTTGGATTGGATTGCGCCAAGATTGAACTCTCTTTTGGCCTTAAATATTATTTTTCGGTTCGAAATATCCTTACCCCTCCTACCAAACTGACAATCTGCAATGCAAAATTGGCCTGCTAGAATGATAAATTACACACCTTCCACCTGGACAATTAGGTGCGAGGCCGAAGATGGGGTAGGGTTTAGAGTCTGTTCAGCAATTTGTTGCATTCATGCATTGCGCAAATGTTTCCCAGACATTTCAGGAATTTTCGGCCAAGGTCTCCTCGGAGGATGAGATGTGGATTTAAGCAAATGCCAAGACAGGATGGAATTTATTGCCTGCTGCTGCGATTGGAGGTGTTTAGAAGGGGTACTGTGACCCTAAGTAGTTGACCTTCGTAGGTGGATAAACGTCATAAATAAATCTCATTGTTTAATAGTTAGCCAGTCGAATATTTTGGGGTATGAATAAATATGATAGCTGAAGCATAGGAGACTACACTTGGAGTCAATCAAAATACCTCGTCTTCCTTGGTTTCTTTCATAAAACACTGTTCCCTTTGGTAGTGTGTACAATATTCCCTTTGATTCGTCAGAGTTGCATTTTTTACTTCTTTTGTTATCGATAAATGCCAGTAAAAGCAAATAATCGATGATGTAATATATACGAAAATAATATTGCACTTATTTATTTATTTATTCCCATATTTTTTGTGCCGCCGCCTTTCGTTGTCCATAAATATTCGCTAAATGATAATCATAAACAATTTTGTCGCTTTAAGCTGATGGCAAGGAGAAAGGCCCATTGAGGACGACAGAAGTTACGGGATGGGCAGGGGGCTTGCGGATATGATACACACCATTGGGGGATTATTGTTGGATGATAAATGTGCTTAGGGTCGCGCCGAGTGTCAATTGTGTGTGGATAAATAAAACACAGATTTAACCATATATTATGGTGCAGCGTGTGTTCGGTTCTGTAAATACCCGCACATTTGCAGCTTTGAACCTGGGGGTTTGGGCTTGGATTGCACTGTTGCAGGGCCGATAAGTTGAAATAATTCATTAAATATTTAATTGTATGTTGAAGTTGTCAAATCAATGCGCCAGCTTTTGATTTGTTGTCTGTGATTCGATGATAAGGGAAGTGGATTTGCTTTATTGGTTTTTACTCTGGAATGTGTAAATTTGAGCTTTTGAAAATGCATCCCATTGTATTTCTTCAACTTTAAGCTTATTGTAAGGGTTGCACTAATAACCCATATTAGATGAACATTTTTCATTAAGCTTGATCCCTTTTCAATGAGTTGGCATGCCAAAAACGGATTTCAGGCTACCAGTTCAGCAATAATTTGAGTGTGAGAGCCTTAAGTTTCCCTTTTTTTGCCTATCAATTGCTGCAGACCTTTTGGCTATATGAGAAGTGCTGTGGCCTCTATCCAATAAGCAGCTCGAGTTGCTTTCATCCGGTTAAAAGAGGTTGCCTCAATTGCAACGGGGAAGGGAAAAATAGGATGTGGATGGCAGGGAGATGGATCGGTATTGTGGCATCTCTTTTCGGTCAGCTGCAGCACGCAGTTCCTTTTGTTAATGATACTCTTGCTGGACATCAGCTAAAGTCCCGGCAGGGGCAGCACCGTCATCATCATCATCATCATCATCTGAGGAAAGGATGCAGGACCAACAGGATGGGGATGAGAAGCCGAGAGTAACTGCAAGGATGGCTCAACCATTTTGTGGATTTATTGACATTCTGTGATGTTATTAAAGTTGATTGCCAGAGACTGTGCACGTTTTTGGCTTAGACGAAGTGCCGGCCCTCGTCCGGGAAAAGGCTCCCCTCGCTGCACCGCATCCTGGCCCAACATCTGGGTCCGATCCCCTACTTTTTCCCTTCCTTTTCCCCATCAGAATGCAGCCCAGTTTCGCACACAAACAAAATGCAACCGACATGAGCTCACTGCGGTCAATTCGAAAGAAACAATAGCCACAACAACATCAATTTGAAATGAAGAGGAAGGAGCTGATTTTAAGTTTAGGTTTAGAGATCGAAGATGGGAATACCCTTTACGATCACTTAAGTAGTGAAATTTTAAAGTCTATCATTGAAATAAAATGGACTCTTTAAATCGAATAGATAGTTTGAGCTATAGTTGGTATACCAAGCAATATTTCCAAGGAACTTTTGCTATAAGCTACTTAGTTAAGCGATTAGTTAAATTTTTTTTCTGCATTAGAGTCATATAGCGCTTTACTTTTTGGTAGAAAATTTAGATAAATATTATCGACGATTAACTTGTAATCATTATACATCATGAGTATGTTCCCAAAGATGAGAGAAATACGAATATAAAGAATATGTTCTGAAATCAATATCTGTATAATTATAATTAAATTTAATTAAATTATATAATTAAATTAGTTAAAAATTTTATATGATCCCTTGAGAAGGTATGCAAAAAGAGAGAGACGAGTAGTCAGGTCCGAAGGGCGGGCGCATCATCATTGTCATCATCATCAAGTCTAATATGCGCATTATTGGTTTTGTCCTGTTTTGTCCCCCGACTCTCGTGTGTCTGCTGTGTGTTGCAGTTATCCCTAATATGCCTTGCATGTTAATACGCTTATCCTGTCCTGTCCCAGGAAACACACACAATAAAGGACACCAGCGCACACTCAACATGCAAATATCAAATGCAAATTCTACGGCGCAATATTAAAAGTTACAAAACACAAAAAAGATTAAAAAATATAATGAAAAATGCTTATTTCTTTCTGTGCCTCTGCCTACGCACCAGCCTCTGCCAAATCCTTTTGATCTTATTTTTAATTTAGCATTTAATTTGGTTTCTCCTCGTTGCTGCTTCTGCTGCGGGTAACACATGGCGTATACTTGATAAGTATAATGTGAGCCTGCCTTTGACTCGCTCAATTTTGCCTGATAAACTTATTAAAAAAATTTATATGTATGTTCGGAAAGTGCCGGGGCTAAAAATGAATTCAAATTTTGTTTGTGTGTTGTTTGTTGCATATTAAATTTGTATATTCAAATTGCTTTTCAGTTTTTTTTAATAAAAATGTTTGCGGCTTTGATTATGTTTGAAATTTAATAAAAATTTCCAAAAAAAATAAGTGCAACGCAAGATTAAAGTTTTATCACAATGGACTGGTGCCCCACAAGCGTGTTATAAATATATATTATGCAATATTTTTCCTTATATCTTTCCGAAGCTCCAGTGAGACAGTTTTCGCTTATAACAAATTTCCAGAGATTTCCACTTTTCATATCGCCGTGTTACAAGCGAACACACCAACATTTCCGCAGTTTGTCAACATGAAAAGGTTAACAAGGTAAATAAAACACGGCAAAAGGTAGATAGCAAATAGGGATGGGCCAAGTACAAAGGGAAAGTGGGTAAAAATCAAGGAACAAGGCCCACAAACAATGTTGCAAAAGGGCGCAGGCAAATCTTTGTGTCAGTTGGGCGGGAGGCCTTTTGGGGGCAAGGACGAAGTTTGAGGTCCTTTCGGCGGTCGGAGTTCCAGCCCCCCTCTTCCTGCCTGCCTGCTCACTGTGTGTGTGAATAACAACATTTTAAACATGTTTGCTTTCTGCTTTTTTGCCGCGCGCGCCAGCGTTTATGCAATTTATTTCTGCACGTTCTTCGCGCCCTACTGCTCTTTTATTTTTGCTTTGCTTTTTTTCTGCTTTTTCCAGCTCGCTTACAAAGCATGCCCGCCGGCTGGGCAATGTATAATCTTTGCTTGTCTTTGGCTACATACCGCCTGTCGCTGGAGTTGAACCTTGACTGGCACAGGCCCTTTTCGGGAAACACCCCGAGAACAAAGGTTTAAAGGGTATAAGCCCCTGCTAAGCTTGTTTGGAATCAAATTGTAGGGACTATAAAAAAATTAAACAATTAAAATTTTTTCGATAAATCAGTATTAATATTTAACCAATTTAATCGCAAAATGATTTTATTGATTAAAAATATTTTCTTAAGTATTTTTAGAATTTTTAAACATTAAGAAACATGTTATTGATATCAAATTAATTCATTAAATAAATATACTTAGGGCCTTTAAATATTATTTTTATTGTATTTCAAGAAATGCCAGAAATAATTTATTTTGCAATTTTTTTTTGGCTTAACATACATTAAATTTAAATTGAAACTTTCTTGATGCTAAATTAAAAAGAAACCGTAAAACAAAAACCTATAATTTAATGCAATTCGGCAATTTGAAGTGGTCCATTGTTTCATGCTGAGTGCCAGTTAAAGGGTATCTAAAAATGCACCTTCACCTGTGCTTTGGCGGCTTTTCACCAACAATTTTTCTTCTGCTGTATCTTTCCACTCGCTTCAAAGGTGAAAAGGTGAGCTGAAAAGTCGCACTGCTGCAGGCGGTCAGCGTTTTTGATAGCGCAGCCCAAAGCCCGTCCCAACTTTAAACTGGACTTTAAAATAGTTTTGCAGTTGGGGCGAAAGGAATCTTGGCGAGAGCGGGCAAGCAAAGTTTAACGTTCGAAACACTGGCGAGCTTAACGTTGAGCCGGGAATACTTGCCCCCCGCCATCGACTTGCCACTTCCTGCTTGGTTATGCAACTCAAGTCGCCGCGCTTGACACATTTCTCCAGGGACGCTCACACGTCCTTCGTCCTTGTCGTCCTGGCCGTCCCTTCCTGATGTTGTTGTCGTCCTGCTGCCAGAGCCACTTGTCAACGCAGTCGTCAATGTCCGCGTGACAGCATCGCAGCATCGCCTGTAACTATGCCAAGCTTTTGCAATGTTCGCACATTTAGTCAGGATAGTCCACCCCCAGGTTAACCCATAAAAAAAAAGCGGGGCCAAGAAATAGACCATTCACAAAATTCCTATATTTTATTAAAGCTGATATCCAAGAGATTATACAATATATCATATTATTATTTTATTAAAAATATTAATGTTTCTTTTAATTTTCTACCATAACAGAATACGATTTTTTATTGCTCCAAAGTTATTCGAAATGAAATTAAAAGGTAAACATTTTTAAGATTGCCTGCTAGATTTGTATGTCTTTAGAAAAAAATACTTCTTTATTCAAAAGTGCCAATAAAATATAAAATAATATTTCTTTAAAATATATTAGGTCGTATTTATTGGGTTAAGGTTGTGCTGCATGCCACGCAGTGGGTTACTGGGCCACTGACCATCCTGTCTGTGGAACTCAAAGCTGCAGCGACTCCTAACCAATATTAATGAGCAAATTCAGCAAGACGTGCGCCACATTTAATGGAAAATTGAAAATAATATGCGTCCAAGTGATGTGCTGATAAAAAATGATGAACAAAATTACCACCTTTAAGCTAAATATGACTTTATTGCAGATAGCTGTAGTTTCATTACTTAGAATTGATCCTAAAAGTATATTTGGGGGTTATCCATTGGTAAAATGAAATTCTGCAGTCAATTTCATTACCATTGACCAAAAAACATATTTTATTTTATGAAAAAATTAAATATATTCCTTTGCTATCCACCCTGCTTAATTGTTTACTTTATTTATTACAACAACTGAGAAAATGGCAACAAAATAATAGTGTTTTAATACGTTTTTACAGATATACAAATAAATAAGCCGCTTCAACTTTCGGCCAGCTCTACTCCCACATGGACTGACATATGCGCGATTTAATCGGGTTATTATCATTTGGATTACCCTAGATATGACACAAAAACCAAAAAATAGAAAAGGGCACAAACTTTACTTTGCCAGCTGGGTGGCAGCACGTGCTGCTTTGGTCGAACCTCATCCTGCCACCGAACTCACCCTTCTGCACGGGGACAAATAAAGTTGTGAATCACCACGAGAGTGAAAAAACGTCACGTGCAAAAACTTTCTTAATTTAAAAGAAATTTTCAAACAAACTCAATTAAATAATTTCAGGCACAAATAAAGATGAAAATGTGTGTGGAGGTGGAGGTGAAGGTTGGGGTGTATAATGTTTTTCGTAGACTTTTATATGCCACACGAAGCGTCATGCAACTGCTGCTGCTGCTGACTGGCAAGGCAATCCTAATGCCACAAAATTTTAATTGAGCTAATCTGAAAAACCACAGGCTGCTTCTTGGCTAACGAGCCAGATGTCAGTTGGCTTGTCTGTCTAATTTGCCAGCATACACATGTTGCACGTTGCAAGCGCAGCCAGTGAAGTGAAGTCAAGAGGCATTAGACTGAACATAATGATAATTGCTTTCTCGAAAAGATTAGCCAAGTTGGCCATCGAAAAAATGAAAGTTCGGTCTGTCAGTTAATTTCTACACTGGGTTACAAATAGATCGAATACTAGAAAGCTGAAGAAAATCACAAAAAATGGATGCCGATGAAAGCTTCTTAAATCAACGTTCATTAATTATGGATGTAACGAGACAGCTGGATGATCTTTTGAATGCCAATAAAATGGAGTATGAATATATAAATATTCTTAGCAGATCTGTTAATTTAAATGGTTTACCCCTTTATTTATTTCACAGCACTGGCACCAAGGGCAAGGAGGAGAAAAAACCGGAGGTTGACCTTTCAGAAGGTGTGACAGACACCAGTTTTGTAGTGTTCTTCCGGGATATTCGCAAGAAATCTTCAAGACACTTTAAAAAGGTCCAAAAGAGCTCCAATACCAATCAAATTACCTGTATGCGACAGATTGACACATCACCAAAGGATCGCGCAGAGGCTCGACGAGATCGAGAAGTTGTAGCAGATAGTTTTCGGAGGTAGGGAATATCTATGAATTAATTTATTTAGTTATTTATTATTATATTTAATTTTATTCTAATTTCCAAAAAAAAAATTAGGCTGGGTAACGAAGAATACCGCCGCACTAACTTTGAAAAGGCTATTTATTATTACTCAAAGGCTATTCAATACGTGTCCGATTCGCCAGTACTTTATTGTAACCGTGCCCTGGCTAAAATCAAGTAAGTCTATGTCTTTTAAGGGAATATGAAAATAGGCTTCTCAAAAATTACTTTCCTCAGAAAAAGAGACTTCAAACTGGCCCTTTTTGATCTAGACTATGTGATCTTCAAGCTGGATCCTCTTCATTTAAAGGCCTGGCTTTATAGAGCCGGAGCTCTGGCTCGTCTAAACAATGAGGCCGAATCCAACATTGCCATTTCCAATGCTCGTCTATTCAACAGAGCACCAAAAGATAAAAAATACATAGAATATTTCCTGGAAAAACTCAAAACTGAATTTTAGAGCATTATATTGTACTTTACTATTTGATTTTATGATGAATGCAAATTGGAAATCATTTCTGTTGTAATTCGTTTTAGAAGGCAGTAAAAGCATATTAAAAACTAATTTTAATTTCAGGTTTCAATCAAACAACAAATGCATATCCTGCCATTTCAATTGGTGTCACTTTCCTTTCTAGTTCCCGCCCACTTTTCATAAACACAAAATTTGGCCACACGAAAAAACAACATGCTGGATACTGCAGAAATATGGAAAATGTTTTTCTCTATACTTTTTTTATGTTCTATCCATTACACAACTGCGAACACACAACTCTTTTTGTTAGTGGCAAATGAAATTTGCAATTTTTTGCATAAATTCAATAAAAATTCCTATTGTCATGAGAATATTTGCCAATACAATATACAGCCGAGCGGGTGATGTTTGTACCGCCCCCCAAGTTCAAGCTGGGATAAGGGCCACTTATACGCTTCGTTGGGGGTTTTTCCAGCCCCTGCAGAGCCCCCTGAAAACCACAAAAGACTGACGCTGCGGCTGCAAATGCGGGCAATGGAAATTGGAGGGTGGAAAATGGGTGAAAGGGAGGACGGGGACTGCCTTGGCCGCCGAGTTTTGCCTAGCTTTCAATATGGCGCCAACACCATTTGCATTCCGCAAGCCCCATATAGAACGTGGCCCCTCCAACGAGTCCAGAAGCAGTTCCAGTTGCTGGGGTCCTCGCCGTAATGAAATGCAGTTCAAATGCTTGGGGTATAAACTTTTGTCACAACAGGCAGCCGGCAGCAGGAGCACAAGGACATGGACGAGGGAATTGCAAGGGGGGGTCGAAGGATGGTGGCTGGGTGGTATGGATGGGTTGTAAACTAGCAAACAAACGCAACGGAAGTGCCACAAAAAGGGTTTCACTGTTTGTCAATTGTGTGCGGCCGCAGAGTTGACACCTAAACCAATTCCCGCAAAACCAGCCAAAGCAGCCCAGCATCATGCCCCAGTGGTTCCTGCCCCTGCCCCTGCCCCTGCCCATGCCCCTGCCCCCAGCAGCAGACTTGGTCAATCCCCTGGCACTACTGACACGCTAACTGACTAAGGGAGTGCACTGAAGAAAATGAAACCGAAAAGTCAGCAAAGAAATCTTGTTTCTCCCAAATTATTCTTATGACCGTTCTTTCTATCACATGCTAAACTAACCGTGGGTTAAAAATTTACTTTTTAACTTATCATACTTTCCTCGGCCTCGGAAATTTTGAGTGAAAAACCTACTTTTATTTTAACTTGTGGTCAAAAAAATCACTTCTGTCCAAAAACTAGTGGAAAAGCAATGTTTGGAAGATCTATAAAATTATCAAAATAATAATGTTTAAATATTTCAATGGCGCAATAATAATATTATAGTAATTAAAATATTATACACATAGTTTTCCGTGGAAAGATAAACTAACTTTCTTTAAAGAATTTACGTAAGCATGAAACTAAGGGTTCTTTCTCTTTAAACATGGGTATATTTAAAATGGGAGATTTTCACGACCCCATGACTGAATATATATCTAATGATCCTTGCTATTGAGAATCTTTTACCCAAAAACACTTGAGTTCTGTAAGTGTATACTGCCCGGTATACTATCTTAAGAAATGCAAAAATGTTTGTGGCTTGGTGCGGCTCTAATCAACATCAAACGGTGGCACTCCTGCTTGTGATGCTTGTGGCACTGCCTCAACCACCGCCTATTTCTTGTAATCAATGCTGTAAACACTTATTTTTGTGGTTGTCACCGAGCTCCAACTGCAATTTGTGACCGAAACAGTGGCACAGATAGAGGGTCACACGCCCGGAGATGGGAAACTTTTCTTGTCCCCATCAACGAACATTGTCTGGTTACGGGTTTTTGCCATGGAAAACTGCTGGATTTCGAATCTTGGTTGTGTGCCAGTTTTTGTGGTTACATTCGGGTCGAGCACTGTAAAGGTGACTTTAATGTCTACTTTATATGGTCAACAGCAAATGATTATTGCAGGTGAAGTTTTTAACTCGGGTTAAGCTCGGAGGCAAAACTTTCCTAATCGAAGTAGATGAAGAAAGTTTCGGATTCTTAAAGTGATTAGGAGAGGGTTTAGTAATGTTTTTTGTGGTTTTCCTGGATAATGTAACCATTTTTAGTGCTCTTGTTGGCTATATTATTTGTAGGTTTAATGATAAAACTTTGATTATTTGATTGGGCGTGAAAAAGGTTGATTTATGATTTGATTTAAAGTACAAATAGATGTTATATATTGAATGATTTAAATAAATGAATTGTTAAATTAAGTAAATAAATTCGTAGTCGAAGGCCTCGTAGCTAGCACGACACCCCCTATTTTAGTATTAGTTATGTAAACTTTACAATCATCTTGAATAAATAAATAAAAATAAATATTGAATGAATATGATAAAATTAAAGTATATACTTGTTTTATTATTAACTTCACCATCCTAGCTACCTTGAACTTTTTGAAAAGCTTTCATGTCTCATGTGCGTCAGTCACTTTGATTCCCTCACGTCCTCTAGTCGACTTCAACGAGGATCTTCATGAATCACACTCACCAACTTAGCCATCTGCGTCAGACTTTTCCGCTCTTCCGATCCCCAGGGCGGGTTTTTCAGAAGGCGTTGAAGTTTTCCCCGAAGGATCGCCCTCCATAAACTCATCGAAAAAGTACAACATGACCATGGGTTTGGCTCTTGTTTGTCCGATGGTTTTCCAGTTGCGGTTCGTGGCGGCAGCTTCTTGGCCAGAAAGTAATTTGGCCTTTATCTGTATTGCGGTTTGAACAGAGGGCCAACAGCAACATCTTTCGCTCGGTTTTTGTTGTGATATTCTGTTGGTTTAGCATTTTTGTTTTTCTTGTTTGCACCACATCCGGGACTCATTTTGGTTGTCTTTGGTTTGAGGCTGAAATTGCAGTCCTTCGCCCACTTTCCCCACCCACCACCTAAATATCATCGCCGTTTTCTTTTGGGTGGGGAAAACTTTTCTTTTAGGGGGCTCCCCCATCCCTTGTTGTTGTTTTTGCTGTCTGTGCTGACATTTGCCTGAATTGAACTTTTCGTTGCGTTGGGCCAAGTTTTTCATTAAGCGAAAAATATTCCTTGCTTTTTGTTTATTTTGCATTCATCTGACATTGACTGTCATTTGGCCTCTCTGGCTGGCAGTTCATTTAAAGTTTACGCAGCTCGCTTTTAATTAGCATTGAGATTTATCTAGTCGCCCTCACTCCACATTTTGTAATATCGGTAGCATCCCCATCGATTGACACTTTGGGCTCCTTTATTGAGGGTTTATTTGCTTTGCTGATTTTCGATTTTATCAACGAGTGGCCAAAGGAATTTGGAATGCAAACAGCATCGCAACCATCGAAAGGACAGCAATACAAAGGAGTCCCAAGGAAAAAAAGCTAGTAAATTGAAAAAAACAAGAGGGGAAACTTGGGAAAATCCATTGAGAAAAGCGATTGGTGGTAGATGTGAAGAAGTTGTACAAACAGTCTGAGTTTTTTAGGCAATATTCAAAGGTTAAATTACATGTTGAATAGGTAAAGTCCACATGTTTTATTAATATAATAAAATTAAAAATAATAATTAAATATTTATAAATAATATTTGATGCATTTTTGATTTACCTAAATGGATTACAATTCACCTGTTTAAACAAACCCAGAACTGACTTCAGCAGGCAAATTAAAAGTGTAAATAGAAAGAGGAAATTACTCTTTCATTATGGAAGAAACGGGATAGTTTCAGTTCCCTGATACGAACCTTTCTCTGTGTGGAACACAATCCATTGTGCACTCATTTCCACGTCCCCTTCCCTTTGGCAAATCCACCTCCACCGATCCCTCGACACTGCCGAACTACCTAAGGAAATATATTCACGTTGCTTTTTCATTATTCATGACAACTGGCTCTTGGCCCTCAAATGCGAGTATGTGCGAGTATGGCCCGAGGTGGCTGTAACTGAGTCTGAGCAAATAGCAGATAGAGATACGGTGCTGGAAAACTGGGGCTGTGGAAGGGGTGGCCCATAACAAATAACAAAGATGACAATAAAAAGCAGCAAAACAATTTCCCCATAGCCACGACCCAAACAAAGGAAAAGCGTAGAAAAAAGGGAACTAATATTTTAAGAAAACAGAAAAAGAGGGGAGAAACTTAATCGCATGTGTGGGTGGGTTGGTTGGTTGGTTGGTTGGCGGGTTGGTCGGAAAACAGGCAACAGTTTTTCCTGCCTTTTGCGCAAGTGGCCGTCATCAAATTCAAGTGACATATTTAGACAGCCAAGCGACTCCCAAGGTGAAGGTGCTGCAGCCGGAAAAGCCGTTGGCAATTTCCAGAGTCTAGAGTCTAGACCAGGGGTGGCATAAAAAGACAACCCCCAAAAAAGGAAGAAACCGAACTCAGACAGTCGGGGCAAATCCTCAGGGGGAGAATCCTTGGACCGGGACAAGTTGCTTTTAATAATAAAATCATTGAGCATCAAAGCATAAAACTCAGTCAAGTGCAACATAAGCTTAAAGACCAAATCGTGATGGGGCGAAAAGCGAAAGGGGAGTGCCAGTGGTCCCTTCACCTTAACGGCTTCCTCAGCACAACCCTAACATGTGTGTTCGATTTTCCTCTATCTATATAAGGACTTGGAATATATATATCCTCTCCTTTATTCGGATGCTCTTGAATGTGATTTAATGTTATTTTTACAGCCAAATTAGTTGCCTTTTGATGTTCGTTTAACTTTGCCTGCTTTAAGACGGTACCACAAAAGAAAAGCCCAGGAGTGGCATATAAAGAAATGAGGATAAAGGAACAGGAATTTATGGCAGATGGTGGGTGGCTGCAGTCATAAAGACGGTCCACAGCTGTGGTCGGTATCTTCAACAGGTATATATAATATGCACATTCGAGTGGTAGTGCTGCTGCAACTGTTGCCCGGCATTAACTTTTATTTTAGGCCACATTTTGATTGCCCCACTTTTGTTTTGAGCGATTCTAATAACCGAGCCTTCAACTCAAGTGCAATCGCCTCAAGCTGTTGCAGTTTCTATCTGGAAAGCTTTCCACTCGTAATGTGGCAGATGTTTTCCAAGTTTAAGTGTCTGTTTGCATTTAGCAAACATTTTGATTGCCTCTCTGATTGATTAGTAGGTTCTGTAAAAAAAAGGGGGAATAAATAAATGGCCACTTGTTGAAGGCACTTCCTTGAGTAATACAATGAGGCCATACTTGAATATTTAAGATTTAATTCTTCTTTTAATATATACGAAGAAAATAAAATAAACTTTTTCGACAACTATAGTTTTTAATTACCCTAGCTGTGGCTATTTTAAATCCATCAATTAGAACGACTTGTAATTGGCATTAAATTCCCAACCAGTTCATGCGGCCAGGCACTTAAGTAAACAACCCCTTGAAGCGATGTTTTGCTTTTAACAATTGAATGCCCTCAGCAATTTTGCTGTCTCATTGGCATCGCTTTCGATTCGGGTTTTTGTACAAATTGTTAATTATTTTCATTGTACAAGCACTTGTTTTGAAAGTTTTTGTTTGCCAAGCCTCGTTATGCCCTTTGAATTTGTGCTTCGAGTCTGTTGTCCTTAAGGATTCTGGACATTTAATTAGGTGCAATCAAGTTGACATTCTAAACAATTTAAACGGGGCAAACACGAGTTTGTTTACTTCGCATTTTCCCCCTCGATTTTCCGCTTTCCCTTGATTTGCCATTAGGCTTTGACTACTTTAGCGCATATTAAAACGCTTTACGGCCAAAGGCCAATTGCCAGCGAGTTGAGTGAGTTTGCCTTTGGCGGAGTTCCCTTTTGGGATGAAAATCGATAAACGAGGGACTTGGGGGAACCACCCATTCCCTTTCCATCTCTCTGTGCTATTAATTATGTCTTTTGCCGTTTTGTCGCATTGACGTAGGCGAAGCAATTAAGTTGCTGGTGGTGGTAAAAGGGGGGGGGGGGGGGGTTTTTCCCAAGAACAGGGGCGGAGAAAGGGGGTCTGAGTCTGAGGAAATGAAATTTGGTCAGCCAGTCACATAATACGTATCAGTGGTCAATTCCCCACTGGGGATCCCCAGCCCCTGATACTACATACGTGACCAGCAAAATAATTCATATGAAAATTTAATTTGTATTTTTTTTTGTGGGTTCATGTCTGATTCCTCTTTGGCATGGCATCTAAAAAAATATGGTACACACAATATTGATTACTTAATTCATTTCTGTAGTCCGCACAAAGGTAACGTTTTTTCTAATGTATCTGCTCTGAAATGAAGAACAAAGAATACTATTTTTTAGGAATGCAAATTTATCCTGACTGAGCACAAAGCAAATGATTTTCATGCTGCTAACCGCATGTGAAAATAAATATTATTAGATCTACGGCCAACTATCATCTGGTTTGCCATTTTTCATCTGAAAATATGGAACAAAAAATGATTGCACATTTAGCAATAAACAGGCACAGAACAAATGCGGTCTGGTTTGTTTTGGCTTTATGTTTGTTTATCGAGGGGATTGGCGAAATCGGGCGGGTTGTGTCAACAAGTTCTGTTTGATCCCCACGGCCGCAAAAGTATGCAACTCAAAAATTGTTACGCTTTTGATAATTTGTATAGTATTTTTTATTGTGTGTGAAAATTTGATTGCATGAACCGCAATTTGAATGATATTTGGTTTTTGCGGTGTGTCGACATGGATATTTCCAGGATATTGACGCTGTCATGGTCATTGGTTTTGGCCATAAAGTGATTTCTCCATCAATTGGTCTGATTAGCATATTAATTATAATTCTCCCTAATTTCTTATGCTCTACTTGCAATGCCGAAAGCTAGAATTCTCGTTAGCCCAACAATGCAGAAAATCGCCAGTCAAACTGAAATGCTTGGCAAATAGAGTCCATTGAAATAATTAACAGTCCGAGCAGCTTGACTCGAAAATTTGCATTGGCCTGGATTTAAGACTTGGCCACCTGGCCAGTAAATCTGCATTCGGCCAACCGCACAATCCCACCTCCTTTTCAAGTGGACAGGTTCCGGACAGCGTTTTAAATTTCATTAAATCTGCTCACTTCGTTTGCCAATGCAATCAACAGCAGCTAAGATGGGTGGTTCTTTGGCGGGGAAGCCCCGCTTTTCACTTACACCGCCTCAAGTGCTGCAAATCTACTTAGAAGACCGACTTGGTCCGGTCGTAGTTGCTCTGTCTAACTAGCCTGCCCTCTCTTTCTTACTCCTTAAGCCCCTCCAGTTCTCGTTCTCTTAACCTTACGTAATTAACTCGCCTTGCCGTGGCCTTTACTGCTTTGTTTTTAATGCTCTATAAGTTATATTAAATCAACAGACTTTCCAGTTAAATCCTTTGATATTAAAAGTTAATGACGCATAACCTAAGAACGTAAAGCGGATTTTAAAAGGCTGATTTTGATCTTGGTTTTACAAATTATTTTAAAAAAAATATTAATAGGTACATATCTTCATATTCATAAGATATTATTTTAAAAGTATTGCCATAACTTTGAAATTCATGTCCTAAATATCCGAAGTATTTAAACTTATATTTAATTTATTTATTTAAAACTATAACAATTTTGTTATTTTGATAAATAAACGGGATTGATATTTACCTACTTTTAGTATGAATGTTTCATTGTTATTTATATCATTTTATGTTAATTAAAATTCACTATCAAACTGGTAATTAATTTATTTTGTTCATCTCGACGTATTGGTTTTTCGACTTATTCACGTTTTTTACCCGAAAGAGTAGTTCCTTTTCGGTCTCGACTAATTTAATTTATACTATGGCTTGTTTTTACTGCGTTTGATCCACTTTACGCTAGGATTTTAGTTTAATTTCTTGCAGTTTCTTTTCAGCTGTGTTTTTCGTCCTTTTTGCAGCGCACCTTGTTTTTTTTCTTTTCCGTTTCTTTTTTTTTTTTGGTTAGAGAAGTTTGCTGTGCGCTTTCGCTTTTCTCTAATTTCTTTTGCGCTATTTTTCAAAACCTTATTTTTTCCTTATGCTCCAGCTGCTGCTGTTTCTGCTGCTTTTCCTCCTTGGCGCCCGCTCTAAGTGAAAAAGTAAACAGAAATCCATTAGCTTGGCAATCATTGACGGCGTCGCCAGCGGCACCGCATCTATTCCGCCCATCCCCAGCCCCATTTCCATCCCCATCTCCTCCGGAGGTCAGTTTGGGTTTGGGGGGATTTTATAAATTGCTGCCATCAAGGCATTTGTTCCACTTTTCCTTCACTTTTATTTCCATTTGCAGCCAGCGACGACAATTTCTCCAACTAAACTTAAATAAATAACACAAGCAGCTAACTAGGGGGCGGGCTGTGCAGGTAGGTATTCCTTAATCGATGTCGATTTTATAGCCCAAATCGATGGAGGCCCTTATGTGCTCCTTCAGGTTGATGTAGCCATTGCGCAGGGACTCCTGGGTTAAGAACTCCTTGACCTTGTTCTCGCTCTCGCAGAAGACCAAGTTATCCGTGTGATCAATGAGGCGTTGCAAGTGCTCCGGGAATCTGAAAAGGATCAGGAGCGTAGAACTGGAGGCATCTGCCTGTCGGCACAGATCACTCGATAGCTTCGATATACCCTGGGCAGCCGTATAGTCCATTCCATTAATCCTTTGACCATCGATCACCACCGTAATCTTAAAGTCCGCCTGGGTGCAGGCCTTGAGTACTCGCTCCCTCAGATAATTGATGGCCGGGAAGTAGACACCGTTGCCCGGCGTCACCCGGATGTACTGCATCTCCTCCAGCTGCTCAATCTTCACCCGGATCTCGGGACGTGCCCACAGGAAGAGCAGGTGCAGGGCAGTCACCACTATGCTCACGAACAGGCCCACCTCCACGCCGAAGAGCACGCACACGCAGAAGCACAGCAGCCAGGTGGCAAAGTCGCGCTTCGAGTCGCGCCACAATCGCATCGGCAGCTTGAAGTCCAGCAGCGTGAATATCGAGCATATCAGGATGGCCGCCAGCGTCGCTTCCGGGATGTAGTTGAAGTACGGACTCAGGTAGCTCAGGGCCAGCAGCACGATGATGCCTGCACAGGGAGAAAAAAAAAACGGGGAAGTCAGTTGGATACATTTTTAAGCACAATAAAAATAAGATAAAGAAGTTGGAAAGGATATACAAGATTGTGTATTACAGAAAAATGAAGGCAAAAACTGGAATCTAAAAGAATCTAAGGAATGCCATTGGAAATACGGAAAAATCGAACATGAAAATGGGTTAAAAATGTGACCCTCGTTAAAAAATAATATTTTTATGTAGATTATAAGAGAATTTCAGCACAAATTTATAAAGGTATCCCACGTCTAAATCGGGATACAATTACCCAAGCTATGAACCTTAGAAGTCCAATTTTGGGTTCCCATACTGAAAGCCACTGAAAATACCGAAAAATCGAACATGAAATTGGGTTAAAAATGTGACCGCCGCTTAAAATTAATATTTTGATGTAGAACATTAGATAATTTCACCACAAATTCATAGAGGTATCCCACGTCTAAATCGGAATACAATAACCCAAGTTATGAAACTTAGATGTGCAATTTTGGGTTCCAATACTGAAAAGCACTGAAAATACCGAAAAAATATGACCCTCTTTTAAAAAAAATAATTTGATGTAGATTATAAGAGAATTCCACCACAAATTCATAGATGTATCCCATGTCTCAATCGGAATTCAATTACCCAAGTTTTGAAACTTAGAAGTGCAATTTTGGGTTCCAGTACTGAACGCTTTGAAAATACCGAAAAATCGAACATGAAAATGGGTTTGAAATGGGACCCTCGTTAAAAAGTAATATTTTGATGAAGATTTTAAGAGAATTCCACCACAAATTCATAGAGGTATCCCACGTCTAAATCGGAATACAATTACCCAAGTTATGACACTTAAAAGTGCTGTTTTGGGTTATAGTACAGAAATTCATTGGAAATACGGAAAAATCGAACATGAAAATGGGCTAAAAATGTAACCCTCGATTAAGAGCAAAACTTTGATGTAAAATATTAGAATAATATTAGAATTTCACCACAAATTCATAGAGGTATCCCACGTCTAAATCGTTATGAAACGTAGAAGTGTAGGTATTGGGTTCCATTGAAAATGTTAAATGAATGATGGTGATAATGGGTTAATGACTAATGACGCTGTTACCCTTATTTTTTGAGTTGAGCTCTGGCAGAGTGCCTTTAAAGTCCGCTGGACTTACCCAAATACAGATTGGCCATTGGAGTCCTCAGGCCACAGGCAGTGCTGATGGCGTAACGGGTAAAGGCTCCTGATGAAGGCATTGCCTGGACACACGATCCGAACATGTTGCATAGGCCTACGGTAAGAAGCTCCTGATTCGTATCCACCAAACCCTTGGGAGCTGCAAGAAAAGTAAATATAAAATTTATATTGCTTTTTTTCCCTTTATATACTCACTTAACTTTCCAATCGATATATTCGTCAGTATGCCCACAATTGGAATGACTATAATACCAATATTAAGTTCCTTTAAAACCTCCCAGAAACTGTAGCTACGCTCGGGTGTTACAATAACCAAACTGGGCACTGTGAAATTGGGTAGAGTGGCCAGTGCACTTTTACTGAGAGCATATGGAACTTGACCACTTTTGTGAATCCAAATATAGGAGACAATGCCAGCAATGAGTACAATCAAGGTGTTCCTTGAAGTGGACAAATACCGACAGCTTATCCTTAAAATTTTGCTTCGCTTTTCATTACTAGCTACTCGATCCAATAGCTGCAGGAAAAATACAATATTATAAATATTAAATATATTAAATAATAATATAATTTAATCTTACCTCCAATAAGAGCAGAAAAACAATGGCACAAATCCCAACTATGAGATCTGCCATATTGGACTCTTCAATGCGGGAACTTAGCATTCCAACTGAATTTAGAAGACCCGCCACTAAGTACTTGATGCCCAGCAGTACTTTAAGTTGAGATTCTATAACCAGGATGGCAGTTGCAGATGAAAAGGCTTTGATCACCGGCATGGAGATAAACTCAAAGATAAAGCCTGGGAAATACAAAAACATGCTTAATTAAATATTTCAATATATGAAGGATAATAACCAATTCTTAAACTTATTATTCTTTGGTCAAATATTTATGATGGTGTTCCAAAACATACCTAGGTATGAATTGCTTTCGATTTGTTGAGCTATCATATGGGAAATGAAACTAAGTAAGGGGATTACAAAGGACGGTAAATACCAATCGAGGGTCTAAAATTTGTTTCCAGTTTTCACTGGATCTACTAAATACAAGTTGTAAATTTAGGAAGTTTAAGATGCTGAATGACACCTGTATTTATGTGCCTTGTCAAACCACCCACTATTATAGTTCCGCATACAAATCCACAAACCGAATCTCATCCGAAGAAGTGTTAATTGAGCCAAATAGTGCTAATCGCAGACAAACCGCACAACAGTTATCGTGCAGCACACTCAATTAGGTGCTTAAAGCTAGCTTTAAAGCGGATCTATTTCAATTCAATTGTACCAAGTTCATGGGGGAAGTAACACATGTCGCACTTAAGTCAATTTAGCAGTGAGATCACACGTTATCCAGCTGATACTTAGACGCCATGCACTTAAGAAATACTTTTAAATTTTAAATGGAAAATTTATATATACCCAAGAATATATATATTCCCCTTTTACATTACATTAAAAGAGAACAATTAGCATTAAAGTCTTACAAAATGAAATATCTAGAGTTTTCACAGAAAGTTATGATTAAGTGGTGCAAATGTTCTTCCGGGTTAAGGAAAAGCATTAAAAATTTTTAAGAAAATCCACTTTATAACTGTCTAAAACCAAATTACTGGGTATTTTTTGAAATTAGTAGCTAAATATTAACTTTACCAGAAGTCCAAAATTTTTCTTACAGTGTGTCCAGACTCACCCATTCGCATGGTGCCCATAATGATCTGCACAATTCCGCTGAGAAAAGTGAGCAGGAAGGCGAATTCGATGGGTCGTCCCACGGTGAACTGGACACTGACCAGAGCCACCAGGCTGGTGGGTCCGATGATGACCTTGTCGATGGAACCAAAGATCAGATAGATCAGGGGTCCAATAAACGCTGAACACAATCCGTATCGAGCTGGCAGACCTGCCAAGAGGGCACAGGCCATACTTTCGGGTATGATCGTGAGTCCCAGGGTAATACCGGCAATAAAGTCGTCGATTCCCCATTCGGTGGTGTAAAGTGGTAGCCATTGGAAGACCGGAATATGACGATGAAGGCGGCGTTTCCATTTGCTCGTTCTTGGAGCCTTTCCGGCTTCACTGGCGGGTTTACTTATGGCACCTGGTAAAAGAGCCCGCGCGGTGGCATTTTCCAGAGCCTCGGCTTCTGTTTCCAGTTGCGGATACATCACTAGTTAGGATCGGAATTCGGATTTCTTAGTTAATCGCACGTCTGTGCGCCACAAATCGCATCTGTCGAATGATAGCACCGGCCGAGATCATCCCACTGATAATGATCTCGAGATCGTATCGCAGATTGTGGATTTTAGATTGCTCTGCCCGGCTCGTGTTTGCCTTACACATCAGAGCCTCAATTGGCATTGTGACTTGCCACTTGGATTCTCGCGCCTCGCTCGACTTATCACTTGCTCTCTCTGGTCTGAATGGGTGTGTTTTTTGCCTGTAATAAAATATATCTAGTTCAAACCCCCTTGTTTGATTGTTCATTTTGACGCCATCTCAATTATCTCGAACCTGTTAATTGGGTAATATCTTGATTAGACGCTGGAAAAATGTGCCAAAATATCTACTCATTCGACGTGTAACAATTGACGACGTCGCGAAGTTTGTTAACCCTTGGTAAACTTATAAAACCAGTGAGTTAAGAAGCGGAATATTGTGTAAATACGATGGACAATTGGGATTATTTTTACGAACGATTTTTGTTTCACTAACCTCAATGAAGAGGTCTGATCAGATCTTACACCTCTAGACACATTTTAAACAAATCACAACAAGCAAATATTTATTTGTGAAATGAACCACATTAAGCAAATATTTGTTTGTGAAAAATGTGCTAAAAAGTATAACAACTGACGATATCGCCAAGATGTTAGCACGCGAATTATTTATTTACCTATAGAGTTAAGGGAACCTAAATGACGAAAACTTTATATGTAGGTAGATTAAGTCAAAAGTGATAATGAATAAATTTTGAGAGTCTCAGGTTAATTTATATTATGGTTGGAAGGTAATAAAAGTCGAATGGATTTAACACTAATTCATTCTTTAAAGAGTTTTTTTTAAGAGAGGTTAAAAAGATTTCCTTGCGACTATTTTCCATTTTGTTTCAGAATCCCATTAACTTTTATCTACCAAACTTTCCCCTTAATTCCGTATATAATTATTTATTCTTGCAAATTATTTTTACTTTGCACCCGAAATGTTTGTTTCATCGCATTTGCCACACATGGCGTATGATTCATATTTGCTTTTCGTGACTTTCCCTTTTAATGTTATCACTTAGGCTTCTGTCTCCTTCCAGTTCTGTTTGTCTAGATGTTGAGTTATGCAAATGTAAAAAGGCAAACTTTTCCGGAAAGTGAATTGGGAAAAATTGTTGTATGCAAATAATTTTTATCAAAAGCGCCGAGCGACACCAACAAATGTCACGGCAAGTAAAAGCCAACATAATTTTAATGTAAATGAAAATTAAAAAGTTTGATTGACTTTAAACTTGGGCGTATTTGCTGAGTGCCATAAGTTTTCTATGGCAGAGAAACGAATAATAAATTGGAAAACATATTTAAACATTAATATTAATCATTCTTTACTTAAACTGAGCTGTTTTCATCGACTGCAAAGGAGTTTATTCCTGTACAAAATGGAAAAACCGCACAACTGTTTGTGCTAAAAATAAAATAATTTAATATAAAGTCTGCAGCCGATTACAGATTGAATTTGCATTCAAAGCTTGACTGTTACTGTTACAGCCTGACAACGTCAATTGTCTGTATGGTAGGGATATTATAAAACCAATCTGAACAAATCTGTTTTTAATCAGAACCGGCCATTTGTGCAGTGCGTGTCAGAAATATTTAAATAAATTGTCGTCGGGCGAACATTTTACACTCACTTATTCGCCGTTTCGGTTCACGATTTGTTATGCAAACGATTGAAAAAGGATACTTTATATATGCGAACAATTAGCGCTAAATGCGTTTCCACAAACAACTGCGCGAAATGTTTTGAATTAATGGGAGGGCGGTCTTTTGCTGGTTGAATTGCAGCCATTGCACAAAATCAATTAAATCCGAATGCAAGGGGGTAAGGAAAATCCGAAATCAGTAACTCGAAACAGACAGGCGGCAGAACTTATTGAATGTTATGGCAACTGCTAGACACAAGGGATTTTCAGACACTAAATGTATGGGTGTACAATGACTTCTGGTATGGGCATCGACCTCTCTGGCTTTTAGATCTATTATACTATAATTGAACAATGGATAACCCTAAAATATATGCAATTAAGTGCAGAGAAATATAAAGGTATTTATTTGCGTTGCCTTGACTCCAATTTGAAATGGTTCTTGGCAAGCCAATGGCTAATGTACTCACGTGCACTCAACGGCAAGAATGGCCATTACAGCTAGAACTTTATAAAATTATGCACTTAAAGTTATTATTTGAGGCGATTATTGCACTTGCAACGGTGCCAGCAGAAGTGCAACAATGCACGGTTGCACATTCAACGAGGAGTCCATATTTAAATGAAATTTTAAGTGCCTTGGCTGGTCTACAACCTACACGAAACCATCAAGTGCCAGCAGCTGTGTTCCCCAACCTAGATCCTATCCGGGCCCTCCCTGAACATCCCGAGCAACTTGATTATTATTTCCGAGCACACTTCGTTGTGGCATTATTATAATGACTGTTGCAGCAAAATTCACAACGCACCTGACTCGAATACAATGTTTCCACTGGCAGCAGCCAGGAGATGTTGAGTTGGTTGTTCAAAGTGTCCTGCCAGCTGTTGGCAGGCGTCCATTAGGCAAAGCCAAAAGGGAGATAAACAAACATCAGACGGAAAACAGAAAACAGCAGACAGGCCAGTCAGTCTGTCCAGTGGAGTCGGTAAGGTCCTTAGACAGTCTAAGCCGACATCAATGTCAGAAGGCTTTCGCTCTTGCCTAACGAAATTTATAAGCCTCAAATGCATTTCCGGAAAGGTATGCGCTGGCCTCAAGCTGTTACTAATTAAATAGTAGCGGAATGATTTTTAATCAATTTTATTTGTATTTATGTGTTCAAGAATATCAACAATTAATGTGCTGGTTGCTATGGCTGATATGCCAGTTATGACAGTACAACAAATACTTATACTTCTACTCCATAATTTTTACATTTGTTGGAAGCATCTTATAAGGATAGGCAGATAGCTCTGCTTACAACCCATTTATGTATGACAGAAAAATCTATTTTTTTTTATTATTTTACTTTTTGAGGTTGTTATACCTCCTTAATGTTTACACACCACAATTTATTATTGTGCAAGATAAAAACCAAGGGAAAATCATGTAAATTCGAATAACGAACAAGGCGACCAAATTAACAAAGTAAAAAACATCAAAAATCAAATTACAATGACTAGCAACAGAATAAATATCCAATCTCCTCGGCAGCAAAATAATTAAACTTTTATCACATTACGGCGAACACCTGGCGGGGAAAATAAATAGGCGGGGCCAAATGCTAAAAAAGCAAAAGGAATAATAAAAATGAAATTCAAAACTCGAAATTAAACGAAATTTTATTATTAAGTGCAGGCACATACATAAACATATATAAATTTTTATTGAGGGTGCGACGTGTACGCGTCTCAAGTGCCAGCCTGTAATAATCCCGAGCAAATATTACGTATACGCAACGTGTGGCCTCCTAAGCTTGCAGGGGTGTGTGCGAGTGTGTCTGTTTGGCTGTTTGTGCAGCAGCATAAATATTATGGCCCACACACGTAGCTGCCCTCCGAGGAATCGAAGTGGGCCAAGACGCCTTTGATTTTTAGTTAGCGCGACGAGGCCTCGTCGATTTTTGCCAATTTTGACAGCAACTCAGGCATTGTCGTCGCCGCATTATATCCACCACCTGCCACGCCCATCTCCTATTTTCCACCGCCCACCGGGTGTCGGGAATATTGAAAATTGCTCCGTGTCTCCGGGTGGCTGGTGGTGTTGTTGGAGCAAACGTGCCATGGATTTCAAATGAAACGTGTTGGAGCAGTTAGAGTGAGTCAGAAAAATACTCATACGCCGCGTGAGCCTCTCACATTTTTACGGCTCCTATTTGTGCACTGAGAAAAAGGGTAATTCCGGAGTTTAATTGGATTTTCCTTAAATAAATAATAATCGTAATTGGGTTAGATATAGAGCTTTTAAAATGTGCTAATAAAATAAAAATTTCAAAGTATTGCTTATCAAATCAAAAAACATTCACTTTTTTCAAAATGTATGGATGTAAATGTATGGTTCAGGAAATAATTTGAATTTTTTTGAAAATACAAATTCGTCATTTTCAATAAGTACTGAATAGGTTAAGAAAAGTATTGCATCATTCAAACGGCATTTAAATTACCTTTCCATTGATGCCAAAGTTAACAAGAAGTAAGTTCAAATTATGAGTATATTTAACTTTTGTTTTGTGAAAATACTTTTGACCACCCCTGTATGTGGTTATGAAAGAAAAATAATTTTTTTAACATACTTTGTTTTCTAAAAATGATGATTATATTTTTCTCCAGATTTTTTTCTGTGTATTTTTCTGTTTGAGTTTGGGTGCGTTTGCAACTCCGTTAGGCGTAATTTTAATGGCTCAAACACGCTGCACACACGCTAACTCACACACAAACACACAGAAAGTTGTGGCACGGAAATCAAAGTGTATTTTAAGGGGGCTTCGAGGGTTTTGGAGGGTTTTTCGGGGGATTCCCATGTAGGTGTTGTACCGGAAATTTAATTGTGTGCGTGCTGGCACAGTCAAATTTGCTCGTCCTCCGCTCGCCTTTGCGTTTGCTTTGTTGCTTTGTTTGTAAACAGGTGTAAAAATAAAAACTAAGGCACTCCCAGGCCATTATTGTGTTTGCGTTTTGTGTTATATTTTGCGTTTATTTTTATGATCATGTCGCTCGTTACGAATAATGCCTGTGCCAACACACCAGCCCACTCACAAAGCGAGTGAATGGTAGGAAAATGTTGGAGAATGGTGGCCATCCGCCATGGATTTGCAGCAATTTGCGCCAGCACCCACTCTTTCTATATCCTATTTCCTATATCCTACATCCCATACCCATTGCTCCTGCTCCAACTGTAATTGGCATTTAAAATAATGTCTCTGGGATGGGTTGAAGGTGAAAGCTCTCATAGAACGTTCGTCAGGATATCGTTTTCTTTTACAGTTCGAGTTTTGTGGCTTGGTGGGATGGGGTAAACCAACTTAATTAATTGCTTTAATTGCAGATGTGACGAGCTGTCAAAAGGGGATTCACACGTTCGCCGTTTAAGAAAGCGGAATGTGATAGCAGGATTTAGGAGAGGGTTAATGTGTGCCACAGGTTCAGCTAAGGTGGGTTACTCATGAGTGGAGTATTTTAAAAAATTAACCACTTAATGTTCAATATAATTAAATTGCTAAAGAATAATATTTTTAACAAAGTCATCAAATTACAAACTTATTTCTGTGGGCGAAACTCGAAGATACAACTAGATATATAACTCATAATATGAAATATTAATTTCATAATTATAAATAACATTGGCTCATCTTTAATTCCCCTTGCTCATATCTTGAGCTTCATCAGTAGTCATCATAGCCTGATGAATATGTAATCCGTAAGACACTTTCTCTGGAACAGTAATTATCTTATGCATTAGCCCAAAGTCAACTAAAGACAAAACACAGTTCCATTACACAAAGGCCCAAGTTCATGTGGCATAAATTAGGCCCAAATGTAAATTACCCAGGGGCGGCGTTGCAAAGGGACAAGTATATTAGGAATTTTATAACGTTATCACGATAAGTAATTATGACTAATGGGTGGTTTTTAATGAATCAATATTGATGTATTGACTATTGACAAATATTTATAATTATTTTGGGGTAAGTTTCTTATCATTCCAGAT